>NC_054871.1:41652478-41964290 GCF_018320785.1 Cheilinus undulatus
AGCTACTTTGGGGACTATGAGATCTTTTTTTTCCTCTGTATTTTCCACTTTCTTTCACCCTCTCACACACACACACACACACAGACATCAGCTTATTGAGGAGCATTTATAGGGCACTGACCACCATTGAGGCCAATCATCCAGTCTTCTGTGATGTGAAAGTCTGAAAGCACAGCCACTATATTTGCTAGGGCTGGGTGATATGGATCAAAAATCATTCATTCATCTTTTGCTGCTTATCAGGGTCGGGTTGCCGTGGTAGCGGGCTTAGAAAGTCAACATAGACATCCCTCTTCCCAGGGACGCTTTCCAACTGCTCATGGGGGATTCAAAGGCATTCCCAGGCCAGAGGGAAGACACAGCCCCTTCAGGGAGTTCTGGGTCTGCCCCAGTTGGATGTGTGGAAGGCCACCGCAGGGAGGCAACCAGGAGGCATCCTGATCAAATGCCTGAACCACCTCAAGTGACTCCTTTAATGTAAAAAACAAAAACAAAAACAAACAAACAAAAAAACAACAACACACATTTGGATATTTTTAAGTTGAATATATAGTTTTGTGGAAACACATTTACCCTCTTCCTGACTTCTTTTTTCATATTTGTCACACTTAAATATTTCAGATTTTAATAGTTATTTTAATAATAACAACAAACTTTAATATTAGACAGCTGTATATCTCAGAACAGAAATACACTAAACACAAAGCTAAAACTTTCAAAATAAAAAGGGATTGATTTTTCTGTCTAGGGTTAGGGTAAGGGTTAAAGTTAGGGTTAGGATACCAAAGGTTAAACGTTTAAAACCTAACCTGCAAAACGTGATTACAAACTTCTGCTAACACGCAAAAAGTTCATCCCCCATGAAAACATTCTTACACAGCAAGCATAGCTGTGTTAGCTACATAGATAACATAGATACCTAGCTAATGCAGCTATGTATCTACGTTATCTGTGTAGGTAAGTTAGCTTTAGCTTGCCAAAAAACCTAGCTAAGTTGCTAACATAGCTAAAGCTAAGCTATGTAAACTACTTAGAGTTATCTACATAGCTCCATTAGCCTTAGCTATGTTTGCTAAAAACATAGCTAAAGCTAAGATAGCTATAAATAACAGAGTGAGGTAACTAACTCAACTACATGGCTTATGTAGCTAAAGCTCAGCTCACAAAGAAGGTCTGTAAGCTATCTAGTTCTTACTGACATAGCTACATAAGCTTTAGCTTTGTTTTCTATAAAACCAAACTTAAGCTAATATAGGTATGGATAACATCCTGGTAGCTAACATAGCTAACATAGCTAAAGCTAAGTTCAAAATCAGATACACTGCCTGGCCAAAAAAAAAAACGTCGCCACCACAAAAAGATCACACTCTAATATTTCGTTGGACCGCCTTTAGTTTTGATTACAGCACGCATTCGCTGTGGCATTGTTTCGATAAGCTTCTGCAGTGTCACAAGATTTATTTCTATCCAGTGTTGCATTAATTTTTCACCAAGATCTTGTATTGATGATGGGAGAGTCTGACCACTGCGCAGAGCCTTCTCCAGCACATCTCAAAGATTCTCAATGGGGTTAAGGTCTGGACTCTGTGGTGGCCAGTCCATGTGTGAAAATGATGTCTCATGCTCCCTGAACCACTCTTTCACAATTTCAGCCCGATGAATCCTGGCATTGTCATCTTGGAATATGCCCGTGCCATTAGGGAAGAAAAAATCCATTGATGGAACAACCTGGTCATTCATTCTTTGGGCACATAATGTTGCTGAACCTTGACCTGACCAACTGCAGCAACCCCAGATCATAGCACTGCCCCCACAGGCTTGTACAGTAGGCACTAGGCATGATGGGTGCATCACTTCACTTGCCTCTCTTCTTACCCTGATGCACCCATCTCTCTGGAACAGGGTAAATCTGGACTCATCAGACCACATGACCTTCTTCCATTCCTCCAGAGTCCAATCTTTATGCTCCCTAGCAAACTGAAGCCTTTTTTGCATGCCAATGATTTGACCCTTCTTAAACAGACTAACATCTTTTCCATGACCACAGGATGTGTCTTTCGACATGGTTGTTTAAGAAATGAGAAGTTACTTATTGCATCAGCTGGGGTTGAATAACTTGTTGCCAGCTGAAAGATAATCGCCCATGCAGTAATTATCCAATTGGAGGCTCATACCTATTTGCTTGGTTAAATCCAGGTGGCGACTTTTTTTTTGGCCAGGCAGTGTATGTTAGCTAAATAGCTACACTGACTACATAGCTATGTATAATGGAGCTACGTAATTAGTGTAGCTATGTTGCTTACATAGCTTAAAGTGTATAGAGCAGCTATGTAAGCTACATAGCTATGTTATTTACATCACTGCGTTAGCAACGTTTGCCCAAGCTTATGTTATAAAACTTAGCTGCATTTGCTTACGTAGTAATGTTAGTAGGATAGCTAGCATAGCTATGTTAGCTTTGGCTTAAGCGAAACAAAGCTAAGCGAATTCATGTAACTAATTCTAAAAACAGGTCTTCACATAATTTAATCCTGGATTAGACCCCTGATCTATTCTGTACATTTTTTGAATGAATTGTTGTTTAGTCTGTAATGTTTGCAATGTGGTTATTTCATGAATGTGACTAGCCGACTTTTTAAAAATAAAATTGAATTTGAAAATACAGTCCTAAACTGGAAATATGCTGAACCGACAAATTATGAGACGTTCTTTCTTAGATATACAGTGTGGTCTTGTGCTTGTACTTGTACTTGAGAGTGGTCTTGTACTGGGACAGCAAAAGGCAGGGATGTTGATTACGTGGCTCTTTCACTCTTTGAAAAAGAAAAGAAAAGAAAACACCAGGGCCTCCTGAAAGGGCTCCTCATGTGTTTTGATTATTTGCACAACTTGTGCATCGCGGCGCTGTGCCGAGGTGGATTCAGAGTCCAACTATTTAATCCAGTCTTGTTGTTGAATGGCTTTGAGCCCAAGTTTAGGCCTTTACCTTTACCATACCATAATACAGTGGCCAGCACAGAGTTTAAAGTGAAGTTTGAGTTTCAGCCACTGCCCTAAACTGTCAGTCACCTATTTAATGCCTTGGATAGATACAAGAAAATTGAAAATATCAAAAAATAAGGAGTAATATAGTCTGTGCAAAAATAATTCACCCAACATCTTTTTTTATTTTTTTATTTTATTTTTTTTTTAGCATTAGGCAATTTCAGGCGAAGGAAACAGACTCAGTGTGCAAAATCCTGAAGGTTTAGCATCTATTTTATCTATTTAATCATCATCAATATAAAGTATATCGATTGAAACCCTGTTGCCATACCCTTTATTTTGTTTTTGCTTGTTTGTGAGACTGATTTATTCCAAAATGTAATAGTTTATTTTCTAGCAGATGCTTCAACCTTCCACCAAGTTTCATTAAAATCAGACCTCTGCTTTTCTAAATCCTGCTGACAAACAAACGGTGCAGAAACAGAAGGTCCCTGGCACATAATTAATATTCCCCTTTGAATCACAGATCTGTATTCCTCCCTGGCTGCCCAGCCGCGGCCGACTAAATTAACTTGTATGGTTAATTTCAAATCAGCAATGATAAATAGGATGTGGGCAATTAGCTGTTTTTTTTTTAAAATTCCCTGGACCACAGAGCACAGATAAGTAAATTAAAAAATCGTTTGTTGTGATGCGGTCCTCTGATGGCAGATGGTGCTCTAAAGTCATTCGACCTCATCCTCCTGAGCTTTAATGAAAGTGACTTTTTAAAGCTTGAAATGGCCCGTGGTTAAATGAAGGGGGACTTTCCAACACGTGGCGTGAATGTTAAGTGACACCGTTAATGTTATGAGACACTGAATCTGTGATAGGGTCTAAACTTGTGTTTGTGTGCCTGCAGTGGTAGTTAACCTTTAATGATTACAGGCTGGAGTATTAAGGATAATGTTTCCCTATTGAACTTTTCTCCTGAACACTAAAAATTGTCCATTCTCTTTGGTATAGTTGACAAAAACTGTTCTTGAGTTGTGTCTTTGGCTGAGTTCACTGATCAGAGCCAAGAAACAAAGACATCTGAAGGCATTTGATTGGTGTAACATGACATAAGTCAATTTAGAAATGGTTATTGAGGACTATTATATCAGTGCATTTTTTAACCCTTGAACTGTGAAGTTAGCGATTATTAATACAGTTTATTTCTTGTGTTAATAAGACTTAGTCGCACATTAATGGAATCTGAACATTTTGGACATTTTCAGACAATGGGCCAAAAAAAACGAAGGGACTCATCATACCAGAGACCTTGCAGCACTTCACACCGAGATGTGAGAAGGACACATTCTCCTCTCTGATAGGAGGAGACCTGCAGGGGGTCAAAGACTAGAAAAGCTCTCATGACCTCACCCTATTAGCCATTCAAGCAGCAGACTAGCTACATACCACTGTGTTGCTTTGTTTTCCCAGCTTCAGCTTAAGTTTTAGCGCAAGTTCCTGGTTGAGCACGGGGAGTTTTCTTCCCTTATTCTTTTCTTTGATGTCAAGAAGCATACTTTATCTGATCAGACAAGCTACAGACAGCCCCTGGAATTTGAAGAGGCACATTTAAGGAACTCTTCTGCTGCCCAAAGAAAAATGATAGAGCCTTGCTCCCATCAGAGTTGATCCCTCCTGCTTTCCACTTGCTGGGAAAAAAAAAAAAACATGAATGAAACATTAATGGACATCAGACTTTAATCACACACAGTGTTCCCAAATAAGAGCCTTTGTCTGGGCAGAAAAAGCTGTAGGCAGTGTTAAATTCGTCCATCAAAACTATGACTAAAATTGTTCATCGACAGCTTTTTTTATGAGAAAGACTAGACTAAGATTATACACCTTTGATGACTATTTGACTAAAAGTAAGTTTAGTTTTCATCAAGCTGACTAAAACTACGCTAAAATGTAATTTAGTTTTCGTTGGACATCCAAAATCCATCAAATCTGTCAAAATATAATTCATCAGTATCTATTCTGCGTCTCAGCTGTAGAAAGAGGGGACCCAAGGTTTGGCAGTATGCATAGAACACAAGACCATGGTTTGGAACCAGATTCAGGTAAGAGTAAAAATTGCTTGGACTAAAAGTAAAGACTAAAATGTGAGGACTTTTGTTAAACTTTCAGTCAAGTAAAACTAGAATAAAACTACAAAGGGTAGAAATGACAAAAATGTGACTTAAACTAAAGGCATTTAATCTGAAGACTAAGACTGAGAATGCCAAAATTAACACTGGCTGTTGGCAGATTTTCATGTTCATTTGTAGAAAGCTGCATTTGTTGTCTTGTTGTCTCTGCTTATGTATTGTTGATTTACTTTGCTGTGTCCATTTATGTCCAGTACAGTGGCTACACCCACTCAAACATTAGTGTAACTGCTACAGAATCAACCACATGGTTTCTGTGTGGTGAAGTGACCATGCTGAGTTTGTCGCTGAGAGCTAGTTTCTCTCTTTGCCACACAGCTTCATCCTTGTTCTCAGCTCTATCAGCTTTTTTTGGGTCACAGCGCTCAAAGTGCTCTTAGTTTCAAAGCTCCACTTTTGGATCACTGTGGTACTCTTCAATGTCACTTTCCCTCTCTGGCCGATCAAAATCAAGAAGAGATGGGATGTACGGTATGATACAGCTTTGCCAACAGAAATGGCATTTGAGAAACTGATCTGACTCCTTTTGAAAGAACAATTTCCAATTTAGAGCTGCTGCTAATGCAAGGACAGGATTCACTTACACATTTTCTAATTTAACTAGACTGAATGATTACTGCTTTGGTATCAATACAAGTTTCCCTTGTACAGTAGCTTTTTCAATCAACCACACTGTGTTAGCTTTTTTACGGGATAATGTCAAGTGAGTGTACGTTGTTTTTGTCAGATACAGAGTGGTGTATTTTGTCATAAAACAAGCTCTTAATTAGGGTGAGTGGTGGAACTGAAAATGCCTCTTTTTTTTGGCAACTTCCACTCTAAGCTGCTCCAAGCTCTGACCTACTGTAATGCCATGATTTAAGAGCTCCAGTATTCCTTTTGAGTTCCTTTTTAGTGTCCATATTTTCTGGGTGAGGAGGGCTCAGTGAGGGCTCTGACTCATGCAGAGGTGGGATGAAGTAATGCTCACATTTACAAAGGTTAAAATAGGATTCGATAATGATTTTAGTCTCCTTCTTTTTCTTCCTGGTTGATAAAAACATGCTGTCACCTCCACCTGAAGTAGGCTATTTAACATAAACAACCATTATACATGTTGTGTTTTTAAGTTGCTGTTTTACAATTGAATCCATCCACTCATGTTTAGTGCCATGCCCAGGAACAATTGCTCTTCTTTTCCCTCTTCTCCACTGGTCTACTTCTCAATGACGTGTGCTTTGACTCATAGTTATGTCTGACACTACCACATTATCATGAACATACTGAAACACACGAGGCATGTTGATTTTACCACGCCTTTGTAAGAATGAACATAATTCTTGGATACGTATAATCTGACAGCTTCAGGGCAACTTTATTCCCATTCTCTTGTTAAAATATAGCCAAACCATGCTGTTTCTACTAGATGTTATTGCTGTTATCAGTTCACTGTTGTTTAAATCAGCTTAGAGTTCTGTCACAGTTAATTGCCATGAAGAACAGCTACAGTGGCTACTAGTGGTTGGAGGCTACATTACAGTTTACAGTGCATATAAAAAGTATTCACCCCCTTGCCTAGATCAGGCTGTCCTCAAACTGAGTGAGAGTGCAAGAAGGAGACTAGTGAGAGGCCATCAAGACACCTATGAATACTCTGAAGAGTTACAAGCTTCAGCAGCTGAGATGGGAGAGACTCTGCATACAACAACTGTTGCCCAGGTTCTTCACCGGTCAAAACTTTATAGCAGAGTAGCAAAGAGAAATCCACTGTTGATGAAAAATCATATTAAATCTGAACTAGAGTTCACCAAAAGGCATGTGGGAGACTCTATGGTCAAGTGAAAGAATATTCTTTGGTCTGATGAAATCAAAACGGAGCTTTCTGGCCATCAGACAAGAGGCTGTGTTTGGCAAACATACACAAATACACCATCCCTACTGTGAAACATGGTAGTGGCAGCATCATGCTGTGGAGATGCTTCTTGGCTGCTTCTCACTATAGACAGAGCATTTAAATAAAATTGTTTGCCTGAATTTATTTACATTTATTTATCTATTTATTTATTTAACATTAAGAATTGGGTGCCAGTTTAGCTCAGCTGGTAAAGCATGCACTAATATGTTGAGGCTACAGACCTCACTGCAATGGGGATAGATTTCCGGTCTTGGCTAATGTTTGGTACATGTCTCTGACTACTTTCACCCCCTGTACTTCCTTCGTCTCTTTGCAGCTGTCTTGTCTAATAACGGCAAAAAGAAAATTCAATTTACTGTATAGACATATTTTAAGAGTTTGTTTAAACAACTCACAATTCTGGTACCGACTACCAAAGGATCTGACTTTACCTGTTTGGCCTGCTAATCACATGCATATTCAAATACAAAAGTCAGGCAAAAGTGGTAACACCATACTGTAGTGAAATGTGAAGTTACCAAAAACAAATGTGTCATTGAACCCTAAGAGAACAGGGAGGAGGAATCAGCTGTCTGAAGTTCAAGCTCTTGGATAAATGTTTATGCAGATTTTTCTTCCTATCTTTATTTCAATGACTCTGCTACAGCTTTCATGCAGGAGGACAAACTATTATAAAGTGTCCAGCAGCTCTGTCAGGGCTTCATGGAGAGCTGGTTTTTGTTACAAAGAGAACCGGGGCTTGTTTGTGCGTGCATGTGCACACAGGCCCACACAAGCCCGGTGTATGCGAATGTTCAGGCTGAAGCAACGCTAAACTTGTTTGGACAAAAACCACTTTCATTTTTAAATCAAAATGCAGCAGTGTGGATCAGCCTAAGCCTGGAGTGTTCTCTCGTTTTATTTTGGCTTTTCACAAACACTGTTTCCTACACCTGGAGTGACATTTCACTCGACAGAAGCACTGTTTGTCTCAGCACTTGAGCGCTGAAGGTGTGCAGCTGTCACCTGAACCTTTTTATTTAAAAGCTCACTGTGGCTGCTCCTCACTTTTCTTTTATAACCTTACAAAAGTTTAAAAAGCGGAAAATTACAATGTCTTCTTTTGAGGGAACACCATTCACGAGTGTGTTTGTGGTCATGACTGAGCTGGGTTTGGGCTCAGTTTTCATGGGGCTTTCCAACAACAAAGAGAAATCAGAAATCTTCACATATACGCAGCTGACTTGAAACAAAGCATTTTCAAGGAGATGATCCATTTTTTTCACATAAATGTGTCTTTGTTTTTCTTTCATATTTTCACATCAGCTCTACCTATCTTTACATTTCTGAAGTGTCTGTTTTTTTTTTTTATTATTATTTTTATTAAAGTGAGAACTCTTCAGGTTCTGCTCTCAGTAGTCCAAGGTTTCAAATCCAACTTTGTAAAGCTGAAGCCAGCATTTATTCATTTGTATCAAATCATAACGTACCCTATGACAATTGTTCTCCTTGTTATATAAGAGCACTTACATTTGTATGTTGTGTAAGTTAGAATTTTACATTTTTCCTGCAATAATACTCCAGCAAAGTAAAGACACAGGAGGTTAACTAAGAAATACAAAGGATGAAAACATGTAGCCTATCCTA
Source organism: Cheilinus undulatus (assembly GCF_018320785.1). NCBI lineage: Eukaryota > Metazoa > Chordata > Actinopteri > Labriformes > Labridae > Cheilinus > Cheilinus undulatus. The sequence continues at coordinate 41,661,164 of NC_054871.1, forward strand.
CTGTAGGAAGCAAAACACAGGACAACTGTATGAAGTTTATAAGTACTGTCTTTATTGGCCAAACAGAATGTAAACCAAGAACCAACCCTTGGTCAGTTAAAGACCTCCTGAAAATAAATCCGTATTTAGGTTTGTTGTATGACAGGTCAATGTGTTATGAACCAACAGGTCAATTATCAGTCAAATAAAATATCTCAGGGTTTATAAAATTAAGCTTCAAATTCAAGAAAATGAGGCAGTAAAATCTGCTCCAGGATGGCGTGGGCGTGTCAGTAGTATAAGCTGAAGCCACGCCCACCCAGGAGAAATACAATCCTCTAAAAAAAAAAAAAGTTACAGCCTTAATGGAGGAAAGCACTCACGCCATTAGCCTGCTGTCTGGCTCTGTGACAAAGAAGAGACAAACTCTGTTTTCTGGCTCAAATCTCTGTTATGGTACTTTAAATGATCCATAGGCCACTGTGGCTGATAGATTTGGCAAATTTACCTCACAGTGAACAAAAAAACAGCATTTAACAGTCTGTTAACTATCAATAGAGGCAGTGATAACAGCTAATGACAGACTGTACTGAGATGAACTGCTCTGTGATTTTATACTGTAGTGTGAGAGGGGCGGGGTCATCACAAGCCCACATATTTGCCTGCCAGAAAAGAGGCAAAAAACTTTCTAATGGTCTAAATCCAAAATTCAGTAACATGTAACCTCCAATTCCCACATACAGCAACCGTGCCGTGACCCGCTGGCTAATTGTACTGCGGAGCACATCTTCCCCTCTCTCGTCTATCAGAGCATTTCCACACCCGGCGCATCAGTCCGCTGCTGGTCTATTTCCAGCGCTGGCCGCTGTCAAACTGCATCAATACCCGTTGATTAGAAAGCTCCAAAAAAGGAAGTCACAAGTGTAGAGTGTCCGCTTCTTTCAAAATACAACACAATGCATGGACTTCCGGTCGCAAATCATCACTATATCAACATTATGTCTCATCCTGCTGAGAGAGCAAAGGGTCACCGAGAGGTCAGTGAGTCACAGAGCTACAAAGGCACCACTGACGAGGAAAGGTTAACTTTTGAGGACATTTAGCCAAAGAATTTTACATAAAACCACAGATCCTTTAAGCAAACATTAACCCCTTAAAACCTGAAAACACAAATAATAGCCAGAAAATTCTAATTTTCTGGAACTGAAATGTTCATTTAACTTTCTACTGAAATTTTTAAAAATGCTAATTTCCATAAAATTTAACAAATATATTTTTAATATCTCATTTCATTCATTAGGTGTTTTTGGTAACTGATAATCAACTTGGGGGTATTTTTTATCATTTATAAGCTTGTATTCAGAAGTTTTTTGAGTAATTATTACGCATATTGATTAGATAGAGGTATCATAAAAGTATGTATTTGATATGCGACAACAGGCTTTAAGGGGTTAACCTTTTAACTACTATTCCTGTGTGAACTCCCAGTTCTCCCATGATCTCTGCCTGCTGATCAGGGCTGTGCCCCCTGAAGCAGTGCTCTAGACTTGCATCCAGTGGGCAAGGTCACTCATCTCAGTCATCCTATGTGGAGTTAATGTCAGTGTTTCATTTACAACAACCTTATTCCATCATACCTAGGGTGTTAAGACACAAATACTGGATTTCACTGTACAGGGTCTTGCCTGATGATGGACATGAAATCTGGCCAATCCATAAGCTAGGTATTGTACTGTTATCACCAGTTTATATGGCAAATAGTTCATATAGTCTGTACATATGAATATGGGCAAGTGCACACTGGTCAACTCTGAGCCAGTTGTTGATCAAGTACAATGAAATGATTTTAGCCATATTTACCTTGTTCATCAGCTTTGTATGTCCACATCAGTAGAAAATGTAGTTCTTGTTCTGTAAACTTCAACTATTAGTGAAGATTTATTTTTTTACACCAGTAGAATATATCACAAGCAAGATAAATGGTACAAATACACTTCAAGTTTGTGCTTTTCAAAGTAAAAGCCTGGTTTAATATTTCTTAGGAAAAACTTATTTGTACATAATGCTAATTTTTTCCCAGTTTAGTGTGGTTGTACTATGAAATAAGTCACTTTTAGAGAGGTTTATGAAGAAAGACAGCTGTGATGGAAGGAAGACAAAGCCATCAAGCAGCATTTACACGGCTGGTATAAAAGTCGTGACAATGCGTGCTGGAGCAGACGCATCACGCATCCAGTCTGAAATGGGCATACCACTATAGGATTAAAAAACTATTATACAGAGGAGAATCATATACACTGAATGGTTATTGCTTTGGAAGTGTCAAACATAAAGAGTTTGAAAGTGACATTTATCTCATACATGTGAAGATTAGTGTTTAAACAGGAAAGTAATCTATATCCAGATCTCTAAGTACACGTGCTTCTCTCTGATGGACTCTCCTCATAATTAACAGCTCAGTTTTTTTCCTCCTATTGTGCAAAATGTCAAGACAAAAGCTCTTAAAAGCTGACACCATCTCTGTAATATAATAGACTGTGAAAGCAGCAGGGCAGAACGAACACAGAACATCAGCCAGAAAAAGGATTTAAAAAGTGAATGTGCTGTTTGAAATGCCACCTTCTACAGAGAAAAATGTCTCCGTCTTTTGTTTAGAGCATCACCTAGTAAATAAGTTTGTAACAAAAGAGACTGTCAGAACGTGTCAGACTGGGCCCGGCAGACGACAGTGATGGATTGATGTGGCTAATAGTTGTATACGTTTAGTTCACAGTGATTAATCAGAGCTGCAGGCCTGAATGTCAAACACTAAACAGAGAGAAGCATTGTGGAGACTGTAATGTAAAAGCAGGCTTTATCAAAATCATGTTGAGACTGTGCTCAGCATTAAATATGAGCTTTATACCCAAATTCGGCTGCCTTTAGGTGTGCACCAGTCCAAACATCCATGCCTGGATTTTAAATGTCTTTTTTTGCATTTTACTCCTATTAGAACAATCTACAGCACGAGTATAGCTCAACAGTTTCACAGTGATGGCAGAATAACCGCTGAATCAAGTAGAGAGAAGAAGAAGCAGTTCAGATCCCTGCAGTGACAGAAAAAGATCTTAATGTGCTGTTGGGTGTTCAGTTTATCAGTTAGTCCTCTCTGGATTGATGGTTTTATATAAATATAAATACCAATAAAAGTGTCCTTACCTCCTCCGTTCGTGATAATATAAGAGGTCGCGTTCATTGTTATCATAATTTTCTTCATTGTCTTCAGTTTTGTCAACATTGTTGTCTTCGTCACCATCATGTTCCTTGTCATCGCCATCATTTTTGTCATTATCATTTTCCTCTTCATTGTTATGTACGTTGTCGTCATTTACGTCGTCGTCATTTACGTCCTCATCATGTTCGTCATCATCATTTTTGTCATCAGTCCTAATTTTCGTGGTAGTCATTATCTTTGTCTTTCTCTTCGTCATAATTTTTACCCACGCTGATGAAATCGGCAGGGGGTTATGTGAAGGGTTCCGTATCTTTCTATCTTTCTTTGTTTGTTTGTATGTGTACAAGATAACTTGACAAAGTCGAAAGTCGGAGCTTCACCAAACTTTCAGGGAATGTTGGGATAGTGGCAGGGAAGAATTGATTAGATTTTGGTGATGATCCGCGCACCCGTTCGGTTTTTCTCGGACGTCAAATTTTGAACACCATGGTAATAAATGGGAGCGTGACTTCCTCAGTGGCGCTGCTTTGGCATGGGTCTCCCCCTCAGATGGCCATTCTAGTCTTCGTTGTTATCATATTCATTGGCATTGTCATTTTCCTCATTGTCGCCGTCATTCTTATCATTCTCATCATCCTTATCATTTTCCTTTTCATTGTCATTAACGTCATTTTTTCCATCATCGTCATCGTTTTGGTCATCATTTATGTTGTTATTTACATCATCGTCATTTACGTTGTCTTCAGTTTTGTCGTCATTGTCATTTTCCCCGTCGTTGCCATAATTTTTGTCATCATCATTTTCCTCCTCATTGTCATTTACATTGTCGTCATTGACATCGTCATCATTTTCTACATCTTCATCATTGTTCTCATTTTTGTGGTAATCATTTTCTTTGTCTTTCTCGTGGTCATTTTCATCATCAGTCATCATTTTCGTCAACACTGTCATTTTCTCGTCATCGCTGTCATTTTTGTCGTGGTCGCTGTTGGAATAATTTGGTGCTGTTGGTGAGTCTCAACACTTCTCTTTAGGGAACCAGGATGGGATAAAGTCTCTTGGCTCCAAAGACAGTGCAGACAGTACAGTGTCGGACACAGCAATGTAAAGATTACCTACACTGAGAGCTAGCACGCTAATGCTAATAATGCCGCTACTGCTGCATCTGTGAACATGGAGACAGTGAACAGAGGAAAATACCAGCTGTTTGCTGTTGAGATGGTACTTCAGGGTGTAGTAAACAGTGTTGCCACAGTTACCTTGAAAAAGTAATCTGATTACTGATTACTAATTACTCCTTTAAAAAGTAACTTAGTTACTTTATTGATTACTTGATTTTAAAAGTAACTAAGTTAGATTACAAGTTACTTTTTTAGTTACATTCAGCAGCTGCCGACAACAACAATGTATCTCATTTTAAGTTGAAATTAAAAACTAGATTTGCTGAAAAAAAAAAAGTTTTTATAAGAAATAAAATAAAGACAGTCTTTCTTGATTTCATTTAACATAAATACCTTTTAATAAAATATAAAGACAGTCTTTTTTGATCAGAAATATTTACCTGTTAAAACTGTAATGGCAAAACTTATCATTTATAATCTACATTGTCTATAAATGTAACTATTTAATTCTTTTCAACATGTTTTATGAACATTGAACCTGTTGTTCACAGCATTAGAGCAGCAAGGAGTGGTTTTACAAAACAAAACAGTGTATAACACTAAATGTAAGCTCTAATGTCTACTTTTGTTACTTTGGCCTAATCTTATGTTGTAATCAGATGTTATGAGTGAAACAGTGGAGTGGGGTGAGTAACCCATCAGTTGTACTTCATTAACAGAAGCTTCTCAAACCTCTTGTCAGAAAGTCTATTTCTTCTAGTGGAGTGTTACTCCCATATAGCTTCAGTTGTTAGCTGTCCAAATATCCATGGTAGTTGACACAAAGTCGACCTAATTCAGCATGGCCGTCAGATTTCTCTCCATCTCTGCATACTCCTTCTCCAGGTAAGAAGAAAAAGATGTTCTATAAGGCAGATCAGCATTGATAGTAGTAGGGGTCTTGTTCATTATGGCACGCAACGAGGGCGAGTCAACCGTGTTTAAGGGCAGCATTTCCTCTACAACATACTGCCCGACCAACTTCTTCAACTCTCCCCCACTCACTGGTTTTGCACCGAAGTCCAGCTTTTGTTTGTTTGGGTGGTGGGGGACCTCCTGCATTAGTCACAGCTCTCTGCTTCGCAACACCTGGTAGGACTTTCTCTGTAAGTTTGACCGTGCCTTGCTGTGACTCCAAATGTTTCTTCAAATTTGACGTAGTGTTTTTGAAGCTAGATAACACTTTGTCGCCGGCACAGAGTGTACAACGAACCTTAATAGTGTCATCTTTAGCTTGACACAAACTCAAAATAGTGACTGTATTTCCAGCTAGAAAACGTGCATCTCTCTCCTCCCTCCATTGTTTATGTTTGTGTCGCTGGCTGCTTGGTATGTATTACACGTGAGTTGTCCTCATGCTGAAAACGTGACTTGACGCATACTTGACGTCATTCCCCGAGCCACAAGAAGAAAGCATATACATCTTTTTACTAAGGAAAATGACAAAAATAGTAACGCACAGTGGCTTGGATAAGTAACTTTTAATCAGATTACAGGTTTGGAAATAGAAACTTGTTAGATTAATCGTTACTGGAAAAAATGGTCGTATTAGAGTAACGCGTTACCGGCATCACTGGTAGTAAAATATGATCAAATAATATATTTTGGATATTTTGAACTGATTTTTGTTTGTTTGTTTTTTGTTTGTGCGATTCTGGCGTGAATCAATTTGTTCCAGCACCTATTGTTACCATGGTGGCGGTGGGGCTTACCTGATATTCTTCAGTCAGTCAGTCAGTAGAGGGAGGTACAAATAAATCCCTTTCAGCGAGCTTTTTAAACAGTCCATAATCTGAGTGCAGAAGAGCACCTGTTTTTTTTTTTTTTTTTGATAGAAGTAGAAAGTAGAAAGTTAATTGTTTTACCCTGGAGGCTGAACAGTGGTACAGTGGTTAGTGTTGTCCTCTCTGAGCAAGAAAATACCTGGTTCAAATCCCTGTCTCTGAGGAGTTTGCTTGTTTGTCCCATGTATGGGTTGTTTTTTTCTGGGTGCAACAGGAAGTGATTATATCCCAAGATGAATTTGAGTCAATACGGAGTCAAATTAGTGTGCATTCATTTTCATATCTGAAGTTGGTCCAGGGTGTTTCTAGAGTAAATGACAAGTTTACCTCAGTAAAAGTTGCAACAGGACACAGATGAAGATGTTAAACTCTCACATTAAACTGCAGTATGAGTTGCAGCCGTGGTGCAGCCTCCATCCTGCACTTTCATTAAAGAGCCCTTCTTAAACCAGCTTCAGTGTCTGGCTGCTCTCTGGGTGACAGATGATCGGCCCGGGTACAGTCAGCCCGAGGGAGGTGATCTGTTCTGCTTTTTGAATATTTCAGAGCCCTTGGCATTTCTTCTAGTAATGAGCCCGGACATTGAGAGGAGAAGTTGAAGTTTTTGTGCCATAAGTCATTATTCTGCTGCTGCAAGCGTGGAGACGGAGGCCCAGAATAGGCTGAGACTTTCCCACATGTAGTTATGTCATCGGGAGTTCCTGCTGGCTCATGTGATTAATGAGTGGACAGAAAAGTGAAGCAGTGGAAGAGTGCTTACTGCGGAGAAGAGGAGAGACAAGAACCAGTCCAAGTTTGAGAAATGAGACAATGATAAAGCTCTGTTTGGTTCCTGAAGGTTAGAAAATGCAAGGGAAACAAAGTAATGGACAAATGAGTCAAATCTTTCATCACAAAGTCAAGATTCAGAGGAATGAAGAAGAACTTTCCAAAGCTCTAACTTTTTAACTTTTCAAACTGCCTAAATCAAAATATGGTGAGTCCAATTCACTAAAGAGTTAAAGTTTAGGATTATTGTGTCATGAATTCTTGATTATTATCATGAACTAAATCAGAATAGTGTCAAACAACCAGACTGTATATGAGAAGTGAATGTTCTCGCTTGGTTACACAAGACCTTGATAATGGCAGTAAGGGCGTGAACTTGCTGATAGTATGCAAAGCTGCATCTCAACAAATTCTCTTTTAGACTGAGGCCTGGGCTTTGACTTGGCCACTCCAGGACATTCACTTCAGTTGTCTTTAAACCATTTCTGTGTAGCTTTTGCTGTATGTTTTATTGTCTTGCTGGAAAATAAATAGACTCCAAAGCTGTAGCTATCTTTCAGACTGCCTAAGGGTGCTTTCACATTAGGCCCAGTTGTTTTGAACCACGCCAAACTGCTGCGTATACTCAGTCTGAAACAGCAGGTGGTGGTATGCATGTAGCTAGTTTACAATCCCACCAAGGAGGAGAAAGAAGAAGAAGCTACCATGGCAACCACTTGGGTCATGACCTGAGCGAAGATTGTTTTTGTTTTAACCTGTCAAAAAGTCCATCCTGCAGCCATGGATGATCTACCCTCACTTTTAAAGATGCCAGCAATGTTGCTCTTTGTATCTGCACATCTATGTGCAGCTTAGAGGATTAAATGGGCTTGCGCTGTGCAGATACAGCATTTTTTTGAGGTTAAAAAGTGGGCCAAGTGGGTGTCTGGTGCCCTGGCGTGGTTTATTTGCATTCACACTATCGAAAATGAACTGGACTTCGGGCTCAAGTGCGCTTGGATCTGGCCCCTAGTCTGAAAGCTACCTAAGATTGTCCTCCAGGATTTTCCTATTTTTGCTACATCCATTTAACTCTCTACATTTACAAGCCTTCCAGGGCTGGCTTTTGAGAAGCCTCCCCACAGCATGATGCTGCCACCCCTGTGCTTCACAGTGGGGAAGGTGTGTTTGTGGTGCTGTGCAGTGATTGGAGTTGGCCAAAGGTAACCAGACCAAAGACCTTTCGTCCACTTTTGTCCACCATGGAGTCTCCCACATACCTTATGGTTTAGTCAAGATTTAACTGGAGTTTTCCTCAACAGTGGCTTTCTCTCTACTCTCCCATAAAGCTTTGAGAAGAATCTCTCCCAATCTCTCTGTCTTGGTGGCCTCTCTCACTAGTCTCCGTATTGCATGGTCACTGTTTGTGAGGATAGTCTGATCTAGGCAGATTTACACATGTGCCATATTCCCTCTATTTCTCAAAGATGGATTTAACTGATCTTAGGGGATGTTCAGTGCCTTGAGATTTTTTTGTATGTCTCTTGACTTATACTTTTCAAAATTTTTTTTCTCTGAGTTGTTGAATCAGAATGGAATCAGAAGAAAAAAATACACACGTATTTAGTTGAAAAATAGAAATATAAAATACAAAACAAACATCACAAAAATATGTTTAAAAGGTGCAAAAAAGAGAGGCTGTACAGATGAACAAGATTACTGTGGAACATCTTGTAGTCTGATTTTTTTTGTAAATGAGTATAACACACACAGTGTGCAGTTATAAACAGTAGAGATAAAGTCCAGTTAGTGTTAATGTAACACAAACATCAGTATTAACATGCATCTGCGTCTGTAGGGGGAGGACCGGTGTACTATTCATTAGACGGACAGCAGAGTGGAAGAAACTGTTCTTGTGGCGAGAGGTTTTGGTCCTGACGGATCTAAGCCTCCTGCCGGAGGTGAGGGCCTCAAAAAGTCCATGTATTGGGTGAGAGGGGTCAGCTACAATTTTACCTGCACGCCTCAGAGTCCTGGAGGCGTTCAGGTCATGGAGAGATGTTAGATTGTAGCCAATCACCATCTCTGCAAAGCAGATGATATGCTGCAGCCTGTTTCTGTCCCTCGCCTTGTCTGCAGTGTACCAGACTGTGATGAAGGAGATGGAGATGGACTCCATGATAGAGGTGCACCATCATCGTCTTTGGCAGGTTGAATTTCTTCAGCTGCCACAGGAAGAACAACCTCTGTTGGGATTTTTTGATGAGGGAGCTGATGTTGGGCTCCCACTTGAGGTCCTGGGTGATGAGGGTCCCCCAGGAAGCAGAAAGAATCCACAGTGGAAACTGGGGAGTCACAGAGGGTTATTGGGGTTATGGATGTGGGCCGCAGCGTCCTTTCTAACGTCTACGACCACCTCCATTGTCTTCAAGCGCCAGGTTGTTCTGACTGTACCAGTTCTTTGAGTCTTCTTTTGTGTTCATGGTGTAAAAGTAGCCAAAAACACTAATTAACCCGGACCTTTCATGCCATATTTATGCACTAATTTTACATTATATATCTATATTTAAAGGCTATTACTTTGCAAAAATCTTTTCTCAATTTGACATTAAAGATGTCTTTGTTAAAAAAAAAAAAAAAAAAAGAAACATTTTTACTGACTATGATTGATTTATAAAATCAATAAAAGGGTAAAACATTGAAGGGGGTGAATACTTTTACTCGGCTTTGTATAGCGTCTTTATTTTTTGCACCTTTCTGTCTGTTTTTGAAATGGAGAGGGCAGGCCTGTATCTTATAATCTGTTTTAATAAGAGTTACAATTCCTCTTCACTTAAAATCTCTTCTGAAGTACTTCCTCTGTATTCCTTACTTTCTGAAAACTATTTTCCATACATTTTACCTCTTGATATTTTTTTTTTTCAGGCCTCTTTGTTCTTTTCTTAAACACTGTGATTCTGATTTTTTATTTTTGTCCTCGATGCTCATGGCTTTGATTGAGTCGGAAATGTGACCACCGTTGAGTATGTTTACCGTCTACCATCTCTACCTATTTGCTTCCTCTTCTGAGTATGTGTTTCTGATTTGAGTCACTTTTACAGCTCATTTCAGATTCAAAGAGCGTTTAATCCCTTTTATTCCTGCACTGATTAGACATTGTTAATATGCACCAGCGGCTACACCCACTCCCTGCCCCCTTTTCTTTATTTTGTGATTGCTGTTGAGGAGTTATTGAAAATCAAAGATGGATTATAGTCCATACAGAGGAGCCATTCAGGAATGAACATGGTGGGAAGAGCAAAACCCACTCAGGATAGCCCACTCAGACTAACAGAGGTCAAAAGAATTGATCACTTTAGTTTGAGTGAAAGCCAAATGAACTCATTTCAAACCTTTGTAAACACGGAGAATTACCCTTGGTTCGGACGGACGCTATTAATCTGCAGTGCTGTGCTTTCATTTGCTGACTTTTATTTGTTTTTTCCAGTTTTTGTTTATATTTCACTCAAACAGTCTCTCTAAATATGCCAGTTAATGTGGCCCCTACAAGGACATTTCTAATTTTATATTAACATAGAAAGGCAAATATCCCACCACAGCCAAGTTCTTGTTTGTCATAAATATTGCTGTCAGCACGTCAAACAAAGAGACGCTTTGTCCTGGCCGGTTAATGTAGCGGCATTCATCAGGCCACAGAGCAAACCTGGACACAGATTAGCTAACATCCCCGTGGTCCTCTTCATCTCCTCTGCCCACCTTAATGACAAATAAATCTCACCTGAGGTCACAGCCTCCCTCTGCACATCACCGCATGATGGTAAGTGTGTCTCCAAATGGTCGTTATCCTATACAGAGCGGATTATAACCTCCCCAAAGAGAGTTAATTCTCTATTATTCCTTTGTCTTTATTTAAACTGACCATCTGCACACAATACACTTCTGTAATTATAGTGTCCAAGAGGGCAGCTTCCTGACCAGAGCTGTATATTTAGTGCATACTCATTAGAAATGTTTCACTGATCACTCCACTGATAAATAACCCTCACACAACCACTAATTATTTTCTTGTTAATGTTATCTTTTGTCTTAAAGCTAATGAGCGGCCTCTGTTTCTCTGAATGGCTACTCACAGCCTGCTCAGTGTCACCGTAGGCAGGCGCTGAATTACAGCCTGCAACACAATTAGCATATTATGAAGAGAGTCAAACCACGCAGCTTCATGTCTAAACTGGCGAATTTTCAAAGGTATGTCATTAAGAACTGAACTACTTATCAAGCTTAATTCCCCAGTCTTTGTGGCCCACTCTGTACCAGATCTATTTTTGTTGTAAATGTGAGACAGTTGTCTTAATCTTTGATACTACATCAACATTTCCTGGTGATGAAATGTGCTTTGTATATCTATGTTTAGGTGCTATGGTGTTGTAGATGTTATTACTTCTCTGTGTTTTCCCACCCACACACTGTTTAATGCAATACTTGCAGGCAGAGATGAAACAGTTACCAGCATTAATTAGAACTGTAATTATATCCCCCCATGGTTATCATACTGTTCATACACATGTTCCAAATTATTATGCAAGTTGGATTTTAGAGGCATAAATATTCCCTTTAGGGTCCCTGAAGGTGTAAAAACGACCTTGACAAAGTAAATAGAGTTTCTGGCTGACCACTTTCTTCCATGGTACAAAAAGAAGAACCATGCCTTCTGTAGCAAAATGACCTTCATGCATGACAACGCACCATCTCATGCTGCGAAGAATACCTCTGTGTCATTGGCTGCTATAGGCATAAAAGGAGAGAAACTCATGGTGTGGCCCCCATCCTCCTCTGACCTCAACCATTGTTGAGAACCTTTGGAGCATCCTTAAACTAAAGATCTATGAGGGTGGGAGGCAGTTCACATCAAAACAGCAGCTCTGGGAGGTTATTCTAACATCCTGCAAAGAAATTCAAGCAGAAACTCTTCAAAAATATACAAGTTCAATGGATGCAAGAATTGTGAAGGTGATATCAAAGAAGAGGTACTTTGTTAACATGTAACTTTGCCTGTTAAGATGTTTTTGATTGAAATAGCTTTTGATTTCAGTAAATATGACCTCCTAATGCTGCAAATTCAACAGATGACCAGTTTCAGTTCTTTACAACCAATAAAATCTTTTGAAACTGATGTACATAATAATTTGGAACAGTACATTTTAAGTTTTTTTTTTTTTTATTTTTGAAAAGAAAAAAGTTATCATTGGGAAGTGTGTTTGATAAAATCTGAATTATGCTCTAACGGTTGATGACTTGAAAATTATACTGACTGTCATTCGCATTGACTATTTAGGAAAAATAGCATATCAAAAAGAGAAAAATATCATTTGCATAATAATTTGGAATGCTGTGTATTTCAAATTAGCACAACAATTGAGGAAATGTGTGTTTTGTAACAGTGCTTCTTGGCAATAAATCATATACCACTGGAAAGCCTGTTTATTCCCTTTTACATGATGCCACATTTGTAAGGATCATGCATTTGTGTTTAAAAGTGGGTTTAAACTCATGACTCCCTTATTTTGAGTCCATGATAATTCAAAGAAGCAGGCTGTAGCATTTAGCGAGGTCAGAGAAGCAGCTGTAAAGACTGACAGCAAGGCTGACTGTAAACACGGAGTTGAATCATTGATAAATGTGGGCTGGGAACCTCGTGACAGGCACTGGTTTTTATTTATCTATAAAGCCTTAATAGGCAAAATGCCATCATATTTAATGGATTTGTTAAATCAGCCTCATATCAACACTCAACACAATCCCATGGACAAACACTTGGTTTGGAAGAACTGCTTTCAGCTTCTCTGCTATGCTCACATAGAGAACTTTACAACAAACATTTAAACTGCAAACACTTGTTCCTATTGGTCAGTTTAAATCTATGATAAATGAACTATACTGCTTTTGAACGCACCTTTTTAACTATGGTGATGACAGTTTTTAATCGTTCTGATTGATGCATATTCATTTGCTTTTGTTCTTTCGACATCATTGAAAATAAGGGCATGCCCTCAATGATTCTCTGAGATTAAATAAAGGTTGACTGAATGAATGAAAATTAAGTCAGAAGTAGCAAAAAGCGCTGGTTAGTGCAGTACAAAGTGAAAAAGTGCAACACTGAGCAGCGTCCATGTTCTATTTGAGAGAATAATCATCACTCTGATTCATACCCCTCTTCATCTGATGTGCACAAAGCATGCAATGTCCATGAATGAAAGTCTCAGGTGCTTTGTACAGGCTGTCATCGGGTGGCGATTCATATGATCACATGTCAGAACATGCATGGATGTCATGCTTACTTCTCTCTAAAGAGGATGTGGATGCAGATGTTCCAGCTACACCTGACGTCACATATGTAAAAGTCTAAATGAGTCATTCATTTATCCAAAGTGGACAAAGAGAAAAAATGAGAGGAGAAAGAGAGGAGAAAGTACTCTGTCTTTGTGTGTCTATCTACGTTAGAGACCTGCTCATTCCCACATTTCTTTGCAATTTTTTGCAAATTTCTTAGAAATAAAAACTGAAGTCTTACACTGACAGAAGTATTCAGACCCTTTACTCAGTACTTAGCTGAAGCACCTTTGGCAGCAATCACAGCCTTGAGTCTTTTTGAATGTAATACAAAGAGCTTTGCCCACCTGGATTGGGAGATTTTCTGTCATTCTTCTTTGCAAATCCTCTCAAGCTCACTTAGGTTGGATGGGGACTGTCAGTGGACAGCCATTTACAGGTTTCCTTTGGCCCAGTCTGAGGTCCTGAATGCTGTGGAACAGTTTTTCATTGAGGATATTGCTGCACTTTGCACCATTCAGCTTTCCGTCAACCTTGACCAGTCTCCCAGTCCCTGCTTCTGAAAAACACCCCCATGATGCTGCCACCAACATGCTCCCCTGTTTGGATGGTATTGGGCAGATGATGTGCGGTGCCTGGTTTCCTCCTGATATTACGTTCAAAACTGAGGCCAAACAGTTCAATCTTGGTTTCATCAGATCAGAGAATCTTGTTTTTCACAGTCTGAGAGTACTTGAGGGGCTTTTTTGCAAACTCCAAGTGGGTTTTCAAGTGTTTTATGTGTTCTTTCTCACTGTGCCATACAGCCCAGATCTGTGGAGGGCTGCAGTGATGGTTTTCCTTTCTCGAACTTTGTCCCATCTCCACACAGGATCTCTGGAGCTCAGTCAGAGTGACCATCACATTCTTGGTCATCTCTCTTATTAAGGCCTTTTTCCCCCCGATTGCTCAGTTTGGCTGAACGTCCATCTATTGGACAGGTGGCAAACTTCTTTCATTTGTTCTTGGGAGCCTTAAGTGCAGCAGATTTTTGTACCCTTCCACAGATCTATGCTGTACAACAGTCCTGCCTCTGAGCTCTGCAGTCACTTCCTTTGACCCCATGGATTAGTTTTTGCTCTGATATGCATTGTCAGCTGTGAGGTCTTATAGAGAGGTGTGTGCCTTTCCAAATCATGTCCAATCCATTTAATTTACCACAGGTGGACTCCAGTCAAGGTGTAGACACATCTCTGTGAAGATCCAGAGAAATGGGAGGCACCTGAGCTGAATTCCAAGCGTTGTTACAAAGGGTCTAAATGCTTATGTCAGTGTCATATTTCAGGATTTTTCTTTTTAATAAATGTCTAAAATTCTCTTTTCACTTTGTCATCATGGGATACTGAGTGTAGATTAATGACAATAAATATAAAACTAGAAAAGCACTCAGAGAGCACAGACCTCTGCCATCAGCCCTATCTCCCAATAGTGAAGAATCCTTTTAAAACATTCCTGGATCCAGACGGTGATCTGTATCACTCCCAAAATCGAATTTGCCAACTACTCCCTCCCCGGTGGGGTGGAGACACGATGAGGCAAAGCATTGGCTTCGCTACATGTGGACTGTCATGGCGGAAGTACCCATGGTCTTACCAGACGACTGAAAGTCATGGAAAAGGGTGAATATTCCTCTATTCCTCCCAGCATTGTGAGTGTTCTCGCTACAATTCGCTCTTTCTCTCTGTTACGCTCTGACTCGTCTCCTCGACCGCGACTGCATCTTCCAAACTCTATAAACTCCAAAACTTTCAATAGAAACACACCAAAAACATGCTGCTGGGATTGAAGTTACTCATGTCCGCCATCTCCTGGTGTAAAGTGGTTACAGCGCAGACCTCTGCCATTAGCCCTATCACCCAATAGTAAAGAATCCTTTAAAAATTTCCTGGATCCAGACGGTGATACGGATCAGTCCCAAATTCTGATCAGTTCTTCCTTATGCCATTTCTGACATTTAATGAAAATCTGTGTGACTTTTTGAGTTATGTTGCGAACAAATGAACAAACCCACCTGATCACATAACCTCCTTGGTGGAGGTAATTAAGTGACTGTAATATCAGGGAAAGACACCAGTAATGCTTACAGTACCTGTGACAGATCATGTCTCTCTCTCTCTCTCTCTCATGTCCTCGATGTTGGCCTTTTAGAAAGATGATGATTCGAAAGCTTACATACAGTCTGTTTTGTCCAGGCTAAATCATTCATTTTTTGCTTTTATTCTGTTCTGTCCCTCCATATGAAAAACACCCTGTTGGGTAAAAGATGTTCTGGTCAGAGGAGAACAGAGCTCTGAAGAGCAGAGCAGACGTTGTGTTCAGGGTCAAATAAAAGAGTCCATCATCTATTCATGTTTTGTCTTAGTGGAAAATACTTCTGTTTGCCGGAAAAGGCATCTTTGATTGACTGCTAACCCCAGGCCTTTTCAATTACATTCATGAAAAGGGCCAAATTATCAGAAAGAGTGAAATGCCAAGGGCTGCATATTTACATTTCATATTTTATACTTGTTGTACTGCCATACTTGGACTTCAAATTCTTTGATTAAGCACATTTTTGAGTGAGTGCATTGGATGAATGCATTTACATGGACTTGACTGGCTCCTTTATGAGATCCAGCCCTAACCATTAGAGATGAAACCATTACCAGTATTAATAATAACCAGGATAAAATTCCCCAATGGTTATCATACTTTTTTATAGATAGTAGATAGATAGTCGATAGATAGTCGTTTATTGTTGTTGCATTGTAAAAACACAACGAAATTACATTTGGCAGTCTCCTCTGCAGCAGCAAACACAGTCGTCCAAAAGATTTGGGAGGTTTGTATGGGGCCGCTGTTAGCCTAGCCTGCAGCCCGGCTTGTTTGCCCTGCTTTCGCCTTCTCTCGCAATGCCGTTACTGTCTCCTCCCCACTGGCTGTAGGTGTCGTGCTGTTCCACGTCCTCCTCCTGTCAGTCTCCGAGTTCCCCGGTCTCCGGATAATCTTCATCGGGAAAGATGTAAACTCCGTGGGCATGCTATCAGTTCTGGTGTAAATGTAGGGCTTTGTTTTGCTGCTAGTGATGGAGCACCAGGCCGCTGCATGTGTACGCGCTGCCCCATGCTATCTCAGCATTCAGTAGTCTCCTGTTGATCAGGCAGTGTTCTGTTGCAGTTACTAGCAGTTGTTGTTAGCTTTTAAGTTAGCCAGGAGTTGTAGTTGAGGCCAAGCTGCAACCTCCGGTCCTGAAAAATGAAGCCAATGCGGAAGTGCAAACAAATTGTCATACCGCGAGTGTCCACTTGAGGCTGACTGCAGGAACACCAGAAGTCCCGTCTGGACACCTGTTAAACAGCTGGTTATGACACTAGAAATAAACTGGTTTACAGCCTGGTTCAAAACACCAAACGTGTCTCATTAGCTAGTGTCTTATTGTGCTCTCACTGTACGGGAGGTGAATTTTTTTGTACCACGATCGTTTGGATTGTATTTAAGATAAAAGCTGATTGGCGCGTCTCATTTGATTGACAGGTAGCTCGGCAGGCAGAGGCTCCATTTCTGTCAACCAGAATGCTAGCTAGCTAGCTGACAGGAAGTCGCGCTCAGTGGGCGGGCCGTTAAGTTCATCCAAAGTTCAGTTGAGACCGTGATTTCAATATGTAAGCCTCCACGGATTGGCTTCAAGAGCTGTTTGAGTCCACCTATTGTACGCAGACGGCTGACGTCACATGGGGTTTGTCCAATTCTTTCTACAGTCTATGGTTGAGACTGAAGTCTTCTTTTCACCTTTTCTGTACTTTTCTTTATTGAAGTTTACCGTTCTTACTCTCAAAGTGTCCTGGACCATCCATCTTCTTTGTTTTCATAGGTTTCAGCATATTTTGTCAACTTAATTGTGAAAAACACTACAAGTCCAAGATATAACTCAAGAGTGCCACAAGTTTTATTTTGATGATCATGAAAACTATTAGTGATAAGTATACTTTAATATCACGGTAATTATACAGGCAGTTAGCAGTAGGCTAATAAATTTTAAAGCTCAAAATACACTGGCATTACATATTTAAGTAACTCAAAATCCAGTTGCTTTAGACTATCAACTTGAGAAACAAAATAAATAAATAACTCAGACTATGGGAGTGTTATGTATCATTGCAGTTTAAAAAAAAAATTATAATCATTATTATTTGTGTATTGCTCAGTGTTTTATAAACACTTCAAATACAAATTTAGTTTCAGTTAGTTGATGTTGTGTTGGGCAGCTTTATGTGCAAGTGTATGTTTTACAATGCCTATAAAAGTTTCACCTCCTTGGATTTTTTACCCATTTATTGATTTTATAAATCAATCATGGTCAATAAAACAAGTTTTTTTCTGTTGAAAAAAAAAAATACAAAAAACCTTCTCCAATGTCAAAGTGAAAACAGATTTCTGCATAGTAATGTCAATAAAATCACAAATATAGTTTAAAATAAGTGATTGCATAAATATTCACCTCCTTCAAGATTAACTCTGTCAGGTTGCATGGGAATCAGCCCTTTTCAAGTCCATCCACAAAATCTCTGTTGGATTGAGGTCTGGGCTCTGACTTGGCCACTCCAGAAAATTCACCTTGTTGTTTTTATACCATTTCTGTGTAGCTTTCACTTTATGTTTTGGGTCAGTGTTTTGCTGTAAAATAAATCTCCCAGGCCATAGTTCTCTTACAGACTGAAGAAGATTGTCCTCCAGGATTTTCTTTATTTTGCAGCATTCATTTTACCCTCTACCTTTGCAAGCCATTTAGGGCCAGCTACCAAGAATCATCCCCACGGCATGATGCTGCCACCACAGTGCTTCACAGTAGGGATGATGTGTTTGTGGTGATGTGCAGTGTTTGCTGTCCACCAAACATAGTGTCTTGTCTGATGGTCAAAAAGCAAAATTTTGGTGTCATCAGACCAAAGAACTTTCCTCTACTTGACCATGGAGTCTCCCACATGCCTTTTGGCAGAGCACTTTTCTCCAACAGCAGGTTTCTCTAAAGCTTTGACTGGTGAAGAGCCCAGGCAACAGTTGTTGCATGCAGAGTCTCTCCCATCTCAGCTGCTGCAGCTTGGAAATCCTTCAGAGTGGTCAATCAGAAGACACCATGTTGATCGTTTGCAGCCAGGGTCTGAGCTCTGAAAATTTCACTTGCCTGCTGTGTCGTTGGGTGCCAAGAGATTGAGGGGCAAATAAAATCAAATACAAAATCAAGTTCGTCCTCTTAAGCACACTTTTTCATGGCCATCCAACCAGAGGAACTAGTTTTGTATTAAAAAGTTTGTCCACAGGGGGCAGCAAAATCAATGCAAACTGGAAGTTCCTCACAAAACTGGAGCAGTCACACTCTGCATTGACGAAATCTTTTCATGGCTGCATAACAGTGTCAGAGGTAACACACAAAGTTTTTTCTTAAAACACATTAACTCCTTTTTTTTTGTTGTGGAGTTTTTTAATGAATGATATAAGGGCTTTATTTAGGTTTTAAAAAGAAACAACAACCATCCATAGCTCAGAATGGTCAGGTTTATTTCACATGTAGGGAGTGTTTTTATCCTTCTCCTTCACATCTGGAGGATTTTATATAATGTAATGAGGACTGATTATGCTGTGATTCACTTAAATTAACAAGTGAGAACAAGAGATCCCATGAGGGCTTCAGAATCATCTTGTCAGTTCGATCTTTAAATCTAGTCCTGTTTTCTTTTCCGGGGTTCATACAGTCGATCAGTGCAGTTAGCTCACCAGGTGTTGTGTGGTTATGAATAAAGAGGTTTTGAAAAGCTGTCTCAGCAGGGACTCTGCAGAAGTGTTCTGCACTGAGCCATCTGTTAGCACGTGAACAGAGCGCAGCCTCGGAGGCTGGCAGGTGGAGAAGATCTCGCTGCTGATTTAATTGGCCGGGACGTGAAGGCTCTACAGACAGGTGATGTAAAGTGATGGAGGAGGCTCTCTCCTATGTAAATTTGAACACTTATGGCAGCAGTTTGTGTTCCAGCTGTATGTGAGCCGGTTTAAAGGTTCAACCTTGAAAGACACTTTAACGCTCAGCAGGAGAGCCTCGAGAGCGGTGAAGTCGAGAAACGCCAGGGTGCTTTTTTTTCAAAGTAAGTGAAGCTATCTGGGAGTGGGAGTCAGATTTCAGACAATAAGGAAGAGAAAATATTCTTATATAACTTGATGTGCATGCACTGAGAGGAGTGTGGTGGCGTGTGTTGATGGGGTCTTGAAGGCCCTGAGCCTGGGTGAAGGATGGCGCTTCTAGAAGGACCTTCCTGATGGAGTTGTCATTTGGGTATAATTATGTGACTCAACCTCACTGACAGCTCACAACAAGAAATGATTCACCTTCACCAAAATATCTGTCGTCACCTGTTGACTTCTTAAGTTTAGCTGCAGCATTTAACTCCTACACCTGTCAGAAACTTCACGATTTTAAAAACATATGAAATTCTAATTGTTTGATCTTAATGTCCCCCAATGATTGTAATAGATTGATGCCATCATTAAAGGGACTTTTGAAGCCCCTAACATACGCTCTATGGACAAAAGCTTTCAGCAACCTGACCATTACACCAAAAGGAGCTGTAATGACATTGTATTCATAAACATATACTTTAATATGGATTTGGTCCCCCTTTTGCTGCGATGATATCCTCCACTCTTCTTGGCAAGCTTTGTTTCTGTGTGAATTTGTGCTCCAGTTACTCTGTCAAGCATTTATGAGGTCAGGCACTGATGCTGGACAAGAAGGCCTGGCTCACAATCTCTGTTCCAGTTCATCCAAAAGGATTGGCTTGAGGTCCAGGCTCTGTGTGGGCCAATCAAATTCTTCCACACCAAACTCATCAAACCATGTCTTTATAGTCCTTGTTTTGTGCACCGCGACACAAATAGAAAAGGGCCTTCCCCAAACTGTTGCCACAAAGTTGAAGGCATAGCATTGTCCAGAATGTCTCGGTATGCCGATTGAGGATTGCCCTTCACTGGAGATAAGAAGCCTAGCCCACACCCTGACAAACCACCCCTTATCATTATCCCTCTTCCACCAAACTTCACAGTTGGCACAATGCAGTCACGCAGGCAACGTTCTCCCTGCATCCACCAAATCAGACTCCCCCATCTGAGAACAGAGAAGCGTGATTCATCACTCCACAGAACATGTTTCCACTGCTCCACAGCCCAGTGTCAGAGTGCATTACACCACTCCATCTGACACTTGTTATTGGACTTGGTGATATGATGCTTGAATGCACCTGCTCAGCCATGGAAATACATCTCATGAAGCTCCTGCTGCACAGTTTTTGAGCTTACTGTAATGCCATTGGAAGTTCAGAAGCTGTTGCCTCCCCTTTTAATAATATCACACAGTTGACTGTGAAATATCAGCAGTGATGAGGTTTCCTTCTTATTGCGAAAGTGGCATCCATCACAGTACCATGTTTGAAGTTGCTGAGCTCTTCAGAGCGACACAATTTGTTTCACTGATGTTTATAAATGGAGACTGCATGGCCAGGTGCTTGATTTTATAATCCTGTGGCAACAGGTCCAAATGAAACTCCTGAATTCAATAATTGATAAGTGTGACCAAATACTTTTGTCGATCTAGTTTATTTGTTTTCATTATTGTAAGCCATTTGTTCCCAGCCTGGGGTCCAGTGTCCCCTTGGTGGGGTGCCAAGGATCTCAGTGAGGCCTTGTCTGCTCTGGGCTTGTAAATTTCCAATTGTCAAAAATCCAGATAAATGCTTATTAAATAGTTTATACAAAGGTCCTTCAGTAAGAAGAACATGTGCTGACCTACTTCCTTTGGGCTTTGTTGATGAAAATATTGAAGTTACATTGTTTTTTCACTGCAGTGTATATTATTTGTTCAGGTCTTGGGTACTCAGCTTGTCTAAGATACAAATTGGAAGGCTCTCAGGAAAAAGATCAAAGCAGCTACCATGGAAACACTTTGCAGTGAGGTATTCACGTATGAGATAACCTCTGCATTAGAAAAAAAAAAAGTTTCTTTTTCTGTGGTTTAGTTCATGGTTATATCATCTAAACTGCTGAATCCTACTGTGGAGTAAATTGCTGCCTCTGTAGTCAATCAGAGTATTTCCACCACTTGTGCTCGGTCCCTGAAGCGCCACTCTATTCTGCTTTGATGGACATAGGCATAGAGCAGCAGAATTTAAATGAAACCACAGATTCTTTGTAGCAATCTTCAACTGTTTAACTTCATAATGTACTTGCCCATGGTGAAAGCAATAAAATTATGAAATAATGTCCAAATGAATGGCAACTAAATTGTAGAAAGCCAAAATAAACTGCTGTTGGCCAACTTTTCCTGCGTGTTACTGAGGTCGCTCACCTTTGGTTCGAGTGGTGGTGGTTCTCTGGAGCGTGGCGCTAGTGGAAATTATGGGTTAATTCAAGACTCTTTAAAAATCCAAAATTACGTGTGGTGGAACTTCTAAAAACAGGAAAATTAAGACACCAACAACAATCAGTAGGAGAACTTTCTGGGTTTTATTAACACCTGCCGGTGGTATATGCCCCTCTGCATGCTTACACCATAGATCATAGAAGAGGTCGTAAAACAAATTCTTGTCCTCACAATAACCCTTTCTGGGCCCTAAAAGCCCTAGCCGAAGGATCCTTTACAGCCTGAGGATACGACATGTCCGAACAGTCCAGGGTGTACCCCGCCTCTCACCCAATGACAGGTGGGATAGGCTGCAGCACCTCTGCAACCCCGAACAGGATAAGCGATATAGAAAATGGATGGATGGATCGATCGATGTCCATTCACACCACTCTTGTGAACATGATATCTCAAGAATGCTTTGAAGGATGTTCTTACATATTGAGCTTCTTCAGAGCTGAACCTTGTTTAAAGTATGCATTTTGAATTGGCTATACAATTTTCTTCTTCTCTTTGTGTGATTGGACTGGACTGATATCTCTTAACATTAAGGACATTATGCCCACCGCTAGTGATAGCTGAGACAACAGGCATTGTGTTTTTGGGTCCATCCGGGCCATTCTTATGAATGCAATACCTCAAGAACCCTTTGGGGATTTTTTTTCCACTCTTTGAGCAAATATCCACTCTGACTCAAAGATGAACTGATTCGATTTTGGAGGGCGGTAGTCGATGGACAAAGGCCACTGGGCTTTGCATTCATCCCTTGCTTGCAAACATGATATTTAAAGGACACTGTGAGGGATTTTCTTCAAACTTTAAGCAAACGTCTGCTCCGACTGAAGAATGAAATAATTGGATTTTTGAAGTCTGAGGTCAAAGGCCATGGACTTACCTTGCATCATATTTTAGCTGAACCCACCACTGGCCTTTACCGTCTGGTTGTACTCCTCGCAGAGGCATATTCCTGCCGGGTGGAAACTCATCTTTATAAAACAATACACAATATGATCAAGAAAGAAAATATGTCCCAGTGCTAGAATTTTCCAGTACTGTTCAGCCCTAATCTGTATGCAAGGGCAGCTAAAATTCCCCTCTTCACAACTTCAACCCTGCTCTCATTTCTGAGGCTGCCAGTCAGACTGAAAACGAAGGCAGCGTCTGGAAAAAGTCTCAGCAAGATCTTTTGGATGCTAACTGTTGGATACACTGAAGTTGGCCATCATTCCCAGAGGCTGTAACTTCTCCAGACAAAAGCTGATGGCTTCAGAGATCCTTTTTTTACCTCTATGATGTAGAGAAAAAAAAAAGGGACCCAGGTTTAAAAAGGACCACTGATTCCCCTGAGGACTGCTTCACACAGCAGCTCCTCACTCTTCAAAGGATTCAGAACAACAAAGTCTCATTGATCCAACTTCACTTTCCCTCTTTGATTCACAAAAGAGGCAGGTATGGAGCCTAAAGTCTGATCAATAACTGTTTTTCTGTCTTTTTTTCCCACAGTTAAACCAACAGTCATAGACGTGGACATATTTGTGAACAGCATTGGACCGGTGTCATCAATAAATATGGTGAGTACACATCCATCTCTGTTGTTGTGGCTGCTATTTTTAAAATATATAGCTTCAAATATAATAACCACAATTCCAGAAAAGTTGGGACATTGTGGAATATCTGATTTAAAAGTGGAATACATTGATATGAAAATCCGTTTTAACCTATAATTTGATTAATGCAGCACATAGTCAAGATATTTCATGAAGATATTTTGTGTTCGCTTCATTCGTGAGAGGTGAGAAATCTGAACTCAAGTACATAGTTTGTGCCACAATGGCCAATCAGTATAGAGATTCTCTGGTGGTCATACATCACCAGAGGATCTCTGAAGGGCCGGCCTTTGGGGGAGGAGGTTTATTTCACCAGAATTAAAATAAAATCACTTGGAGGAAAGGAAGTGAGGAGGTCGGATTGCCTGGTAAGTCGTGAAAACACTTGTCTGTCACTTGATTTCAAAAATCTACAACAATGTTGCTGTTTCATTAATGAGTGGATGAATGAGGACTAAATAGCGTTATTAATGCTGCCTTAAAAATAATGCATAATGTGCTGCTCATGCTCTCCTGATAAGAAGTTGAGGGAAACTTTGAGTTTACAGTGTCATTTAACTCTGGATGGGATGACACTAATTATCCCGGTAAGTCTAGCTGTTATTGCTGTTGTCATGTGTGTTGATGAATACTAGTGTTCTTACAGCTTGAGTCAAGTCCAACTCCTGACTGTCTACTGTTTGAAGAAACCTGAAATAATCCAGTATCTTTGCTTTTAGCAAAGATTAGCAGTGTACAGAAACACTGTCCATGTTCCTGGTCGAAGTACCAACTTGTTTTGTTCTCACTGCTGCCTTCTGCTGGCTGTTTTGTCAACTGCACCATGAAGGATGTATGTTTTAAAACTGCTATCCAGGGCTGGGCAAATAATCACAAATTACATTAAATCACAATGTGGCTTGGTGTAATTTACAAATCGCAAAAGTTGCAATATTTCTTTAACTTGAAATGTGTCAAAATAGTGGTCTAATACAATCATTTTTGCAGCAGCAGCAGATATTTTATGCACATTATGCAAGCATTCACGTGTCATTTTTTTTTCTTTTTTTTTACAAAAATCCTCCTTTTTGTGTTTTATGTATGTTTTGTTTTTGTCAAAATAAGTTACATAAAAATAATAATCCCTTTCAAAAAAGCGTTCAGTATCGAATTTGCAATACAAGCAAAAAAACTAGTTTATATCTAATGTTGATGAAGCTTAGCATTAGTTAACAGAAGTCATAACCCCAGCTGTGGTTAGCTTGTAGCCAGCATCAACTCCCCCACCCCAGCTGCCTCCTTTATGGCTGAAAGTTAGGTGCTCTCTCATATTCAGATTCATGCTACTATGGATTAATTGCTTCTGAAATTCATTGTTTTTGATACATATTATCATGTATGTATCCATCTGTTGGGGGGGGGGGGTTAACCCAGGGAGCATCTATGGAGCAGAGCGTTCTACACCAAGTAAAACTGCATATCCATTTTGACATAAAACTGTTAAATGTATGACGAGTGTTCCTGAATGTAGGTTATAATATAGAATGATTTATTGCTTGAATTTGTTAAAAATGCTGAAGTTGAGGAACCTAATAATAATCGCATATTAAATCGCAATTGCAATATCAGTGAAAAAAAATTGCTATGAGTTATTTTTGCATATCGTTCAGCCCCACTGCTATCACAGCATATATGGCCATATTGATTCTAAGCCCAACCCTTTTGTTGACAACTGACTGAAATGCTGGATGTGGAAGAAGGAAGCCCCGCCACTCTAGTGTCTTTTCGGCACTCGAGGACACGGGACTTGACACGTGAGTGGAACAAGTTATTTCCGCACATTAAAAAAATAAATAAATTACCAAGTATACTCCCTGTATTTGCACATTCAGACGTGCACGAATAGACGACTGTTCACATTTTGTGTGAACAGAACATAAGTCTTCCATTGTGATAGCTTCAAAACAGTTATTAAAATCACAGCGTTTATTAAGAATCAGAAGTGCCAAAGTGTGGTATCGTGACAACTCTGACATGAACATGTACAGTGCTTAACAAATTTATTAGACCACCACCCAAAGTAAGGTTTATGCCACAGCTGCCCTAAATTACCAGCATTGGTAAAAATTGGTAAAACCAAAATCATTTTTTATGTTTCTGCAATGGTTAATACACCAATATGTAGAAGCTCTTTAACCCAAATGATAGTTTTAATGCTAAAATATAATTATTATTGTCATCCATGAATTTTCAAATTTACTGATTTACAAAAAACCTGCAAAAATAGTAAAGCACATAAATATTTCTTGATTAATATGTTAAATTATAGTTATTTACTTGCATTCCTGAACAGAAAAATTAGTTTTAGTTGTTGAATGTTATGCTTGATTCACTTCTGACTTCTCAGAGAAGCCCAGTGAGCTGGCTCAAATTTGGGTTTAAAAAGGTGAATTCAGTTTGAAATTCCTCATTCCTGTTCAAAATGGTAAAACGTGGAGAGCTCACTGAAAATAAAGAGTTCGCATTGAAGCACCTCATGATGCTGGATGGTCTCTGAGACAGGTGGTCTAATAAATTTGTTAAGCACTGTACATACATTAAGTATTTACTGAAGTCATTCATGTTTATTTCAGTTTTGTTTATCCCATAGTCCACTACAGGGGCGTCGCTAGGGATTTTAGGCCCCCAGAAAGAAAATTACACAGGCCCCCCCTTAGTTGGTCAGCCAAATCAAAACCGTCATTTTATGAATGTCAATGAATTTGAATGATTTTTTAACTAAAATGTCCCTATATTAATGAGAATATTTTTACTAAATTAAATGTTCTTGTACTACTAATGTGTTTATTAGCCTGTTCCATAAGCATGAGCTAACCTCACATTAGAAAAATGCTTAAAATACTGCATAATGTATTTCTCACCACTAACTTTATCCACCTTACACTGATGTACTTTATAAAATAACAGTACGCTGGGCACTTCCATGTTTGAAAAAGATGCCAGCTGTTCAGTTTTATTTATCTCTTCTTGTCTTCTCATGCCCACAGACATTTAGGTGCTTTTGATTTAAATGACACTAATTACAAATGAAAAGAAAATAAACAAACAGAATTTTTATTTCAGGCCTCTAAAGGGCTCACCCCCACTGTGGGCCTGGGTAGTCCCCCCCCACTACACCCATAGTCAACTCACAAATAAGAACCAGACGATTTTCTCCAGAATTCATGTGTAAAGTGGAGGGAAATAATGTCATCTGGAAGGTCTTCATTGTTATATCTAAGAACAGTTTTATAATTCAGCGTTTAACTGCAAAGTGGAACATCATGTCAGTTTGAGATGCCTTTTCTATGCAGATTGTCACAGCAGAAATGCTTTTGCTGTATAAATGGTTTGTATATGACAGACAGCAGGGTTTCTATTTCCTTTCTATGGAAATATTGACTAAGAAGATTTAATCTTTGTTTTATTGTTATTATGCAAATCATATAATGTGTTATAATATGCTAGCCTTCCCATTATTTCTTCAAGAGAGTGTCAAAGAACTTTCTCTTTAAAAATGATGTTGATTATCCAACACTGCTGCAGAAAGATGCATGAATCATAAAAGACAGACATTTTACTTTGTAATAGGTGCTGGGAAAGGCTGTTGTGACTCTGAGATGAGACTTTGAGCTGCTTTTTAAGTCACATGTTGAGGCGAAGTGACAAGGGGCTTTCACTTAGTGGATGTGGGAGTGTGGGAGACTGGGTGACTAAGGGTCTTCAGAGTAGATTTTACAGAGAATATAAATGGTCAAATTGAGACAGAAACTGTCTCTATAGGAGCAGAATATCTGAAAGTCTTGTTAGGAGTCAAACTGATAAGGCATTTTATATGGAAGCTTATCAGATCATTTAAAATTCAGTGGATACTGGTGAGTGCTGAAGGACGATTTGATTCTTACCATGATTACCTGTAAATGTAGGACAGCACTGATTTAACTTGGCATTGATCTGACCTTATAAAGACATAAAAGCCAGCAGAGGCCCTGACTGTAGTATTTCTAAGCCATCGAAAAGTAATGCACTAACGTGTCTGTCATTCAGGCCACTGTGAGTGAAGTGCAGGTCTTTTATGAGGCTGATATTCTAACTTCGGCTCTACAGGATTTTCACAGACAGTATCAGACTCCAAGAACAGCTCCTTCCTTTCAGCATGTGAGGTGCCGTAGAAAGAGTGA
Organism: Cheilinus undulatus; assembly: GCF_018320785.1. Lineage (NCBI taxonomy): Eukaryota > Metazoa > Chordata > Actinopteri > Labriformes > Labridae > Cheilinus > Cheilinus undulatus. The sequence continues at coordinate 41,688,639 of NC_054871.1, forward strand.
TAAGGTCTGCAGGAGGTAGCTATCAGCAGCGAAGGATGTGTCATACAATGAAGTTTCTAGAGTGGGGTTACGTTGAGTGTTTGTACCTCTTTGATTATGAAACCTGCAGCTCTGTGATGCATTCACTTGCGTGTCTTCTTACGTACTTTTAGTCATTAAGTTTCTATTTGAGATGCACAAAAGTAAAAAAGGCAAATACGTCAATGGAAGGATAAAAAAGGAAAATTGCTGGACTACAAAAGCACAAAGTACATATTAAAGAGAATGCCAGGTGCAAAATGTGCTTGACATTTTATAGTTCCTGTTGAAGTTTGTTCTCTTAAGTGGTAGATATTTCTGGCAGGAACACGGGGAAATGCTGCAGAGTAAGTCAGAACAATAAATACAACAAGTGTTCTTTCTTTCTGCTTATATATATGTTTTGTGTTTATTTTTAAAGGTTAGGGCCGGGAATCACAGCGAACCTTACAACATGATATGATTCATGATACAAGGTCCATGATCCTGATATTATCACAATTCAGGGAGTCCATATTCCATAATAATTGATGTTTTGAAGGAAAGTTGTAACAATTAAACTGCCTATAAAGATATTCGCCACCCCATTATGTTTTAAACCTTTCACTGATTTAATAAATCAATCATGGTTAATATAATGTGGCTGTTTTTACAAAAAAAAAAAACAAAAATCTCTTAAATGTCAAAGTGAAAACTGATTTCTACAAAGTAATGACAATTGTTGCCCCAGGTTCTTCACTGGACAAAGCTTTATGGTAGAGCTGTAAAAAGAAAGCTACTGTTGGAAGAAAACTTATATGAAATCTTGACGAGAGTTCACCAAACTGTATGTGGGAGACTCCATGGTCAAGTGTAAGAAAGGTCTTTGGTCTTATGAGACAAAATGATGGTTTGTGGCCGTCAGACAAGAGGCTATAACACTGCACATCCCCACAAACACGCCATCCCCACTGTGATGCACAGTGGTGGCAGCATCATACTGTGGGGGATGCTCCTCAGCAGCTGGCCCTGAAATGCTTGTAAAGTTAGAGGGTATAATGAATGTGGCTAAACATGGGAAAATCCTGGAGGACAATCTCTTCACTCTGCAAGAGAGCTACGCCTTGGGAGAACATTTATTTAGAAAGGAGTAAGATTGCAGTGTCCAGATGTGCAAGTGTGATTGAGACCTATCCACACAGACTCAGTGCTGTGATTGCAGCCAAAGGTGCATGTACTAAATACTGAAATGAAGGGGGGGATTTGTGCAGTCCCTTATTACATGAAATATTGTTATTCACTTGACATCACTCTGTAGAAATCTGTTTTTACTTTGATATTAAAGAGTTTTTATCGTTTTTTCCTCTAAAGAGCCAAATTATATTGACTTTGATTCATAAAATCAACAAAAGACTAAAAGATCCAAAAGAATGAATACTTTTTTGAATACTTACTGTGTATTTAATTCAGTCATCTACTGTGCATCTTTCCATCAGTGTCTCATGCTTTGCTTCCTTTAGGATGGCAAAGCGCTGTGCTTTATATTACTGTCTGAAATATTCAGCCCTCAGACATAAGAGCCCGTTTTGTGCTTTAATTAAAATGAGTATTTTTAGTGTGCACTCAGAGCTACAACAGCAGCACTCAGACACAGTATGTGTGAGAGACAAGCTCATTTTAAGCCTCATTGTCTGAGAAGAATTCACATACAGTATCAGCTGTCACACTTGTATTGTTTCTAATTACAAAGCCGAGTGTAATGCAGGGTGTCATGACTTCTCCTGCAGCCATGCTGATTAATTCTCCACGCTCAAATGAAAATAGGACAATCACAGAAAAGTAGTGCTCACACCTGTGGAAAAAATCTGTTCTAAAATTCTAATTCATTTCAGTATCATAGCAGGGGTTTTAAAATAGAGGTGACGCTGCCCACACCCAGAGCCTGAAAGGTGCTTTCACATGATCTCACATCTCAAAGAAAGTGAGATCTGAGTCATTTGATCAAACTGAGTAGATTTTACTTTAAACTCAAGCTTTTGTTGAAAAGCCTCAGGTAGTGTCTGACCTCGGTGCTCCAAGTCTAGATCTGGGCATTGTAGTGGTGTGCTACAAACAGCGCGTTTGAGGTGTTTGACGTGTGGGTGACAGAACCCAAAGCCAACTGCAGAGAGTAAACGTGGTCCACCTTAAGGAGGTAGAAGAAAACATGAATGAGATACAGCAACAGAACAGCAGCTTCCAGTTCATGCTTCCTTATGTAGCAGTGTTTGACACAATATTTAACGTTTCTAAGCTACAGATAACAGGTCAGCTCTGTTATGACCATTGTAACAGGAAGAATGAAGAGAGAAAATGAAGAATTCCTCTTGCTGTGAAAGTTTTTTGAAATTTTTTTTGTGTTTGTAATGTAAGTCATCTCATTTTATGAGTGAATGCAGTTACATAGTTGTGATGAATTAATCACAGTGCACATTAATGAGGTTAGTGCTGTTATTTATGTTTGGTAATATGGCTGTCCTGGGATCCCCCTGCCCTTCCACGAGCCTTTGTGGAAAGCATTAAGCAAGTACAGCAGACATTCCTGCTCTCCTTATGCCAATAAGGAAAGCATAAGGCTGGGAGAGAAGCAGCAGAAAACCCCAGAGCAGAGCAGACATCAGTGAAAACAGAAAGACACTGATAAAGTCAGAAGCAGTATGAAGGAGGAGCTGGGGTGGAGGAGGGCTGCAAGAGCAGTTTACAGAGAGAGCAACAGAGCATAGCCAGGCAAGAGCAGTTTAAATAAGTCAGCATGACAGCAATTAGCCAATACCATGCTTACAGAAAATCAGCTGGGCATCAGCTGATGAGGGCATGAATTAAAGCAGCCCCGAACTCTGTGGCCTTCCTGAACTATATGCTTGATTTATGGCACATTGCCATTAAGAGCTGCTTCAGTAGACCACTTATTCTAACTAAAGCTTAGGAATAGATATGGAAAATAGCTAAATGATCCATAATTCCTTATCTGTTTTATTGGAGAGTTGTAGTGGGTATAACCACATATTAAAAGATGTTTGCCTTGATGTTTGATGTTTCCATCATGCTGTCCAATCAGGTGGTTGCTTTTAAAAGTGCTGCACACATGTACACCTGTAAACAGTATGTTGACATTTTCCATCTTGTTCCTGACTTCTAAATTGTGAAGTAAGCTCTAATTAAGCTATCATGACATCTGCAACCTGCTATCAGCCTCCTGCAGCACATTCATCGTGCATCATGAGGAAACCTGTCTGCTCTTACCTTGATTTTTCTCTGAATTAGGCACAGAAGCATGAAGCACACCATGAATGACCCATTGAGGAGACTGAGAGTGAGTTTTAATGAGCTGCAAACATATGCTGTGTTCCAGAGAGCAGTGTTTGTTTCATTATAAGGAAGACATTTTTATACTAGTGGTTCTTTCAGAGTCTAAGACAGCTCTGTGTCATGGTGGATTTTCCTGCCAAATGAAAAGCGGTGCCAGTGTGTCCCTGATGCTATTCTCACCCTGTGGAGGAGCTGCCCACACACACACACAGGCCATCACACTCTGAACACCAGGACAAATACAATATTCATGCCAGTTCATTTCCTACTGTGTTAGCGAGCTGCTGGCAGGACTGCTGCAGCCTCCCCCTCTTACTGTGGTTTTCTTTTGCTCCGAGCATAATATTAATTCATAATGTTCATGAAATTTTGCTGCTTTCTGTAATTGTTTGGCTCCTACCTGCTGCGAGACAAAATTGCCTTGAATTTTTTTTTTTTTTTAACTCACTTTATGAAAATGATTCTCCGATAGTCGGTCAGCTGGTTAGTTACATGACTGAAAGAGAACGAGAATGATGTTTCAGTCAAAATCTGGAGAGATGCATTAAGTTTTTCTGGCTGGTAGATTTGGGTAATGAAGTCATCAGCATGAGGATCATAATGAGGCGAACGAAAAGAACAGAGGAGTATTAATAATCTGTGGCTGGTTCACTCAGCATGTAATGAACTTATAAAAATATCTCTGTTTTAACAGTGTTCAGGACCTGATGTTACCTGTCAGAGACAAGAATCCTCGCTCTGTATTAAGCCTCATTTATACTCCCTTACATACATGGCTATAAAGTATTCACCTCCTTGGATGTTTGACCCTTTAATGGTTTTATGAATCAACCATAGTCAAAAGGACAAACAGCCTCTTATTTTCTACAAAGTAATGTCAATTAAATAAAAGTAATGTAAAATCAGTTGCATAAATATTCACCCCCTTTAAAGTGACTGACCTATCTTAACAGAAGTCAAACCAACTGGTGCTAGTCTCACAATTAGTGAAATGGGGATTAGCTGAGTGCAGTGAATGTGTCTCAAGAGATTGTAGTATAAAGATGTGTGTTGGGCAGGTCCAGTCACTGGTTAATCAGTATTCCTGGCTACCATTACACCATGAAGACAAAAGAACACGCCAAGCTCCTTGTTGTTGTGTTCAAGTGGAAGATAGTTCAAGAAGCTTTCTCTGTATGCTTTGGGTCATTGTCGTACTCAAGAATAAATCTTCTCCCAGGCTGTTATTCTCTTGCAGACTGAATAAGATCGTCCAGGATTTTCCTATACTTTGCTGCATTCATTTTGCCCTTTACCTTTACCAGCCTTCTAGGTCCTGCCACTGAGAAGCATCCCCACAGCATGATGCTGCAATCACCGTGCTTCACAGTGGGGATGGTGTGTTTGTGGTGATGTGCAGTGTTTGGTGTCTGCCAAACTTAGCATCTAGTCTGAGAGGCAAAAAGCCCCATTTTGGTCTGATCAGACCAAAGAACTTCCTTCCGCTTGACCATGAAGTCTCCCACACGCAATTTGGTGAGCTGAAGCTGAGATTTAATCCGAGTTTTCTTCAACAGTGGCTTTCTCTTTGTCACTCTCCCATAAAGCTTTGACTGGTGAAGAACCTGGGCAACAGTTGTTGTATGCAGAATCTCTCCCATCTCAGCTGCTGTAGCTTGTAACTCCTTCAGAGTAGTCATAGGGGTCTTGCTAGCCTCTCTCACTAGTCTCCTTCCTGCATGCTCACTCAGGTTGTGAGGACGGTCTGATCTAGGCAGATTTACACGTGTGCTGTATTCCTACTATTTCTTGACGATGGATTCAGTTGAACCCCAGGGGATGTTCAGCGCCTTGGATTTTTTTTAATCCATCCCCAGACTTATACTTTTCAATAACCTTTTGTCTGAGTTGCTTGGAGTGTTCTTTTGTCTTCAGGGTGTAATGGTAGCCAGGAATACTGATTAACCAGTGACTTGCCCTTCCAGACACAGGTGTCTTTATACTACAATCACTTGAGACATGTTCACAGCATTCAGGTGATGCCTGACATCTGGGATCAACTTCAACCCCCTTCAATCCAAACATAAGTGGTGTAGATCATAATAATGGATGGATAGATGGTAAATAACGTGTTTTTAGAAATACATTTAGATCATTCATTTTCTCCAAGTTCAAGGGGTGGAGTCTTTTTAATTATATCCTTTAAAGTTTCCAGTTCCAGATACGTTTGAGTAGCATTAAATTAGCCATGATTGAACAATAACTCAGAGGCTTACAGCTTCATCTGCACACATGATAAAAAGCAGCATTTGTCACCAGGTGGATGGTGAAAGTTCGCCTCCTCATTCAAAGTGACCTCTAGATGTTTCTAAGGAGGACATGAGGAGAGCCTTCACCCAACAAGAGAACAAGACATGACGTCTCAAAGCACGGGACAGAGACTGAATGCTCTGTTGGCCTTTTGCTGCATAATCATAAAGAGCTGTTGTCACACTGTGGAGATTTAGCTGCATGCTTTGCCCTACTTTAATGTACATCTGCTGCAATGACCACTGCTGGACTTAAAGAGATGGGGTTTGACTTTATACTGCATATTTGGTCTGAAAAACATTATGAAACTATCATCCTCTTAAATAAATGTCCCTACTTTCATGTCTGAAAAATTAAGCATCCACCTTGAACTCAGGAAAGACAAACTTGTGCTCTTTATTTGTGAAGTCTAAAACTCTGTAGAGCTGAAAAATAAAGATTTTATCTCCATGCCTGAGTTCATGTTAATGTCAGATGAAAACTGTGCAGCAATGATGATGTAGAACTACATGAACTAAAAGGGTTGAAGAGGTTGTTTTTGTCCAAGGTTGTTTTTCACTTCTTCACTTCCTTTTCCATACACCATTCTGGAGTGCAATAAAAAAAAAAAGTTCCATTTACCAAGATGTCCAAAGTGCTTTCATTATTGCTGATAAAGGTCACTTTTAAGAGCATATTCTTCGTACACTTGATGAAGAAAAAAGGCAGAATAGTTTTTGTCTTCATGCTTTTAGCTCCTAGTTTCAATAGTTTCTACAAGCCTTTTCTCCAGGCCTGGAGTGGCTCACTGGAGAATTAGCAAGATTTCCGGCAGTGTTAATTTTGATAGCCATTTTTGATCTTAAGGTTTTAACACATTGGGTCTGTTATTTTCGGATGCGTTTTTTTCGGATCCAAAAAAACGTCACGCGGTTGGACCTTTCCCACTGGGTCCGATGCGTTTTTATTTGCCTTCACTGCGAAAATTCGTAGAATGTTGGAAATTGTTTCATACTGCACACCTGTGTCTCTGTCACTCCTTTAGAAATTCTGCTGGATCCATCCTGACAGAGAGCTTCAAACAGCACATGCTCATGTATTATAGTGCATGAGCACATGCATCATGGAGGGTAACTTTGTAATCCATCCTCTGTTATGACCTGTGAGTAGACTACAAACTTCTGCCTTTATCTGTTGTATTTCCATATCTGACATCCACATAGTACACTGGAAAATTACGCTGTTTGCAGTGAGGTTTTCGATGCGAGAGAGGGAGAGAGAGAGAGGGGTTGGGCGGGAGTGAGCAAGCGAAGAGGATGCAGCAGGTACTGTTTTGAAATCATCCATCAACCATTTAAATGACTTTGATGCGAAATTTTGCATGAAATCGAACCAGTTCCGAATAAAAATATGACGGAGGAAAAATTCAGCATCAGTGTGCAAACATGATTAGAACAACATGAGCTCGATTTTTTGACGTGCAAAAAATTTAGACGAAATAAACAAACTCAGTGTGCAAAGGCCTTTAGTCTTAGTCCAGGGTTCCCCAATTAGTTTCTCCTGGGAGCCAAATTTTTTCAAGGACAGAAAGCCGAGGGCCAGACATGATTTCTTGAATGTTCACACATACACACACACACACACACACAGAGTATGGCTTAATAAGCTACACTTTAGACAGAGGATTTATTTGCAAGTAATCTGAACAGGTCAGTCATAAATGTGCTGTCCTTGTATCAGGTGGCAATTTTTACACATTTTTAACATTTTTAAGACCCACTGATTCTACAAGTCTGAATAATTCATTATAAACATTTATTCAGCATGGCTGTTTATGGCAACCTGTTGTCAACAATATCTGATCAGACCCTGAGATTATTTCACCTGACCTGGGATCAGTGCAGAGTCCAGAAAGAGTGTAAGTAACCAAATTTAGTGTAAATGTGGAGCCTTAAGCGTTTCTACAGATATAGCCTTTTGTAATGGTTTATTTTTTAAGTTTTGTATTGATTTAAGCTGAGGTAACTTTACTTCCTATTTAACAGTAGCAGACTTTTACTTTGAAAGCGCCAGAAAGGAAGTGACTAAAGTAACACAAGGTAACTTGACTATGGTGAGAAAAGTTAGTGGAGCAATGTAAACAAAGAGAGCTACGGTAGAAAGTGAAACCCTAGTACCCACCTGTGCAGGCATTAAGCTCTTACGGTGAATTTTTGTGCTTTTGTGACTTCTGCAACTACAGTTTGTTTGACTTTGTCAAATTAAAAAAAAACACGAAAACCATCAGTACGCGAGTCAGCCGTCATTCACTCAGGAGGGATGCTACAAAGAGAGTGAGAAGGATCCTGTTGAGATGGTTCCCTGACTGCTGCTCTATTACTGCTCAAAGAGCTATAGACCCTCATCTACTGAGTGAAAACTTGACTTATAAGCACGTGCCCGAGCCACAACAGACACTCTTCTGCATGTCTGTTCTCTCTGAGTCCCCCTGACTTCCCTGCGTGTAATTATGTCTGTGGACGCTGCACCAACACAAAAAAAAAAGCCAATCTCTCATGTCATAGGACAGCCTGTGTCCAGGTTAGGAATACATTTTCAGTTATAAACAATTTGTTTAATCGTTATGTGAGTAATTTTTACCATTTTTTTGACGAGACCTGGAGTTAAATACATGTAGGACTAAATAAACGTAGGACTATAAACTATGTCCCGTTTAAATGTAAGTGATCAAGAACATAATAGACCGTAATAGTCCGTCAGCCACAAACGCAGACATATATCTCGCTTTGGTGATTCATTCAATGTCAGCCTGGTTTAATCTCTCATTATGAAGAATCTGTAATGCCAAACTAATATCAACTACATTTATTTACATAAAATTCAATTTTATGTCAACAAGACATGCAATTATGGTCTTGATCATTATTGTTTAAACGGTACATAGTTTATAAATCCTACCTGTATTTGACTCCAGGTCTTGTCAAAATATGGTAAAAATTACTCTCATAATGATTAAACAAATTGTTTATAACTAAAAATGTATTCCTAACCTGGACACAGGCTGTCCTATGACATGAGAGATTGGCATTTTCGGTGTCGGTGCAGCGCTCACAGACATAACTGCGCACAGAGATGCGCCACTTCATGACGCGCACAGGGATGTCAGGGGGACTCAGAGAGAATGGACATGCAGAAGAACAACTGCTGTGGCTCAGACATGTACTTATAAGTCAAGTTTTCACTCTGTAGGTGAGGTGAGGACTCTCTTTCTGGACTCTACACTGATCCTAGGTGGGGTGAAATAATCTGAGGGTCAGATCAGATATTGTGGACAACAGGTTGCCGTTTTAAAGCCATAAAAAGTCATGCTGAATGAATGTTTCTAATAAATATTCCAGTCTCGTAAATTTATCATCAGTAGGTCTTAAAAATGTTAAAAATGTTTAGATTACTTGCAAAGAAATCCTCTGTCTAAAGTGTAGCTAATTAAGCCATACTCTGCGTGAGGGTGTATATATATATGTGTGTGTGTGTGTGTGACCTCAGTAATCGGTAGTTTTGTCATGGATAGCTGATCCTGGTATAAACACACACTGATTCTGGGTCTCCTCTGGTTCAGCCAACACTGTGGACCTCTTTTGGTCCATTAAAACCTTAAAAATAATGAACTACTTCTTATTTACATGAGGTACAGGAGGGTCAGTGGCAGATGCCTGGTGTCTCTCTGTTCACAAAAATGAAAATCTGCAGCTCTGCAGGTGGCACAGAGCTGTGTGTTTTCATGGTAGGAGGTTTCCACCGCGCTGCCTCACATCCAGCTGTTTACTCCAACCTGAGCGGTTAGTCAGCCCCGTCACGGTCTGATTTGTATTCTGGTCGTTTTAAACGGCGTGTAAACTGTGGCAGAATAATTCCCCACATATCAGAGCCCACATTACACCATGTGGAGGCTTTCAATAATGAGTAATACTCCTATTTGTCCACCTGATTAGAAAAGTGATGAGGAAATATTCTATTATAAGAGTGAATGTGTTGAGTGTGACCTGATGGTAACACCCCGTGGACAGGAGAGAGGATGATGAACGAGGGAATTAAACATTTCACTCTCCTCTCAGTATCTTTAAAAAGTCAAACGGCATCAGGACGGAGAGGAGTGGTAATGAGAAACATCTGTTCTCACCTCACTTAGTGGGATGTCACCACAGGTCTGATAAGGCTAGAAGCTTCTTAAAGTTCACATGTGTCTCTGATGGTTCAATTCTAGAAGTCTGTTAATTAGACTTTAACTTCATTTCACCCAGAAAAATCCACAAAAATAAACAAATCCTGTCAAGAATTTCCCCAAGCTCAAAAATCCAACACAGTAATTGGTTCATATGTTCAACCTGGTTAGGAACTAAACTTCACAATTATCATAAGTGGTGACTCTACAGGCACACAGGCAACATGGATGCCAAAAGACTGTTTATTCTCCTGGCTTTCTGAATGGAACACTTTTGTGCCGGTTACTCAAATGAAGTAATCCATAATGGTGCTTTCTGGTCATCTGACAAGGCGCTATGGTTGGCAGACATCAAACACTGCACATCACCACGAACACACCATCCTCACTGTGAAGCATGGTGGTGGCAGCATCATGCTGTCAGGATGCTTCTCAGCTGCCGGCCCTGGAAGGCTTGCAAAGGTAGAGGGCAACATGAATGGGGCAAAATAGAGAAAGATCCTGAAGGACAATCTTATTCAGTCTGCAAGAGAGCTACGGCTTTGGAGAAGATTTATGTTCCGGCAAGACGATGACATGAAGCATACAGCAAAAGCTACACAGAAATGGTTTAAGGACAACACAGTAAATGTTCCAGTGTGGCCGAGAAAAGCTCAGACTTCCAATCCATAAGACTGAGGCTGGACTTGAAAGGGCTGTTCATGCCAGACGCCCATGCAACCTGACACAGCTTCAGCGGTTTTGCAAAGAAGAATGGAGTAACATGTCCAGATGTGCAAGCCTGATTGAGACCTATCCACACAGACTGGGTTGGGTATTGTTTTGGGTTTTTTTCTGATACCGATGTTAAATCAATACTTTTAAAATGGTACCCAAACAGTGCCCAAATTGATACTTTTAGGAGGAAAAGAAAAACTGTTATGGTCAATGGAACCAAAAATCCTTTTTTTAAAATTACAAAGGCATTTGCAATTATAAGATCCACTTTGGTGCAACTCATACAATTAATTAATCAAGCCTTACCAAACTGTGATAAATTGTACTTTATACTAACAACTTTACCCTCTACTCTATGTTGAATTTTTTAACAATTTCTATTAGAACTTGCTAATGTCTGTAGAAATTTTGAACTACTTATTTGTTCATAGTACTTTGTTTAATCTGTTTTTGCTTTGACCATAAAGGGAGTTTTTTTGTTAAAAAACCCAAATTTGATCAACCATGATTGATTTATAACACCAATAAAGGGTAAAACATCCAAAGTGGTGAAAACTTTCTGTTGACATGATAATGAAGCTTGCATTCTCAAACAGCTGATCAAGAGATCACAATACACTGAGACAGAAGAATACATAGCCACAAGTTGTATTGCATAATAGTGCCAAGCACAGAGGCTCTCTGGGGGAAAATGCTTTGAAATGTATTGATATAGCATATATTTTAGGCAACATTGTTTTTTAGCCTCTTTCATCTAAAACCTGCTGCTCAGAGAAACTGTACAGCCAACATGCTAGCACTCACACAAGCTCTGCTGGCTGACAGTTGCACTCAAATTGTTGAGAATGTAAATCCTAAAGATCCCAAAGTGTCATCTTTTGTTAAAAGAGCTACACAGGAAGTTTCTCTCTGATCTGCTCAGCCCTCATGTTAAAGGTTGGTGACTGTGTTTGATCCTCCTCGGCTCTTCATTGTGACTGAGCTGACAAAGAAGAGCCGCTGCGGTCATGCAGAAGAGATTCAGTGTGGCGGTATGCAAGGGTTTCATTTTGCTCGGATGCACTCGTTTATTTAGAAATCTGTTTCCACACTACAGAGAAAGAACAAAGGCTCCTAATCATGAGACTCCTGCAGGTCAGCTGGACTGTAATTCTGAAGAGGCCTTGTGTGATCAACAATACATGTAATCTCATAACTCAGTTACATCAATTAAAATCAGTTTTAACTACATAAATGCATAGTAAGCAAATCTGGTTAACTCTGAAAATTCAGAATTTGTTATAGATATGACTTTGACTGTAAAATGTAATTTTCAAAGAGGAAATTCACCATTTTTAGACTCCATTATTGAACATGCTACTCACACAGGCTGAAATAAATGACCACACATGAAGATGATCCCATAGACAAGCAGTAATGTAGCGATGTCTACGGTTGCAAAGTAGCACCACCTCATGGGCACGATAGCAGTATAGGCTGTTTACAATCATGTGATCCAGAGTGTCTGTTGGGGGTCTGAAACTGGAGGACAGCCATCGAAAAAGTTCGTACTTATCAGTTCCAAATGGACCTGTACGCTGCAATCATCAAATAAATACATAAATAAATTTAAAAAGTCTTCGAATACCATTCCTACCAAAAAGTTATTTTTACCACAGTTTAAGCGATTTTCCCTGGATTAGAGGCGATCAATATCACAAATACTCAGTCCTCTAGGCGTCTGGTGCCGTCTGGTCTTATGAAGGGAGACAGGAGTCTTGTACTTTGCTATGAGGCTAGCTGAGCCCCTTTAACATTGTTGCACTTTGGTTTGGTTCGTATTCACACTGCTTTTGGTCAAATGGACCAAACCGTCTGAACACCTGCAACCTCTGGGGGCACTGTCGCCACAAACAGAATCCACTTGTTTGGTCCGCACCAGAGTTCATGTGAGCTTTCACACCACTCCATACGAACCGGCTTATGAGGAAAAACAGATCAGAGTTCATTTACAGTGGACCAAGCAGCTCCGGTGTGAATGCGTCCTCAAAGAAGACAGATTTCCATTGGTGACAGAGACTCCCACAGTGTCTGAAGGTGGTTGAAGAATAGTTGAACACATCCATGCAAATTCAGGAATAGTAATGTGCAGACTTACTTTTTAAGGATTTTTAAATAAAACTTTGATTTTAAGCCTAAATCTTACTAAATGATCATGTTTTTTTATTTGATTAATTTTATGCATATATTATTTTGAAAATGGGTCAAATAAACAGCTTAAAATCATTTCAAAATATTCTTTGTTTTTGGAAGGCATCTGGGGACCCTCTCCCTGAGTCTTGAGATCCCCGAGGGGGTCCCGACCTCCACGTTGAATACCACTGCTGCACAGTATGAAACACTTTACGCCATGTGTAAAATTGATTTTCATATCAAATTCAAATGATCAAATTTCCTGTTCTTATTGACCTGCTGACATCAGACAAAACGGAAAGAGAGCTTAAAAATCACAGAATGCACTAATCATGGATCTTAGTTAATAATCTTTAATTAATAGATCTTTAAATGTCACTTACAAGCATCCTTGTAATGAACATCCTTGTTTTATTTATCGTTAGACTTGAACCATTTCATAAAAGGGTTAATCAAAATATACATAGACGAGCGCTCCATATACTTTAAGGAAAATTTGGAAAGGTTTAACGGTATTAAAAACATTGGATAAGCGAAGCGAAGCTCACTGTTTGACAAGTAGCTTACCAAACACTGCTAAAGTAAGGGGACTCAGAGACAGAGCACCTTCATGACTTTGTAAAATGCTATAAAAAGTCAAATTCAGCCTTTACTCTCCTGGTTTAAGAGTTTCAGAGTGAAAGCATCTGCAGGGATTTGCTCCTGTTCAGCCATTAGTGAGGTCAGACAATGATCTTTAGAGATAAAGTCTGGCTGGAGGTTGACATTCCCATTTATCCTGAATGTGCTGATGGGGTCGAGGTCAGCGCTCTTCCATCCAGCCCTTTAAACCAGATCTGTGTGGACTGGCTTTGTGCAAAAAGGAAAATGTCATTTTTACTTTGTAAAACAAAAAGAGGCCTTTACTAAGGTTTGCTATGGAGATTTTTTTTCCTTCAGTAGCAAAATGTCTCACTGCAAATGGGGAGACCAAACCTCTAGAGGCAAAACTAGACTGCACAATCTTGTGCAGAGCCTCCGTGGCTGCTTCGACTACAGAAGCAAGTGCTTTCTATTTATCTAGATTTATTATCAGCCAGAAGGTCATAACCGTCCAAGGTGGACTTGCCCCACCTTACCTAAGTGTTAAAATGTTTTATGCTCCTGTAATAGTCAAGAGTTCGGCTGATATTAACTTCATTTTAGGAAAAACATGGTTTAATTCTAAACTCAGGGAAAAGGACTACACTACCCAAAATCCCAGAGTGCCACAGTGATGTCTCTACAGGTGACTTTCACCCATGGACAGAAGAGTACCCACAAATGCCTCCTTGTGCAGTCTGATGTGCATATTTTGAGCTCTTAAAGGGATATTTCTTTCTTTTTGAAGTTGAGTTGTACAACTCAGTCCAAAAAAGTTGGGACAGGGCCATGTTTGCCATTGTGTAGCCCTCTCCTCCCCTCTCCTTTTAACAGCAGTATGTAACGTCTGTGAGGTGAGGAGACCAGTTGCTGGAGTTTTGGGAGAGGAATGTTGTCCCACTCTTGTGTGATGTAGGCCTCTAGGCTTCTTCTTTGCTGGATTCTTTATTTTATGATGGTCCAAATATTTTCTATCGGTGAAAGGCCTGCAGGCAAGCCATGCTGTTGTGATGGATGCAGTTTGTGGTTTATCATTGTCCTGCTGAAATATGCAAGGCCTTCCTTGACAGAGATGTTGTCTGGTCGTGAACATATGCTTCTGTATAACCTCTATCTACTTTCAGCATTGACAGAGCCTTTCCAGATGTGCAGACTGCCCACATCATAGACACTAATGCAATCACATAACATCAGAAGTGCCAGATTTTGAACTGTGCGCTCATAACAAGCTGAATGGTCCCATGCATTCCAAGAAGAATTTCAAACTTTGACTAATTTGACCACAGAACAGTTTTCCATTTTTCCTCGGTCCATTTCAAATGAGCTTTGGCCCAGGGAAGATGGTGATGTCCATGCAGTGATGTCCAGTACAGAATCATGCCTATTTTTAATGCAGCGCCAGCTTTTTGTTGCCCCACCTACTTTTTTGAGATGTTTTACTGCCATCAAGTTCAAAATGAGCAAATATTTCTAATGAAATGAAAATATCTGATATGTTGTTTATGCTCTTTTGTGAATAAAATGTGGGTTTATGAGATTTGCAAATTATTGCATTCTGGTCTTATTCAAATTTTACAATTACTCAGCTTTTTTGGAATTGGGATTGTGAAATGTGTAAATTAGCACTAATAAGCGGAGAATCTGTGCCCATCTACAGCACATAATTGCCTAGTCCATTGTTTAAAGGAACAATGCACATTAACATCTCTAGGCTAATGCCAAGCACCTTACAACAACATCTAAAATACTGAAATATCCCTTTAATGAAGCACTAAGCAAAGAGGCATCTGTGTGGGCAGTGCTGTAAGGATCAAGGCTTTCCTATGCTTTAATATGACTGCCTGTGGGGTTAGGGTCTAGAAAGAAACAGATTCAAAGGCCTTCAGCCTCATTGTCTAACTTTGAAACAGCGTGTACTCCAACATAGCAGGAGCTACTTCCATGTACTTATAAGCAACCAGTAAGTCAGCATGAATGGATTCATCATGCAGGGCTCTCTCCTCATGTACAAGAGGAGCTTTGATTTTACTGCAGGTATATATAACACCTCCAATTCAGCAGACTTATTATAGCAGCTCCTCTGAGGCTGTCAAGGCAAAAGACCCACTTTCTTCCCAGAAACCCCTGCTGTAGAGGCTGAAAGCAGCTGCAGGCAGCGGGGAGGGGAAATGAGATCGATAGTCTTTCAGCATAGTTAAAATTACCTTCTGACGTGAAATTATATAAAAGATTACAAGGCTGCAAATATTAGTGCATTATTACAGCTCGGTCTCTCTCCGTCTGAAACACTCTGCTTTCAGGCGTGATTGCTTCACTTATATTAGTTTATTTGATTTGCAGCACTTTTCCTCCGCTGGTCATTAAATCCTGGCTAATGTTCAGTTTTTTCAACTCCTCTGAGCTCTGTACAATTAAAGGTCATGAGCACCCTGCTGTTCTCTTGATTATAAGACTTCAGTCTAATTGGTGAGTTACTTCAGCGGCTGCAGCGACAGGGTAAAAGGTCAAATGCATTTCAAGCAGAGTCTGAAAAGGTGTGAATTTCAGCTGGAGAACAGACTTTCGTTCATTTCATATTTATCTAAATCTTCATCTTTATTGTCACTGAAGAGGAGCTGAAGAACTCTGCTGTCCCTGAGGAGACTTTGGACTTTAATGCCTGGGAGAATTCACATTTATTTTATCATTTTATATTATTTCTCATATTTTAGTTGTCTTCTAGTTTGCATTGTCTCTTTTTACAGTCTGAGTCATAGAGTGGCATATATTATCTTAATCACAGTTAATGGAGCAATATGTGTCATCAAATTGCATCTAATTTCCATAAATATAAGACAGCCGACAGGGGCTTTAATTAAAATCTCTGGTACATTTGAAAACAAATTAAAGAGCCGCAGATGTTTAACAGACTAATCTATCATCATTATACACTTTAAATTATATTTTCATTAGTATAAGTAAAATACTGCTTTTTTCACCTAGTTTTATCATTCTTATGAGAGAAATTCATCTCATTTTTTCAGGTTTGTTTTTATGCTAATGGGATGCTGATGTGAATAAGACCTGTTGTTTCAAAAACCTGCACTCTCCTTTTTCTTCTGTCCCATGACTGGATAGGACCGACTGAAATTTTGTTGTCAAACTGATCAATTACAGGGCGTGCAGATGGTCGAGTGGTTTAAGGCGGGCCCCATTTACGCTGGCGGCCCGGGTTCAAGTCCAGCCTGTGGCCCTTTGCTGCATGTCTCTCCCCACTCTCCCATGTTTCCAAGTCTATCCATATCCTCCTCTATCTAATAAAGGTACAAAAGGCCGGAAAATAATTCTTTAAAAAAACCCTAAACTGATCAATTATATTTAATGTAAAGCACAATGACTGTCTGTTTAAACGTAGGACTAAGAGCGGATGGTTCCTGGAGGCTCTACTGTAGATAAGAGAATGAATGGAACTTCCTGTGATACTGCAGAAATCGGAAAACCACATTTCACCCAGGGGTTAACCAGCTTTGTTAATTCTTATCTGAGACTTATATGTTTAATTTTTAAAAACCGTTTTGTCTCACCTGGACTTTTGTCTTAAAAAGCTTGTAAAACATCAACCCTGTGGTGCACAGTCAGTTTTTAAACATCCTCTTTTTTCAGGACAACCTGGGCTTTAAGAATATGTGTGCTGCAGTAATTTCACTTGAATATTAAAAAGTTATGGGACTTAAAAAGACAAACAAAATCCCAAAAACAAACGAAAGATAAAACTCAAAGATTTCTATGTATTTCACATAGTAAACTTTAATGACTACGACACGTTCTAAACAAATTTGTTTTCCTATCTCTTAGGACCCTAACCTTGCAGAGCAGATGGATACGCCTGTTTTTGTGTTTCTCACTGGCGACTCCATCTTGCAAAGCTCCCGTCTGAACTGTTTGGGCCCGGTTAGAAAGTGACAGGACCAGTCAGCGATGAGGGGCAGTACTTTCGGGCACGACGGAGTCGTGACGTAAGAAAGCAGCAACAAGAGGCCGATGCAATTATAGTGGAAGACATTTGCATGGATGCTGCTAAAGCGCCAGTTTTATCAGAACTTGATTATATTTCTTCGTTAAAAGAAGAACAAAGAACAGCAGTGAGTTGTTTTCTTTTCAAAAATGACAAAAGCAGTGTACTGACATGTTTATAGTCACCATGGTTCGTGTTATGCAGTTCCCTATGGAGTTTACTCCTCGATAGCGGCTACATCATGTGTTTTTTTGCTCTGATTGGCCCATAAAGATGTGATGGACAGACTGTTCCTCCAGTCACCCTCTGAGTTTTTTTTTCAAAGGCTCTGCCCTTTCCCAAACGCTGTGTATGAGTGGTTTTCCAGATAGATGTGGGAAACAATCCATCTGGCATCCCAGGTCATTAGGGACCAAAAAGTAAAAAAAAAAAAACATTATCTGACAAAAAGTATTAAAAATATTCACATATTGGCTTATTTTGAGCCATTATTCAAAGCATTTCCTGTCTACATTATTACTTAAACTCATGATTTTATACTTTTTATCTCAGATTTTGACATTTTTGATTTATGATTTAAACTTTTTTCCTCATATGTTGATTTTTTAGGTTCACAATTTTAAATTCTAAGTCATATTCAGACCTTTTTATCTCATTAGGTTGACTTTTAATCCCATATTTTGACCTTTTGAACTCAAAATTTAAAATTTTACCTCATATTTTGACCTTTGAAACACTATTGTGACTTTCTATTTTACATATTTGCCTTTTTTGAGATTTAATTTTGTTTTGACCTTTTGAGCTAATAAGTTTCACTTTATATCTATAACATTTGAGCCTTTAAACTTACTTTTGACTTTTATAATCTCATCATCAAGTTATTTCCCAAAAATGTTTTACTGTTGAAAATATGGTTGACAGTTCTTGTTTCAATGTTGACCCTCTAAGGATCTCAGGTTAGACCTAAATTCAGAATCTGGCCCAACCTGTGATTAAGTTTGATCTGATCTATACCAATTTAAATTCAGAACTTTCACTGAAGATTTTTAAGTTTTTCTGTTAATTAATATCAGTGTCTGATTCCAGTAATCAAATTAGTATCGATCTAAACAAAACATATCAGTCGAATCCTATTTAAGTACTGTCTATATACAATGGCTGCTTATGGAGCAGTTAGCTTGGATGTATCTGTTGTACAGCATCAGTTTTATCAGAGCTGGACCACATTGCTTAAGACAAAAGCAAAGAGCCACATTAAAGGCTTCTCTTGGCAGAATAGAAGTTTTTGTACTTGTCCATATTTGTGATGGCATGAGTTTTATCCACCAACAAGCTCCAGCGCTCATAACCTTTGGCAGCGCCTGCCTGTCTGTCCAGATTAGGTCACGACCGGAGTTGTACGTGCCTACTTCCTCATTTTGTCTTGCCGCTCTGATTGGCTCATAGCGAATGTGACAGAGAGAACATTCATCCAATCACCTTTCATGATTTTTTAAAAATGCCCTGGGCGTCCCAATCAGTTTCTACAGGAGGTTTCCCCAATGAATGTGAAGTATATCCTATACAGTAGAAATCTGAAACAGTCCACCTGACGTGTCCGGTTAACTAAAATTTATTTCTTTAACATTTCTTTTAAAAGAGTAAAAGATTGAAAGCAGAAAAGGCTCAGCCAGCTCAAACTCCACCAATAAAAGCAACAGTTTTACAGCTGATATAAATGTTACCCACACATACACATACAGAATAATTCATGACACAGTGGCAGGGCTTCTTCAGCCTCAGTCATGCATTCATTTCAAATGTAGAAACTTTATTTCCCCATCTGTCTGTCACTGGCCCTCCTGACTTTCCTGCTTCTGTTTTTCTGGCTGTGCTGATTATTCAACCACGGACCGGCTGCTGTTAGACTTTGAAAAAGCGAATCAGTAAGTTGGATAGATTGTCCTCAGATTAGAGGCGACAGCAGCCTGAATAAAGAAGTCAAAGGTTCCCACACAGAAACAGGGACATTTTAGTGAGGGGCACGTATGCTGTTAACCCTGGATGGTTTCAGACACACACAAGGCATGAAAACAACGCTGCTGTATTTCTGTGTTACTTTTGAGGGATTCTGCTCTCACAGCATGATTACTGCTTTGTTCATGAGTGAATATACCATGAACTGCTGGACCAATTACCATGGTAGTGGCCAAATGATGATGAAAACTACATACTATGATGACTTTCCCTGAAGCAAGGCAGCATTTTAACTCATCCAGTGAAATATTTAACACTGGTGAGGATTGGGCACCAATTTCATGCAGACATTCACTGTTCATAGAGCGTGAAACATGTACAGTGCCTATGAAAGTATTCACCCCTTTGGATGTTTTACCTTTTTATTGATTTTATAAATCAATCAGTCAAAATAATTTGTCTTTTTTGACAGACAAAACAATTGCAAAAGCCTCACTAATGTCAAAGTAAAAACAGATTTCTACAAAATAAAGTCAATTTAATCACACCCTTTAAAGTGACTGAGCTAATGCAACAGAGGTCCAGCCAGCTGGTGCTAGTAGTCTTACAGTTAGTGAAATAGGGATCACCTGAGTTCACTGAATATGTCTCAAGTGATAATAATAAAAAGACACTGGTGCCTAAAAGGTCCAGTTACTGGTTAATCAGTATCCCTGGCTACCATTACACCATGAAGACTAAAGAAATGCAAATACAACAATAATATCATAGATGTTTACCAGAATGGATGATAAATTAACCTCAAAAGGTAAAATAGTCCGCTGTTTACATGCTACTCCTGTGTGAACTCGCAGTTCTCTCGTGATCTTTGACCGCTTATCAAGATGTGCACCGCGGCGCAACGCTGTACACACGCTTCCAGTGGGGGGGTCGCTCCCCTTCCGTCGGGGCAAACCCGCGGCGCTTCGGTGCACGGCGCAGTCATCGTATGTGGAAATTGTGGGTTAGGAGGAGATTTATTTTCCAGCAAGACAATGACCTGAAGCATACAGTGAAAGCTGCACAGAAATGGTCCAAAGACAACAGGGTGAATGCTCTAGAGAGACCGACAAAGCCCAGACTTCAATGTAGTAGAGAATTTGTGGCTGGACTTAAAATGGGCTGATCACAGCTGATGCCCATGAAACCTAACAGAGTTTGAGCAGTTTTGCAAAGAATAATGGAGTAAAATTGTAATGTTGAGATGTCCAAGCCTGACTGAGACCTATCCACACAGACTCAGTGCTGGGATTGCAAAGGTGCATCTACTAAATACTGACATGAAGGGGGTGAATAATTATGCAGTCACTTCTTTTACATAGAATATTTTCATTTAATAGACATTAACTTGCAGAAATTTATTTTCATTTTGACATTAAAGAGGTGCTCTCTTTTCAAAACGCCATCTTATACTGACCATGACTGATTTATAAAATCAATAAAAGGGTTAAACATCCAAGGGGGTGAATATTTTCTATAGGCACTGTACATTTTACTTGCCTCCTAACTTAAATTGTCACTGAGAAAACACGATAACATCATCTGGTTTAATTTCTCTCAAAGCACTGTTTTTTCCAAGCGAAAACCTACAAAGGAGCTGGCACGCTGTTATGTTCTTGGTATGTTTATCCATGATTCAGTGTGTCAAAGGGCATATTCAGCACAACACAACAACACAAAACAAAACACAGTGAGTCACAGAGCAGCATCTTTATTTTAGGACTTGAAGGTCATTCATTCTGTGCAGCCAGCAGCGATGATCTCAGTGAGAATGTCTCTAATCTTCATCATAAATGCAGTTGACGGAGGTTTAAATGATCACATGGATTTCAGGTTGGAGTCACAGCAGGGGGAATGAGTGGTGAGCATGGTAATGTCCAATGCATTAGCTTTAAACACAGCAGACTGTTACTCTTCATGTAACAGATCCATCATATGTTAGTCTGAGTCATTCAGTTCAGACTGAATCATTCCGCTTCTGTGTCTCCTGGAGGATTTTATTGTTGCTGATGGTGCTCTGCTTGGGTAAATATTGTCTTCGTGTTGCTCTCGTTCCCTGAAATCCGGCAAGGTGAAGTTTTAATACCACACAAGTGCTGGAACAGGGCTGCAGTTTCTGCTGTTGTTTGGTTTGATAACTGTAGTGTGTCTATATTGAAGCTACCTTGAAAGAGATAACTAGAGCTGAACCATTTGTAAACATAATCTAATTGTGATTTTTTTTCCCAAATATTGTGAATGCGATTATTCTTGGATTAATCTTTTGTATTTTTTGACAAATTCAAGCAATAAATAATTCCATAAATAAGACCATGTGTATCAAAAACAATGAAATTATTTCCGAAGCAATCAATCCATAGTATGACTCTGAATATGGGGGTGCAACAAGCTTTAAGCTATAAAGGAGGCGGCTGGGGTGGAGGAGGTCCAGCTGATCACAGCTGTGGTATGACTTTCATGAAGTAACGCTAGGCTTCATTAGTCTTCGACAGAATGAGCTAACTATTTTTGCTCGTATTGCAAATGTGATGTCATTTACTTTGTTCAAGGGCATTATCACTTTTATTTCACTCATTTTGATTGAGAAAAACATAAATAAAAACAAAAAGGAGGAAACTGAGAAACTGATATTTTGACACATTTCAAGTTAAAGAAATATTGCAACTTCTGTGATTTGAAAATTGCAGCAAAATATTGCGATTTAATCTAATTAGTTAACAACTAATTAATTAATAAATATTAATTAATATATTAATTGCCCAGTCCTAATTTTAACTAGAAAGTCCGCCTTTTGTTGATTTATTTTTGCTGATTTGAGCAGCATCACAGGTAGGGATGTAACAGTACCCTGCAACTGAAAACCTATTAAAACAATATGGACTATTTACATGGTAAATAACACATGACACATGACAATAGAACCAGTAAGAGTCCTCATTGATTTTTTGTTTGTTGGTTGGTTTTAACAAGTAATGTATTTTGTACCATTTCCAATTCAAATTATTTGCCAATAGCTACTTTTCATTAAAGTTAATGATGATATTGATAACTTTATTTGTAAAACACTTTTAAAAACAAGGGGTTACAAAGAGGACAGGAAAACAGGAAAACTTCTGCTGCTAACTTTTTGTAGTCACTTGGTGTTTGCATCTTTGTTCATAATAAATCTGCTTTTGTCTCATGTTAGGCTGATTCACAGTACCATTTCAAGGGGTGATAATTACACCCCTGTGATATTCTGGCTTCACTATGAATGTCACGGAGGTGTACAGGGAGGACTATGCTGGATTGAAAGGTATTGACAGAGGTGTGACAGAGGCGAGGACAGGATTGGCAGAGCCAGCGGGAGAGATCAGAGCAGAGTGCGTGCATATGAAGCTCCCGCTGTGCTGTGCTCTCTCAGCGTCCTGCAATGCTGTCATGAAATATGAATTAACAGAGGGGGACACCAATTATCATGCTGGAATGGAATCAATCTGATTTTGTCAAGGTGTAATGAGAGTGGAGTTTTGTTTGTTAGTTGAAATTCACTGTGAAAACACCTGTTTCCCCCTCCTCATGGATCTAAAACTTAAGCAACAAACTATGTCTTGTTTAGGGTCCAGCATGACCATGTGCAGTTAAAAAGCAATTTCTTCTCTGGGTCCCCATGATAATAACCTCCATTTCTACTTCTCTTAAAGACAGACACACGGTGTAGTCGTTTAATTCCCTAACTGTGCCTCTTTATAATTTGATAACAGAAAATTTCCTCTACATTTTCTCTGTTTTCTCTTGAGGGCTCTGATGAACTCGGCATATGAATTAACTTTACATTTGCTGTGGTTATTTTTCCATACATCACTTTGATTTACATTTAAGCACAGGGAGACATCCTCCACTGTGAGTATGAGCGCTTACCATCTGGCAGACGATACACAGTCCCCTGATGCAAAGTGGACCACTTTAAAATCTCAGATGTGCCCACTGTAATTAAAATTTTAAATTATGTTTCTTGAGGCTGATGAGTTGTGCAGTTGCATCATGGAGGTCTTATCTTTTTCACTGACTACGTTTTATTCACCCATATGTTAAATGTTGTTTATGTTGCTGTCAGTATATTATTTGTTGTCATGTGGATTATTGTTGGTTTTTGTTCCTTGGTTTAATCTGTTCATCTCTTGTTTGATTCAGCAGTAAGGTTGTACCAGATGCTGACATTGGACTGATTTGACACAGCAGTGAAACAGTAGTGACTGAGATTCATGTCATGGACATACTGGGACAGAAATTCAGTTCCAGGACAAAGATAACCCATGTCAATACGAAATGCAGTTTTTAGATGATGATTTCATTTATTTGGAGAAAGAAACCTTCCAAACCTACCTGGCCAGATGTAAAAAGTAACTGCCTCCTAAACCTAAGGTCGACCAGGCTACTCTTAAACCTTCATTTTTGGATTTTTTTAAGCAATCCAGAGGTGGACGTGCTGTTTTTTTTGTGTCATTGCCACTTGTCTGCTTGAGCTTGAGGTCACATTGTAACCTAGCCCTAACTCTAACTCTACGCTAACCCTAACCCCTAACCAGCATCTCAATCAGATTAAAGTCTGGACATTGACCTGGCCATCCCAAAACCTTCATTTTATGTTTTTTATTTTAAGCATTTCAGAGGTGGACTTGATGGTGTGTTTGAAATCATTGAGCTTAAGGTCATGGATTGATGGACAGACATTCTTTGTCAGGATTTTGTGGTAGAGAGCAGAATTCATGGCTCCATCAATTACGACAAGAAGTCCAGGACCTGAGGTAGAAAGCAGCTCCAGACCTTCACACTACCACCATCATTTTTGACTCTAAGTATGATGTTCTTTTTATGAAATGCTGTTAGTTTTATGGTTTTCGCCTTTGAACCCTCCCATGGATGCCATGTTTGCCCAGTCTCTTTCTTACTGTTGAATCATGAACACTGACCTTATATAAGTCAAGTGAAACCTGCAGGTCCTTACATATTGTTCTGGGTTCTTTTGTGACCTCCTGGATGAGTCGTCGACGTGCTCTTGGAATCATTTTGGTGGGCCGAATACTCCTGGGAAGGTTCATCATTATTCTAAATTTTCTCCATTTGTGGATAATGGCTCTCACCACAGTTCACTGGATTCCTAAAGCCTTTAAATGGCTTTGTAACCCTTCCAGACTGTTGGACATCAATAGCTATGTTTCTCATCTGTTCTTGAATTTTTTAGATAGTGCCATGATGTGTTGCTTTTTGAGATCTTTTAGCCTACTTCATTTTGTCAGACAGGTTCTGCTTGTTGGGGCTGAACTCAAAGGGCTTCATGCTGTTGCCTCAGAGCAAGAATGTCCCTGGTTCATTTCCTGGTCAGGGTTTTTCTGTGTGGAGTTTGCATGCATGGGTTCTCTCTGGGGGACTCCTGCTTCGTCCCACCACCAAAAACATGCTTGCTAGGTTAACTGATCACTCTAAATTGGCCATAAATGTGAGTGTGTCTGGTTGTCTGTCTCTATATGTCAGCCCTGTGATTGACTGGCTACCAGTCCAGGTTGTGACAGCTGAGATAGGCTTAAGCCCCCCCCCCCCCAATGAGATAAACGGTGTAGAAACTGGATGGAAAGTTGTATTTAAGTGATTTATTGGTTCAAAAGGTCTGGCAGTTATCAGACCTGGGTGTAGCTAGTGAAATTGAGCTCAGCTTTCCAAAAAACAAAACAAAAAAAAAATATTTTGAGACAGTGAGAGCCATTATCCACAAATGGAGAAAATTTGAAACATGGGGAACCTTCCCAGGAGTCAATTACTCCAAGAGCACATCAACGAGTCATCCAGGAGGTCACAAAAGAACCCAGAACAATGTCTAAAGACCTACAGGCCTCACTTAACTTAGATAAGGTCAGTGTTCAAGATGGCAAACATGGCATCCATGGGAGAGTTCCAAGGCCAAAACCACTGCTGACCAAAAAACATAAATGATCGTCTCACATTTGCCCAAAAACATCTCGACGATTCCCAAGAATTTTGGAAAAATATTCTGTTGACTGATGAGAGAAAAGTTGAACTTTTTGGCAGGTGTGCATCCCATTGCATCTGGAGTAAAATGAATACATCATTTCATAAAAAGAACTTCAAACCAACAGTCAAACGTGGAGTCAGGGGCTGCTTTCTGCTTCAGATCCTGGACTTCTTGTCATAGTTGATGGAACCAGGAATTCTGTTCTCAAGCTTGAAATTCTGACGGAGAAAGTCCAACCATCAATTTATGACCTCAAGCTCAATCATGTCAAGCACACCAGCAAGTCCACCTCTGAATTGCTAAAAAAAACATAAAATGAATGTTTGGGGATAGCCAGGTCAATGTCCGGACTTAAATCTGATTGAGATGTTGTGGAATGACAGGTTTAGGGGGCGGTTTCGTTTTCACAAAGGGCCTGGTAGCTTTGGGTAGCTTTTTTCCCTTAATACATGAAATCATCATTTTAAAACTGCATTTTGTATTTACTTGGATCATCTTTGTCTAGTATTAATATTTGGTTGATGATCTTAAACATCTAAGTGTGACAAATATGCAAAAAATAAGAAACCAGGAAAGGGGGAATACTTTTTCTCAGCACTGTGTATGCTATTACTCATCAAATATTTGTTTGTGATGAGTAATAGACATGAGAGAGAGAACAATGCTGTCTGAGCTGTCAGTGCTGTCATAGTTGTTTATTGTGTGTTGCTGTCCATGGTGCTGATCAGGTGTGACAAATTTAACAACACACTACATCCTGACTGAGGCCTCAGCATCTTTGTGGATGAACTAGGCTATCAATTTTAAGTCTTTTTTCATAGACCACCATTCTGTGTAGACATTAGGCTGCACTATTAGATGCAGCTGAAGGTTGCAAGTGTGTTAGGATATAATGTCAGAATGTTTAAAGGTGCTGCTCTGTCCAGCCCGTTAAGAAAGAAGAAGAAAATCTCAGAGCAAGATTGCCCCAAATACTGTGTAAAATGTTCTTCAGTTTCAGACATTTAAATTTCACAGCTTCACCTAAAAAACATGTTTCATGCCACAATAAGCCAACCACATTTCAGCAAAAACCAGGATCAGTCTTAACTGAGAAGCTTTCTCGTATCCCTCCTCAAGTATTTGGCCCAGTCTCACAGGCAGCATTCTGCTCTGAGCTGCTGTCAATACTGGGCAAGACTGGCCTCTGCTACAGCTGTCCAAGGACGAACCATAAAGCGAGTACTCAC
Organism: Cheilinus undulatus; assembly: GCF_018320785.1. Lineage (NCBI taxonomy): Eukaryota > Metazoa > Chordata > Actinopteri > Labriformes > Labridae > Cheilinus > Cheilinus undulatus. The sequence continues at coordinate 41,715,212 of NC_054871.1, forward strand.
TAAGAAAATAATAAACAGAAACTCAGTGACCACCGGCTGTTTCGACCTGGAATGGGTCAGCCATTAGGTAGTTGTCCAGAACCTCTCGTTGGCCACCCTGCCCCTGGTTCATGCTACATCATTCACTGATTGCAATATTTACCAAATGGGTTAATGTATCTGTGCATCTTTAACCTCATCCTATTACACAGCACACTATTGAATATGATTTTATATTGTATTCATTGTTCTGTATCATACCCTATTGCGTTGTATTGTGTTGTATAATTAATTAATGAAGACTTTATTATCTTTTTTCCAAACAAACACCAACAAACTTGATGTCTTTGTGTCTGACAGGAGTTTAAGTCCTTTCTGTCAAAATTTTCTCAGCTGACAATGTGTAAAGTAAAACAGCGAGTGGTTTCAGGTGGGGTCTGCGCTCCACATGCAGGCTCAGTGATCGACTAAAATGATAAAAGGATCTCGCTGGTGAATGTGATGAATGATGGAGGACATGCAGAGACATGTTGCTGAAACACATAATCCTTCTATTCAGTGTCATTTAGAGAGAAAATCAATATTGCTGAGTAGCAGGTGAAGCTCCCTCACTGAGGACACCCAGCAGATTCAGGCGAAATGAAATGGCTCAAACAGCGCTGTACACCCACTTACATGTGTATTGTTCTGTCTTTTTATCACCAGGAATATCAGATTGACATCATCTTCGCCCAGACGTGGACAGACAGCAGGCTCAGATACAACAGCACCATGAAAATATTGACTCTGAACAGCAACATGGTGGGACTTATTTGGCTGCCTGATACCATCTTCAGGAACTCAAAGAACGCTGATTCTCATTGGATTACAATGCCCAACCAGCTGCTGAGAATATGGAACGATGGGAAGATACTTTACACCCTCAGGTAAGTGCAGAAACACTCCTTTTGTCCAAATAAACCAGAGGTATTATGGTAAGCATAAGGCATACCATACTTAAGGGATGAAATGTGAAACAAATTCAAGTTTATGCAGAGTTTATGTTCTGCATAATCCCTTCACTCTTCACAAGGAGTGGACTGATGCTAGAGTCAGTGGATCAAGTACCACCATGCAGAAATGTGTCCAGGAAATGGGCTACAAGTGTTCATGGTGTAAAGCCACTCCTAAACCACAGATACTGTCATCAGCATCTCACCTGGGCTAAGGAGAAAAAACAAGGTTTAAAATCAAGGTCCCAGAGTCTGGAGGAAGATCAGAGTGGCACACTTCCTCTTCGAGCAGGATGTGGCGCCTGTCCCTGAAACTAAAACCACCAGAAACTGGTTTGGTGACCATGCTTTTACTGGTGACTCTTCTTAATCCTGCTCCTGCCTACTCCTGCTGGATTTTTGACCATTATCACCTGTTCCTTTAGTGTGGGTGCGTGCCATCCACTCCTGCCTGCACCCGCAACAGGACTGTCAAATACCACGTGCATCCTGCACAGATTCTGACAATCTGACAATCCATAACCCCTTAAATCCTGTTGTATCATTTTTGATACATACTTTAATGACACCTCTGTCAAACTTCTGACTACAATCTGATACATAATAAAAATGCCCTCAAGTGGATTATCAGTTACCAGAAACACCTAACATATCAAATGAGATACAAAATATATATATGTGAAATTTTATGGAAATTTGGATATTTTGAATTTCAGTAACAAAAAATGAGAATTTTCTGACTATAATTTGTGTTTTCAGGCTCTAATGGGTTAAATATACAGAATAAGGGTATGTTTGATTAAAGGCAATTTTAATATGTTTACTTAGCACCAGCCTGATCAAGTTTCTTCTCTGAATGAAGGAAAGCCATAGACAAAAACCCCATTGGCCATGCGTAATGATGACACGCGTGTATGACAAACCTGCTGGGAGTCTCAGATTGATTTAACTCTTTATGGCTTAGTTACAGCAATGTCAAAGTGATATTTACTGACCTTATTACACATTATTTGTCTTAAAGTCATACAGAGGTGAAATTGTTTCCTGATCTCTGGAAAGTCTTTGCGTCATAAAAACTGCAGAACAATCCATCAGCTCCCGCAGACAGTAGACTGATCTTTACTCTTCTTACGCTGTGCTATTCCAGTCCTTGTCATTAGATGCTTCACGCAGAAAGGCCAATTTGCGTGAAAAGGGGAATTTTTGTCTCCCAGATAACAGCACAATGGCTCAGCGTCTCCACGCGGTGATAGGCCAACAACACAATGAGGGGAACATTGAAGCTCTGCTGTTTGACATATTTATAAAGTTTAAGTGCATGCACTTTTTGGAGCTTTAAAAAAGCGCCACATGGCAGGTAGGTCGTGTGATGCTGCAGGCTATGAAGAGACAGACCCATATTTAAGCATGTTTCTGCAGCACTGTCAACCACAGCTGACAAAACAGCAATGATTTCTCAGTGAATAATTCTAACAGCAACATGTGACACATCTCCTGCATCATCCTGTTTAATTTGAGCATGGAGAAGTGCTTTAAAGAGAGTTTCCTTGTGGGCATGTTTCAGCAAAGTGGAGTTGTTTTCCAACTCTGTCACTTATCTTTCAACCTTGTAGCAAACTGATTGCATTCAACTCAGGTGTGACGTCATTCCCAGCTCTGGCAACCTACTTCCGAGGTAAACAGAGCGCAGCAGAAGTCCCCAAATGATAACTTAGTGCAGCACTCTGGGATTTTATCAAAAATCTGTACATAGTTATGACTTTTTCATGGTTCCAGTTTTGAAGTCTTCTGAGAGGTATTAAGGACAACTGGAGCAATGGTGTGGTGTGCTAATCGAGACAGACACACAGACACAGATACCCCAACAATTTTAGTAAGATTACCTACATACAATTGTGTTTTATTGGCTGCTATCAAAGCAACCAGAGCTTTGTTACACCGTAGCAGTGCCACAGACTGATCGCCTCCATGTGTCATTGCATTAATGCATTCATTTTTGCTAAAGGAGCCCCAACCAAGTCCCTTAAACACCTGTAATGTTGTTGTCCACAAGGCTTTTCCAGGTCAAGTACAAAGCTGCTCAGCTCTTCCCGCCCCTGCAGCTTACCTTTTGTTTTGAAAAGAGGACTCTGTTCATTAAAACCTGCAGTCCATGTGGTTAATTTTTTAAACAATATACTAATGCTTTGGTTTCACTGATGAATATCAAACACTCAGGTCGAAAAGTTGTTAAAAGTGCCTTCCTGGTTAGCACTGCATTTTCTATGTGGTTTACACAGAACCCTCTTGCTTCACTCTCAAGAACTTTTGGTAAAAAGTTTGAAGATCTATAGTTTTTCAAAGCTTTGATATGTTTACTATTGATCACTGAAACACCAAAGATTGTGTTGTTATAAAACCTGGAACCAAAAAGTATGAAATAACTGAAAATCTTCATAAATGCTGCCTCTAGTGAAGGAGCGCTTATTTGTTACACTGTTACACTGCATTTCTTGCAGGTCACTTACAGTTGATGAATGGTTTTATTTATGGGATATAATGAGGTATATTTTTTAAACAACAAACTCTTACCTTTAATGAACTTCTCTGAGCTGTGTCCAGTCACAGCATCCCTCAGGAATCTCTTTTGTTGGTGAACACACCAATCAGTTCCTACTTTTTCCACACTTCTGCCTTCTCGATCACTAAGAAAATTATGCAAAATAATTTGTGATGCAAACCTTCACTAAAAAGAGCAATGCAGAGGCAATTATCCCTGTGATTATCAATAGTAAGTGCAAATTGGCTGCTTGAGCCTTAAGACCAAATTACCTCGTGCCCCAGAGCTCTCTTTGTAATTGGAGCACTCGACATTAATTTGAACGGCTCCTTCAGTAATCAGCAGCTCTACGGTGTCCTCCATGTCCTTGACACTGTCCTTATGTCGAGAGATATTTCCACATTTTTAATAGATCGCTGAAAGACTTTTATATCTTTTAAATCATTTTCTTAGGGATTTTATTATGGACACAGACGTTTTTCCTGAACCAGGTATAACTTGCTGTTAATTATGTGCATCTTCTTAGAAAGCATTCATTCAAAGCGTGGACTCGTATCATCTCATTTCTTTGATGTTCAGTGTAGAACTCAGTCCAATCTGACTTATGTCAGATTTTCCTCCTCCTAATATTATACAATCATTCAAGTTAAGGCTTGGTTTTTGGTCTGTGCTTATACAAAAGGTGAATTTCAGAGATCACGCCCTGACTTTGTGAGTTGTCTCCCACTTTTCATGTCATGAGATTCATCTTAACAATGTATAAACTAAAAACAAACATTTCTTTGTGACCTACCGTCAAACCTTAGACTGTAGAAAGAATTAGACAAAGCCTGTGTGCATCAGCTGTTTGATTACAATACTCAGACCCAAACAGTGTTTGAAGCCAGTCTGTGGCAGCTTCCGTATTGAAATCGCTGTCTCAACCAAACTTTGGATCAACCTAGCAGCAGACAAGAGCCTGCCCACTGAACTCGATTTCCTGTCAGCTAAGCTATCACTAAAGCCAGCCTTCTGATGGTAGCGTCTGCCTGGCAAGCTATCTGTCAATCAAATTAGATGCACCAATCAGTGCGCAGTGAGGTTTCTAAATATCCTAAATATAATCGAAACGATTGTGGTATGTGGTACAAAAATCAGCAAATGAAGCGTGCCTTGAAAACTCCCTCAACAGTTTTTTTTCCCAGTGTCTCTTCTCTTGTTACTGAGAACAAATCCAAAGAAAATGTAAAAAATGTTCATGTTTTACTGTGACTTCTTGTAGGCTCCTGCAGTCAATCACAGTGTTAAAACCAGACTTAAGAAAACTAGAATAGAAGACTACATTGAATATTTAAAATAAAATAAAAAATAAAAATAAAAACAAAAAACAACCCAAGTAACTCCACGGAAGTGTCTTTTTTGGGTCACTTTAGTCATGGGGTGGAGACACGGTGAGGCAAAGCATTGGCTTCGCTACATGTGGACTGTCTAGGCAGAAGCATTGCCTGCTGGTGCCAACAGATGCACTGACAGTCTCACCCATGTTGTCACAACACGACTGAAAGTCATGGCAGAGGATGAATATTCCTCTATTCCTCCCAGCATTGTGAGTATCCTCGCTACAATTCGCTGTCTTTCTCTCTGTTATGCTCCAACTCGTCTCCTCGACCGAGCATGCGTCTTTCAAACTCTATGAACTCCAAAACTTTGAATAGAAACACACCCACAAATGCTGCTGGGATTGAAGTTACTCATGTCCGCCATCTCCTGGTGTGAAGTGGTAACAGCGCAGAGCTCCGCCATTAGCCCTATCTTCCAATAGTAAGGAATCCTTTAAATAAAATTCCTGGATCCAGACGGTGATCCGGATCAATCCCAAAATCTAATCAGTTCTTCCTGATGCCATTTCTGACATTTCATGAAAATTTCATGAAAATCTGTCCATGACTTTTTGAGTTATGTTGCTAACAAACTAACAAACTAACAAACCCACCCATACACATAACCTCCTTGGCAGAGGTAATAACAGAAAGGCCTTAAATGTTTCAAACATTTCCAGCCTTCTCATTTTAAAAAACTATGGAACATATTTGTCTTTAAGAAAGGGAAAAGATTCAGACATCTGATATTAGTCAGCCCAGCCACTGCTCTGGCACTGCTCCTGGTCTGTCCTATTTCACTTTTCAGTGTGAGAACTAAGGCTGTACGTGGCTATTGGACCACAGTATAAGCACATAAATCTCAAGTTTTTGTTGTGTAAAAATGTTTCAGTGACACAGGGAATGCTGACATGAGACTAGCACTGTTAAAGAGAAGGATGCATTCAGTCTGAGCAGAGGAAGGAATGAAACATAACCTCCCCTAGAGATAAAGATTTATCCTTGGAGGGGGAGACTTCAGAAGCAGAGGGCGGGAAATCACCTCCATCCCTGCCGACAATTCGCACCCTGGCTCTGGCTAAATAAAACGAAAAAGAGCAATTTGACTTGAGTGGTGATGACATGCTGTTAACAGAGGATATGAAGGAATGCCATGGACACAGAGATCTGCTGTTGTCATGAGTGGGACTTCACTTCCTTAGTTCCATGAAATTCCATTCCTTACCGAACTCCTGTGATTTATGGACCTTTTGAAACTTTCAGGAGACAGACCACGACCAGAAGAGTTGAATGGATATTTGTCATCCAAATCAGTTTATTGCTTAAGCTTCAGTCAACCAGAATTGAAGCAGCTAAACTGTTTTTCCTTTTTTTCTTTAAATGACAGTAAAGAATCTATCTATCCATCCATCCATGTAAAACTGAAGCCTTTAGTCCTCACACACTTACTGGGAAAGTGACTGGAGTTTTTAAGTGCCTAGAGTGTGGACACTGAAGTTGGGAATCTGAGCCTTGTGTGAGACGGAGAGGCAGTGTCAAATTCTTTTCAGTGACAAGCATTACAAATGATAAATGTGCTCGTACAGCCAGAAATAACTGGTGCACCAACAAAACACAAGTGCAGCTATGCTCTGGAGAAAGCTGTTGTCATATCTGATACATGGTTAGCTTTCTGATTCAATATCTCCAACAGGTGCATGGTGGGAAATAATACTGACAAGAATCCAGCTATAGTCTTCTCAAGGGACTTTGCAAACATAAGCTTTTGTCTATACATTGCCTATAAAAGTCTCCACTCCCTTGGATGTTATAGCTAACCATTTGGCTTTTTTGACAAAAAAAGAAATACAATAAACGCCTCTTTAAGTTCAAAGTAAAAACAGATTTATACAAAGTATTGTCAATTAAACAAAAAATGTAATGTAAACTAAGTGACTGCGTAAAAACCCCCCTTTAAAGAGGCTGACCTAATTCAACAGAGGTCCAGCCAACTGGTGCGTGTTGTCTCACAATCGGTCAAACAGGGATCACCTAAGTGCAGTGAATGTGTCTCAAGTGATTGTAGTAAGACACCTGTGTCTGGAAGGTCCAGTCGCTGGTTCAGCAGTATTCCTGACTACCATTACACCATGAAGACAAAAGAACACTCCAAAAAAACTCAAAGAAAAGGTTACTGACCCCCCCCCCCCCCACCCCCCCGAGTTCAGCTAAATCTATCATGAAGAAATGGAAGGAATATGGCACATGTTTAAATCTGCTTGGATCAGTTCATCTTCACAAACTGAGTGAGCATGCAAGAAGGAGACTAGTGAGAGAGGCAACCAAAACACCTATGATGGAATTACAAGCTTCAGCAGCTGAGATGCCTGGGTTCATCAGTCAACGTTTTATGGGGAGAGTGGCAAAGAGAAAGCCAAACTCATCCAGACTAGAGTCTGCCAAAGACTTTTCAGAGTCTCCATGGCAAAGTGGAAGAAAGTTCTTTAGTATGATGAGACCAAAATGGTGCTTTTTGGCTGTCAGACAAGACATTATGTTTGCCGGACAAAAAACTGCACATCACCACAAACACACCCTCCCCACTGTGGCAGCATCATGCTGTAGGGATGCTTCTCGGCAGCAGGCTCTGGAAGGCTTGTAAAGGTAGAGGGTAAAATGAATGTGACAAAATATTGAAAGATCCTAAAGGACAATGTAATTCAATCTGCAAGAGAACTACGGCTTGAAAGAAGATTTATTTTCCAGCGAGACAATGACCCAAAGCATACCGTGAAAGCTACACAGAAATGCTTTAAAGACAACAAGGTGAATGTTCCGGAGTGGCTGGGTCAAAGCTCAGACCTCAATCCAATAGAGAATATGTGTCTGGGCTTGAAAAGGAATGTTCATCCCAGACCCCTATGCAACCTAAAGGAGCTTGGCCAGTCTTGCAAAAAAAAAAAAAAAAAAAAAAGAATGGAGTAAAAATTCAGTGCCCAGATGTGCAAGCCTGATTGAGACCTGTCCACACAGACTCGGTGCTGTGATTGCAGCCAAAGGTGACTCGACTAAACACTGACTTGAAGGGGGTGAATGCGCAGGTCACAACTTGTCCATGAAAGCGTTTTGTAGTTGTTGGATTGTGCAGCTGGTATATCGGTCCCCCCAGATCTAGAAACAGCTTGCACTGACAACTAAAGGAAACGAACCTATTACTAAGACTATAGGAATTATGGCAATGGGCGAATTTACCAAAATGTTGAAGTATCCCTTTAAGCACTGACTTTTATTTTTGTTTGCCTTCCTTTGCCAAAGATATTGATACAGACCTGAAGAAAAATGACAATCTGAAACTACTCACACTTTTCAATGAAACTAGCAGCATTTTTATGAACAAGTCACAAACAAAACTTGATTTTGCTTCTCGCTCTTCTGCCGATATTCAGTATTCAGGAGTGTGCAAACTTTGAGGAGTAATATCCGTTGATGGCATGAGAGAAAGACAATGAAATGTCATGGGGTATTAATTGTGCACTGGCCTGGCTGCAGTAAACAGAGATGACATTTTGTGATATCCATGCTTCTCCCACATGCATGGTATTGTCCCAATTCCATGCTTTAATGAGGTTTAAAGATCATATCAGAATAACATTACAAAGTTTTCTTTCCACTTTCTTCTCGTTTTCTCACCCTTTAATGAACATTAAAGAGATAACTTAACTTTATACAAGAGTCTTTTTCCTTTATCTTTGTCTTTAGTGCCAACTTTCTGTTTACAAGATGAAAAGTGCATCATATTTTACAGGCTGTTGTTTTCTTCTCAGCTGTATATTCATGATACAACATAATGTTGATTCATTAAAGCATCAGACTGATTTTCCAGCTAATGTCTCTGTTTCATCATGTTTAAAAATGTCATGGCAGCCTTAATGTTTCCTGTAGCCTCCTCTCTTCTTGCTAAGATAATAGATGTTACATCTTTTAACTGATTTATAATTGGAGGTCATCAGAAAATCAGCTGCATAATTACCACCTCCGGTTTATGTATTCTTAAGGGACGGTCGGCCTTTAGCTGCATCACAGACACATTTCCACTGAAGTCAAACATTATAATAACAGTGAGCTTTTTCATACGATGATAAATTAATGAATCATCATGTGGGTAGAAATCAGAGGCAATAGAAAGTCAACAAACCGCTGTTAAAATTTCTTATTTTTGTGATCTAAACAAATGATGCTAAGATATATAAATTCAGAACTTTTTACACCTTTATGCAACAGTTTACAGTTCAGCTGAAATACAGCCAAAATCTTTTCAGTGGAATCAATAAAAGTTGAAAATAACAAAAACCTGGACAATTAAATATGCACACCTCTGGAATAATATTTTAAGTGTTTTAAGCAAGTGTTGTATTTGGAAAAGGAAAAGCTATTTCAACTCAAGTGACAATGAAGTGCTGTTTACTTTGGATATAAAGGTTGTGCTGTTTTAAGACCTGGAGTACACAGAGGAATAACTTCTGTCGATGGGAACTCAGCAGGAAGGAAAAGAGAGAGAGGGGACAGATCCTGAGTGGTATAGGTGTGTACTACTGTAAGCCCATTTCCATGAACACTGGAGCTACTGCTGCCATGAGTGGAACACTGGAACCCTTCTTCAGGACATTTCTGATCAGAAGGATAGTGGCTTGCATATGTCTGCAGCCTGCATCACTACCCATCCAGAGTCCCCTGCCATACTGAAAGCTGGTGTTTTACTGGCCTTCTTCAGCATAATGAAGATAAATTGGATAAACCAATTGCTATAAACTAACCTAACACAAAAAATAAATAAATAAGTGGTTGGTAGATATTCCCTTGTCTTAATGTTTCTTGGCAATAAATCTTATACTGCTGGAAAGCCTGCTTATTTCCCTTTTAAATGGTGTCACATTTGTAAGGAACATGCATTTGTGGGATGAGTAGCAGAGCCGAGTATGCAGGTTAGGCCCAAAATTTGCCAAATCGCCCATGCCAATGCCAAACAGCTTATTCTGCCATTGACTGGCCACTTTTTTTGTTAGATTGGATGATTGAAGTCTAAAGAAACAAGAACAAATTAGCAATTTAGCAATTTAACATACAGGAGCCTCAGCCACCAGCCTGGTCACACACTGCTATGAGATGGTATCCCATTCAACCAGACTTTGTTACAAGTCAGTGAATGTGGTTGTGTTGGTCTCTCTAGCACAAACAGCACACCCAAGCTTATCCCATGAGTGTTCAATGGGGTTGAGGTCAGGACTGCTGGCAGGCCATTCCATCCTCTCCACTCCCAAACTCTGGAGGTAGTCTCTGATAAACACCCATTTGTGGGGGTGAGGGTTGTCATCTTGGAGGATAGAGTTCAGCCCCAGACTGGAGATATTGGATTGCCACTGGCTGCAAAATCTGAACTTGATATCTCTCTGTACTGTGATTGCCTCCAATGATGACAAGCCTTGTTCCTCCAGTGAGTGAGATGGCACCCCACACCATCACACCGCCTCCACCAAACGATGTCACTGTATCGGTGCAGCAATCAACATAGTTTTCTCCACGTTTTCTCCACAATTTTGACTCTATGATCATCTGCCTTGGGCAGAATCTGAACTCCTTGACACTGGTGCAAACAGGCATGGCGGTAAAAAGGCAGTCATGGCAAGCCTACTGGCAGCCCTAAGATAACAGAGATGGGCTGCATGCAGTCTGTTCCAGAATGTCTGGGCAGAGAGCTGTCGGCCATATTGTCCTGCAGTAGACTGCAAATCTGTAGTAGACAGCCTACATTTCCTAAGTGCTGCCAGGGTGTCTTTGGGTGTCATGTTCTTGGGACACCCACTTCACGGCCTGTTTCTGACATCCCCAGTTTTTATATGGTTATATGGAACTTGGCCTTCAGTTTGGAGATGGTACAAGGGCTCACTCCAAATGATGCCGTGACACAGTTTTGTGGTACACCAGCTTGAAGTTGCCCTATCCAGATCAGTCAAACGTTGCATGCTGATTCTTGGAGAAGATACCGACTGATCACTGAAGGGCCCCTATGCTCTTGGTGGCCTGCTACAGTGGTCAGGCAGAGGTACCATAAGCTTTAAACAAGAATCAGCAGCAACAGCAGAATAAGCTGTTTTGCATTTGCAGAGAAGATTTGGCAGATTTTTCATTGGTGCAACCCCCATACTCAGCTCTGCTGCTCATCCCACAAATGCATGCTCCTTACAAATGTTGCACCGTTTTAAAGGGAAATAAACAGGCTTTCTAATGGTGCAGATGAATTGCCAGGAAGCATTGTTAAATGTTATAGAAATTTTTTGTTCTAAATTTAGATGAGTTACAGTTGTTCACATTACTATTACCTTATGAAAAGATTGTGTTGGCTGTTGAAGTAGAACTGAGATGAAACAACTTGTGTTAGTTTGTTGTTAAAGTCGCTGACATGTCATGATAGTGGTATTTCTTTTGTTATGTATTATATTACTCGGTTTCCCTAGCTCTTATTGTTTCAACCGTGTTTCCTTTTCTTTGTGTGTTTTTTTAGTAATTCCCAGTTTAATTTTCTAGTGTCATTTTATTCCTTCCCTCTTGTTTCCTCTATTATTTTGATGTTTTCCTTCCTTGTGTTTGATTTCTGCTTTTCTTCATACTCTTGTGTTTTTCCCTCCATGTTGACTCTAAATAGGTTCACCTGTGTCTCCTCTGTCACACCTGAGTCCATTCACTCCCAGTGTATTTAGTTTCTGTGTCTCCCCGTCCTTTGAGAGTTTGTTGTGAGTCTCCCAGTGCTCTCTCATATCTTTCTTGTGTTTAGTGTGCTTTTGATTTTTCTGCTTTTGTGTTTCTGACATTTGGACTTTTTGAGAGAAGCTTTTTGTTTAAGATTTTTGCTTTTTGTTTTAAAGTACTCCTGTATTGCATTTGCATTTGGGCCCCCTTTTGTTAATTTCTCATATTTCCACATGACAAAGCCAACAGCTGATCAGATATGCTGAGGCGGAAGAACACATAGCCAAAGGCTGCATCGTAAAATAATTCCTAACACTGATGCTTTCTATGTGAGATACGAAATGCTTCAAAATTTTCAAATTTAATGTACAGTTGTGGTAGGGTTGTTTTTAGCCTATTTTTACCTTAACCTCCTGAAATGTTACCTTTTGTTTTGAATATATTTCTATTTTCTCACACTTATTTGGGATAAAACCTGGTAAGTTTAAAAGCTCAGCCTTGGCTTTGAACTGAAGTAGTTTTGACCACCAACACTCCTGAGGGTCATGTTCCTACAGAAATAAAAACACTGAATAGTTTTTGAGAAGGTGCTTTGGGTGTGTGTTGGTCAGTTGTTGGGGGTCTTCAGACAGTCAGAAATGTTGTCAGTCATTGAGAGAGTATGAGGGCTAATTTTTCTTGTTTTAGTGACAAATCCAAAGGACTTTTTAAGGCTCTGAAGTTCCCAGTGATTCCAAAGAAGTTACCAAACATTTCTGTGAAAATTCTTGAACATATAGCTTACATTCTCCCATAAAGAGTATCCCAAAAATTCTTCAAGTATTCCCCAAGTGTTTAAGTGAAACTTCATCATAAAACCCAAGCATTCCATAAAACTCGCCAAAATGTTGAAGTTAAATCCTTTTCAAATTTCTGAGCAAATTTATAAATACATCCCCAAATTTACATACATCCCAAAAAGTTCTATAAGAGTTACAGAAAAGTTTCCATGAACGTTCTTATAAATTTCAACCACACCCCACCCATATCCCCACACAAATACTCACCAATGTACAAATGGATTTCTCAAGTGTACTTGAAAATACTATAAATTTCCCCAAAAATTCCAATCATATTTACCAAATTTATGAAAAAATACCCCAAAATTTCCAAATTCCTCCAAACTTCCAAACAAATCTTCCTGATTCCCACAAAAAAAAGGAAATTTCCCCCAAAACTACCAATGAAACTTCAAAATATACAAACATATCCCAAATATTTCAATGAAAATTGATAGACTGTGACTGACTGGTGACCAGTCCAGGGTTTACCCTGCCTCTCACCCAATGACAGCTAGGCTCAAGCCCCCCCCATGACCCCCAGACCCCAGTCTGTAGCAAATAAATGGATGGACATTCTAGGTGATTATCAAAAAAATTCTAATAGTAGAAATGACTGTTATGTTTTAGGAAAGCCCAGCTGTATTGTCTTTGTATGTAGATGCAAGGACTTGGGAGGTAATAGACTCACTCAATCATTTGGAGCACCTGTGCCCATCTGTAGCCTCCTTTCTGGTGCCCCTAGCAAAGGGGTTGAACTTTGTGTATGTGTGAACCATTACATCCAACATAAATCTAACACAGAATTTAACTAGAAAAGCACTCAGAGAGCGCAGACCTCCGCCATTAGCTCTATCTCCCTATAGTGAAGAATCCTTTAAAAACATTCCTGGGTCCAGACGGTGATCTGGATCACTCCCAAAATCTAATCAGTTCTTCCTTATGCCATTTCTGACATTTCCTGTAAATTTCATGAAAATCTGTTCATGAAAATCTGTTCATGACATTTTGAGTTATGTTACTAACAAACGAACAAACCCACCCGATCACATAACCTCCTTGGCGGAGGTAATAAAAAGAACATCATATCAGTCATAATAGTCAAACATGGTGGTGGCAGTGTGATGGTCTGGGGCAGCTTTGCTGCTTCGGGACCTGAACCGCTTGTAATTGATGGAACCATGAATTCTGCTCTCTACCAGAAAATCCTGATGAGAATGCCTGGCCATCAGTTTGTGACCTCAAGCTCAAGCACACTTGGGTTATGCAGCAGTATGATGACATGAAAAACACCAGGAAGTCCACCTCTGAATGGCTGAGAGAGACCCAACTGCAGTCAAGATGGCCGACATGGGCTTGGCTTTACATCCAATCCATGCCGGAAGTCTCAAGCGGAAGTTTCTTCTTCGTGTTGGACTCAGCTGCCAGTGTTCGTCAGTCTTTTTCACGCGTAAGCTTAAACCTTGGTGCTGGATCTCAAATATATCACCTTCCCCACTGCCTTACCCTGAACCTAACCACTCGGGTTTTAATGCCTAAACCTAACCTTAGACGTACGGACTTGCGGTTGAGACTTCTGGTATGGACTGGATGTATGTCGGCCATCTCGTCCACAGCAAGGTACTCTTGGAATGGTTTGAAATAAGAAAATGAAGGTTTTGGAGTGACCTAGTCAAAGTCCAGACTTAAGTCTGATTGAGATGCCTTGGCATGACCCTCAACAGGCTGTTCATGCTCGTAAAGAGTTGCAGTTGTTTGCGCCAAGAGTGGCACAACCAGGAGTTAGGTTTAGTGGGTAATCACTTTTTTGCATAGGGCCAGGTAGGTTTGCATGGCTTTTTTCCCTAATAAATTATAATTTAAAAACTGAATTTTGTTTTTACTCTGGTTGTTTGATGATCTGAAGCATCGAAGTGTGAAGGATATGCAGAAAATAAGAAATCAGGAAGAGGAGGAATACTTTTTCAGGGCACTGTATGTGGCTTCTGGTGTTTCTGCAGCCAACTTCAGGTGGATACTTGAGGAACCACAGCTTTTTGCACTTTATTTTTCAACAGTGGTTGCTGCTTGGTGAAAACCTTTGTGTAGCTTGCTTTGAACCACCCCCTCCTTCCTTTTTTATTTACAGAGAGAACACTGTGTACAGTAGGTTTCTTTTTTTATTGCACACTTAGATCTGAACCACTGGCAGACCATGAGGAGGTATCCACTGACTCCATGAAACATGAGGTTTACTGTATTTGAATCATAAACTAAACCTTAAAGCATCTTTCCATGATAACCATTTTGACAACAATGTTAAGTGTGTGTTGGCAAGGTCTAAAAATGTTGATTAAATGTCCTCCTTTTCAAAATATTTTTAGGAAATATAGAAGTGCACTAACCTGCATTATTATTAGGGCCCGAGCACTTAGGATGCGAGGACCCTGTTGAAATCCAGATTATTATTGGAATTTTGAGTATCTGAACATGCACGAAAACTCATTAAAATTGGCATGGTCATGTGGCCTGCTGGAAATTTTGATATATTTTACAGGTCCCCAAAATGAGTGTGGGAAATTGGCTCAATAGCGCCCCCTAAACTCATGAAAAAACACAGCCCCTGGACACTGTTCCACCTACAGGAATGAAATTCAGAGCACACATTCAGCTTCTTCATATGCACAAAAAGTCTCTTATCATCAAGGTGAACTCCCAACAGGAAGTCCACCATTTTGAAAAAATGTGTGAAACTATGCCATTTCCTGTGGTCCTAGGATTAACTTGTCTGACAGTGTTCATCAGAACGATGTGAAATTTGCAAACTTTTTTAATGACAAAGGAAATTTCTCATAACTCAGCTGTAAATAGTCCTAAGTGAATGGTATTATTCATGTATAATGAGGGTCCAGACCCCAACACACTTATGTGGTAATATTATTACAGATCACAGTGCCTCCTAGTGGTGACAGGAAATATCATGTTTTTACTTTCAGAGGTATATCTCCTAATGTTTTGATTATTTCCTCATCAAATATGCTGGGTAAACCCTTAAGACATTAGTCTAGATGTGTAGCAAAATTAGTGAGTCTTCGTCAGAGGGTGTAGATGTGCCGGCACGGCGAAATTCAGTTTGGGTTTGATGCTTCACCATAAAATTTCAAATTGCTATAACTCAGCTGTTTTTTAGCATATCTCAATAAAATTTCATGTGCACAACAATAGTTCCATCCTGAACACATCTGCATTTGAAATTTTGGATCCAGCTGCAGCGCCTCCTACTGGTAATAGAAAGTTACTGCTTCTCTATAATTAGCCATGATGCCTATATAGGTGATCAAATCCCACTCAGATTTGCTGAGAAACATCCAGAGACCTTCACCTTGCACTGCTATGAAGATCACGACTTTATGTCCAACACTGTGACCATGGGGTTTTTTTGATCGCCATGAAACAGGAAGTCATTTAGTAGTGGTAAAAAGGATGATACATCCATAAAACTTGGTTCATAAAATTCTTAGTGCATGAACAAGCTCATTAATATAAATTTGGTCTTTGGGTGTGGCTTAATGGCTCAGTGGCACCCCCTAGAAAAATTGCCCTGGCAGCAAGTTCAACCTAGGATTTTGAAAATGGGAAGGTCTATGTATCTTGCCAGGACCTACAAAAAAGCCTCTTGGACCCATATTGCAAAGTCGACAAGAAGACCGCCATTTTGATTTTTTGTAACAACATTGGTCAACCCTAGCCATTTCCAGGTGTTCTTCCAGATGTTTCTCCTCTGAAGGCATTCTTCTGATTGACCTCAAAACTAAGTTGTCTGCTAGAAGAGACAGTTGTGAAGAAAACTTCTGAGTGTTACAACCCAGGCTCAGGGGAAGCAACATAAGGGAGTAGAAAACCGATCAGAGTTTAACAAAGGCCTTTTATTTACAAAACTGAGATTTAACAATGAAATTATAATGGTGGCTGAAACAACATGGCTGGTCTGGCTGCAGGCTGAGAGAGAGTGAGGAGAAGTGCTTCTTGGGCTTTAGTAGACTCCCCACAGGTGCAGGTGATGAGATCTTGATAGTGTATGTTGAGCAGAGCCATTTCATGAAGTCAGCATACGGAGGCCACGAAGTGCCACAGAGGACCAGGAACAAATCACCCAGAGTGCCTCAAAGAAAATAAACATTAGTATGGCACATAAAACTAAACATGCATACATAACACGAGGCTCATGCACAAAACTCAAAAGGTGTGGCCGTGGCAGCTAATCAAACTTTGATGTCCCAAAGTGGCACAGAAACAGACTTTGTTTCAAATAAACAAGAGCAACTTCTGTAAACTTGACCAAATCTGCCACAAAATTGGTTTGATAAGTGTTCCCATGGTATGTATTTTCAAGCCCACAGATCTGACACTAAATCTGTTGCCATGGTGACCCATTAGTCACAATGAAAGAGGAGGCAGTCTAGTTAAGGGTTTTGAAGAGCCCCAAAGGGCTTATACTGCCAAGAAAATGGTGGGAATAAGCAGAGTGGAAAAAATTAAAAGTAACATATGGGTTTGGTTGTGGGCGTGGCTCAATGGCTTAGTGGTGCCCCCCATAATTTGTTTTAAAAATCAGCCCCCTCACCACATACAACCTAAATATTTGAAATTTTGTACACATATTCAGCAGAACAGGACCTACAAAAAGCCTTTTGACTCTTGTCACCAAATCAACAGGAAGTCTGAGATTTTGAATTTAAACCCCCCACCCCCCGCCCAAAAAAAAAAAGAAAAGAAAAATGAAAATAAATTGAAAACTGAAACTATTTCCAGGGATCCTTCTAGAATTACCTTCAGGGAATGTTCTGATTCTATTGAAATTTGATCTGCAGGTAGAAGATTTGCTGCTTTGTTTGGCAGAATACAACTCAGCTGTTACACAGGGCATGGCTGCAAACTGACTTAGTGCCGTCATAACTGGAAATATTTCATATTTCAATGAGCTACCTAAGACAAAGCTATTAGCAGCTATTCCACAAACCTGTTGGGCACGAAACCTCGAGGTGCATGAAGGTGCGAGGCCCCGATCAGTGCTGCTTGCAGCCCTAGTTAATCCATGGTTTTGGTCATCATCTAGATGTTTTTAGCATATTTTTTTTTTGAGTGCATTACAGCCACTTGTCATCAGATGAAGAAAGCAGGAGAAAACTGTGAGCAAGCTTATTAATTACCTTTGTTTCTGTACCCTTGAAAAAGGTAACCATTTACTAAGGGAGTAATATGATGAAAACAATGGATAAAAGGTCAGACTGAGTCTTGAAAACTTGAACAAGAGTTTTGAAGGCTGTTGAAATGTGTTTCTTTCCAGGTGAATGTCTCTTTGTAACATTTATTTTCACCAAATGACCATGAGCAGAATTCCAAGAAGCAATTTATAGAAAAAGAAGCATAGTTCAGGTTCTTTCTCTAAACCGATCCACGTGGCATACAGGAGGAGAGCAGCCTGCAGGGTTAGAGACATGTAGAGATGTTAACACTCACAGCTGCATCACTTTAACTGATTACAGTCCCTCAGTCTCGATGCAAAGATTATAAAGTGATTGTGTTTTTATAAGAATTACGTGTGCACTAATTTATTCATATGTACATTTACATAATACGCATAAGATTCAAAGAGTTACTCTGATGCCAATCAAGAGTCACAGAGCAATCTGATGACCACATAACAGTCACAGAGTCAATCTGATGACCACTGAACAGTCACAGAGTTATTCTGATGACCACTCAACAGTCACAGAGTCACTTTGATGACCACTCAACAGTCACAGAGTCACTCTGATGACATCTCAACAGTCACAGAGTCACTCTGATGACCACTCAGCAGTCACAGAGTCACTCTGATGACCACTCAACAGTCACAGAGTCAATTTGATGACCACTCAACAGTCACAGAGTTACTCTGATGACCACTCAACAGTCACAGAGTCACTCTGATGACCACTCAACAGTCACAGAGTCAATTTGATGACCACTCAACAGTCACAGAGTCACTCTGATGACCACTCAACAGTCACAGAGTTACTCTGATGACCACTCAACAGTCACACAGTCACTCTGATGACCACTCAACAGTCACAGAGTCACTCTGATGACCACTCAACAGTCACAGAGTCACTCTGATGACTACTCAACAGTCACAGAGTCACTTTAATGACCACTCAACAGTCACAGAGTTACTCTGTTGACCACTCAATAGTCACAGAGTCACTCTGATGACTACCCATCAGTCATGGAGTTACCCTAGAGTTACACTGATAACTACTAGACAGTCAGAGAGTGCCAGAAATAGAACTATAATTTAACAAGTACTTAAAGCCTAACCTTATATGCACACATGCCCTTATTAATCTTATTACTCTACTAATTAATCTGTTCACTGTAACTCAAATAATGTAAGAAGGTTATTCAAGGTAAACTGCCTCACTTCATATGCACACTTGAATTAAACAGCTATCTTAACTTGTCTTACCTACCTGCCCACATTCTTTAAATGTAAGCAACGCCTCGTGTCATGTGTCTGTAAGCTGCTACTAGGTACCTTGAATTTGTCTGTCTAACAAACAAAGATAAGAAAAGCTTTGAAAGGTGTGTAAATGTGTTGTAGGTCTGTTATAATGTTATGTGTTATATGAAGTAAACAGATTTATCACCAACTAATTCTTTGATGGTTTCTTTTCAGATTAACGATAAATGCAGAATGTCAGCTACAGCTGCACAACTTCCCAATGGACGAGCACTCCTGTCCACTCATCTTTTCCAGTTGTAAGTACACATTTGTTCAATATAATATTCTTTATATTGTTAGTGGGATTCTGCCACAATAGTGTGTCCTTTTATGAAAAAAAAAAACAAAAAACAAAAGCTGTTATATTGCTCAAACTATAACTACTGCCTGGTGGTTTTATGCCTTCCAGTTGCTGGCATTGAAAGTCCAGTGGTGGGTCAAAAAGAAGGGCTGGGGTGTTTTTTGTGGTACAAGAGCTGACCATGGGGCCTAATGAAATTTACCTCCATATTCTAACTGGTTCATCATGAGTGAGAGTGAAAAAATGTGCAAAGTTTGAAGGAAATTCCTTGAAGCAAACTTCAGATATTGAGTTCACAGTCAAGGGATACACATGAACCCAATGTGTTAAACCATTGACTCTTGATATTTGATCAGTTCATTCATTAGCGTTAGAGGAGATGTGTGCAAAAATCCATCAACACATTCTTCTGTTTCCACACGTAAATGCAAGAGGGGTACACAACTTGACCTCCAAAATGTAATTACTTTATCCCTATGTCAAGATGAGCAGTTTTGCAAATGTTGAAGCAAATTCCTCAAACCCCTCTAATGATTTTGTGTTTTAAAGTATGGCCTGAAAAGCAAGGGATGAACATAAGACCAAAGAGCTTGACCTATGACCTATAACTATGGGTGTTATGATCCATCACTGTGGTTCAATACATAGTGGTTGATCAATTATCCAATCAGATTGAAGAAAGAAAATTTGGAAAACAATCTACACCGTCATCTTTAAGCTATGCTTTTATTTTGAAATACCTCCAGCATGCCTGTTTACAGTTTCCTGCCAAGCGACATGCCATCCTGAAACCAATAGTAGTTACTAAAAGCTAGCGGCTAAGTTTGAGAGGTTGGGAGGATATTCAGACATAGACTACATCAGGACAGCCTTTTGACCATTTTTTCCTATGTTGTTTCTATTTTTTTATTTGTATATAATGCCAAATAAGATTATTTATGTATAAATGACTGCAGTAGTGCAAGTGGTGTCTGATACAGGCTCTGCAGCTAAACAAAGAAGTCTGCTGTTGCTTATGCATTGTTTGTTGTCTCTTGTCAGCAGTACTGGGGGTAACGCGTTACAAGTGATCTTTTAGAGTATTACGATTACTTTTTTGTTGTAACGTGACATAACAATGTTATCTTTGCAAGTCAAATAGGCTGTTATTTGTTTCCATTGTAAATAAAGTAATACATAACTGAGAGAAAAACCACCTACTTTCCTTTATCTTCTAAAAGAGAAAAGATTAAGCTCCACGAAGTGCCTGCACTGTTTCTGTCCTTCCTGTTGGCATTTAGCAGCATGCTAAATGTTCTGGGGGTCTTCCCCCAGAACATTTTCAATTAAGTAGATGCCATTTCCTGTATTCTAGTGCATTTTAACACCATATTAGCACCAGATAATCCAAACTGGTTCTGTGAGATATAGTTCTGACTCAATATAGATCAAAAAAGGGCCCAACATGAAAGTCATTGCAACAGTAATGTTTCATAGTATTACTTGGTCCTAATGGTCTTCTGGAGTGTGTTTTTCCACCCAAGAGGGCAGTTTAGTGTTTTTTTTCCACCCAAGAGGGCAGTTTAGTGTGTTTTGCCAATGAGGAGGGTACTCAAACACACCTTTTTGCCACCCAAGTGGGCAGTTTATCATGTTTTAACCAGCTAAGGGGGCAGTTTAGTGTTTTTTTTCCACCCAAGAGGGCAGTTTAGTGTGTTTTGCCAATGAGGAGGGTACTCAAACACACCTTTTTGCCACCCAAGTGGGCAGTTTATCATGTTTTAACCAGCTAAGGGGGCAGTTTAGTGTTTTTTTTCCACCCAAGAGGGCAGTTTAGTGTGTTTTGCCAACCAGTAGGGCACTTTAGCACACGCTTTGGCTCCCAAGGGCACTTGAGCATGTGTTTTAGGTCCCAAGAGGGCACTTGAGCATGTGTTTTAGGTCCCAAGAGGGCACTTGAGCATGTGTTTTAGGTCCCAAGAGGGCACTTTAGCACATGTTTTGGCCTCAAAGAGGACACTTTAGCGTGTGTTTTGACTTCAAAGAGGGCATTTTAGCGTGCGTTTTTCAAAAATTGGGCCATGAGGGGGGGCGACAGCACAGAGCAAACTAGCCAGGAGACAAAAAAAGAAAGTTAAAGCAGTATTTGTATGATGAAATTAGTGAATAAGTGCAAATGATGGCCAATAATGGCAAGGGATGCCAAGTGGAATCATTAACTGCTGCATCACTGCTGCATCTTAATCTTAAAGCTGACAAGTAATTTAAAGAAGTATAAAATAACAAATGCTTTAGATTAGAATAATGATTTTAATACATTTACATAGAGATTGAACAAAAATGAGGAAAGATCAAGCTCTGATAAAATATGTAGAAATGTTTATGCTATGCTGCAGTTTATAATGCAGCCTTATTGCTTAGTGTTGGGTGTTTCCATAAATAGTTTAAACAAAAAATATGATTGTTAATGTCAAAGTGTTCCACAGTTGATAAATTGCTTATAATGATGTACCGTTGAGTCTGTTTTGCAAAGTTCAAATTGCAATTATAAATAATTTATGGGTTCCTGGCACTGTCAGGTACCATTGGAAAGCAACATGTTGTCTCTACGTTCAGGCAACTTTACCCGTAACTATGGCAACATTTGAAAACAGTCTGAGCTGGCAGAGATTCACACAGAGGTGTCTGCAGGACTATAAGAGGAAAACAAGTACAGTTAACTCAAGTATTCATGCTTTGAAGTACTTTGCACAAAGTAGACTGCACAGTGTCCTCCAGTTGAATAGAAAAGTATGAAGGTACACAAATCAATGAAAAAGTCCATATAGACCATTTTCTGTTTTTGCACAGTGATGATTTTGTTGGCAGAGCCTCACTGGCTGCAGAAAGTTAGCCAGTGGTAGCTTGTGGTTGATTACATCAGAAAGTTATGGACAATTTCAATTGACTGGTAACAGAGGAAGTTTTCTTACAGTGACAAGCCATCTCTTAACATGAGCTGAGGTTCCCTGAGCTGTACTCATTGTCAGCTGAGTGAGTCAACAATCCAACTACAGTGTAAAGACAAAAGTATTTGTGCCTAACTATTACAACAGTAGGGATTGTAATGACATTGTATTCAAATACATTTAATTCAATATGGAGCTGATCCACTTTTGCAGCTATAACAGCCTCCACTCTTCTTGGAAGGGTTTTCACAAGATTCAGGAGTGTTAATGTGGCAATTTGTGCCCATTTATTCTGTAGAGCATTAGTCACTGATGTTGGATGAGAAGGCCTGGCTCATAATCTCTGTTCCAGTTCATCCTAAAAGTTGTTCAGTGAGGTTGAGGTCAGGGTTCTGTGGGGGCCAGTCAAGTTCTTCCACACCAAACTCATTAAATCATGTCTTTATAGTCCTTGCTTTGAGCACCGGTGTACAGTCATGTTGGAACAGAAAAGTGCCTTCTCCTAAATTGTTCCCACAAAGTTGGAAGCATAGCATTGTCCAAAATGTCTTGGTATGTCTTGCCGAGGCATTAAGGTTGATCTTCACTGAAAGATAAGGGGCCTAGCCCAAACCCTGAAAATCAGTCCCATACCACTATCTCTCCTCCACTAAACTTCACAGTTGGCACATTGCAGTCAGGCAGGTAATGTTCTCCCTAATCTGACTGCCAACAGAGAAGCATTATTTGTCACTCCACAGAACACGTTTCCACTACTCCACAGTTCAGTGCTGGTGTGCTTCACAACACTCCATCCGATGCTTGGCACTGGACTTGCATGCAGCTGCTCAGCTATGAAAACCCATTTCCCTCAAGCTCACAGTTTGCATTAATGCCAGTGGAAGTTCTGAACTCTTCAGCTATGGAATCAGCAGAGTGATTGCGACTTTAAAGCACCATGCACCTTAGTAGTTGTTGACCCCACTCTGTGATTTTACATGGTCTTCTACTTC
The DNA here is from genome assembly GCF_018320785.1 of Cheilinus undulatus. NCBI lineage: Eukaryota > Metazoa > Chordata > Actinopteri > Labriformes > Labridae > Cheilinus > Cheilinus undulatus. The sequence continues at coordinate 41,738,364 of NC_054871.1, forward strand.
ATGGCTGAGTTACCGTTGTTCCTACGTGCTTCCACTTTCCAGTTGACTTTGGAATACCCAGTGGGGATGAAATTTCACAAACCATCGTCTTGCAAAGGTGGTATCCATCACAGTGCCACATTTAAAGTCACTGAGCTCTTCAGAATGACCCATTTTATATCACTAATGTTTGCAAATGGAGACTGCATGACTAGGTGTTAAGGTCTGATTTAAACAACTGAATTTAATAGTTAACAAGTGTGTCCAAATACTTTTTTCCAGATTGTGTACAGTGACTGGGCATCCTCATAATTCATGTGGAAACCATAGAATGTAATAAATACTGGATGAGGCTGAGTGGAACCAGCCATTTGTCTTCTAAAGGGGGCTTTTGAGTCCAATCCATAGCTACCACCATATTAAAAGAAGCTGTGATAAATTAACTTCAACTGAGAAAAAGACAAAGAGGTTGAACTGAGTTGGGATGACTTAGGATGGTGGTGCTCCCTTATGTTTTCAACCAAAACATGTTGACAGAATTCACTAACTGAAATCAAGCTTATTTGGTGTTTGAATGTGACATTTCAGGGTTGTTAGTCTATACAGCACAACATGGTTAGGTATCCTGAAAAGGAAACATGCTGTGTTGTTGATGTTTTCTGCTCACACATCTATTACTAACATTACAGACTGATATAAAGAGGTGAGACCTTGAACCTTGTACAGCACACTGAAGCGTAGAGCCCGCTCACAGAACTGCTTCCTTACTAAAGGAAATCATCAGACTATACACTGGTTTCTATGGCGACGTCTGTATTTTCTGATTAAGTCAGATTTGCTTATCTTTATTAGCCATCATGCCTCAGGGGATTGGGAATAATCAGCAGAGTCGATGCAAATATGAAGCAGAGTTTAAAAGAGCAGAGAACAGGCTGGGAAGATGATTAGAAAACTACAGCCAGTTTAACAGGTTAGTTTCTCTGCTAAAATATAAGCAATTACAATCTGATAAAAGCACTGTGAAAAATATATTTGTCACACTTTAATGTTTCATATCATTAAACACATTTTTAATATTAGATGAATATAATCTGAGGGAAAAAAGCCACCCAAACCTACCTGGCCTTATGTGAGAAAGTAATTGTCCCTTAAACCTAAACCCTGGTTGTGCCTTCTTGGTGGCAACAACTGCAAGCAAACGTTTGCGATAACTTGCAATGAGTCTTCCGCATTTTTGTGGAGGAATTGTGGCCCTTTTTTATTTTCTTTTTTTGCAGAATTGTTTTCATTCAGCCATATTTTAGTGTTTTCAAGCTCGAATAGCCTGTTTCAGGTAATGCCACAGCATCTCAATCACATTTGAGTCAGACTCTGACTAGACCACTCCAAAACGTTCATTTATTTTTTAAGCTATTCAGAGGTGGACTTGCTGGTGTCTTGAATCATTGTTGCTTGCACTTGAGTTTGATGTCAGAAACTAATGGCCTGGTATTCTCCTTCAGGATTATCTGGTAGAGAGCAGAATTCATTGTTCCATCAATTTTGAAAAGTCAAACAGGTCTTGAAGCAGCAAAGCAGCCCCAAATTATCACACTACCACCATGTTTAACTGTTGGTATGATGTTCTTTTTTATGAAATGCTATGTTAGTTTGACAACAAATTTAATGGGATGCTCACCTTCCAAAAAGTTCAACTTTTATCTCTTCAGTCCACAGAACATTTACCCAAAAGTCTTGAGGATCATCAGGATGTTTTTTGACAAATATGAGATGAGCTTTTGTGTTCTTTTTTGTCAGCAGTGGTTTCCGCCCAGGAACTCTCCCATGGAGGCCATTTTCACCCAGTCTCTTTCTTATTGTTGAATCATAAACACTGACCTTAACTGAGTCAAGTGAGGCCTGCAGGTCTTTAGATGTGGTTCTGGGTTCTTTTGTGACCTCCTGGATGAGTCGTCGATGCGCTCTTGGAGTCATTTTGGTAGGTCAACCACTGTTCCAAATTTTCTACATTTGTGAATAATGGCTCTCACCATGGTTCACTGGAGTCCCAAACCCTTAGAAATGGCTTTGTAACCCTTTTCAGAGTGATAGATGTCAATGGAAATGTTTCTCATCTGTTCTTGAATTTCATTAGATGGTGCCATGATGTTTTACTTTTGAGATCTTTTAGCCTACTTGACTTAGTGAGACTGGTTCTATGTAAGGGATTTCTGGATTTAACAGGCCTGGCTTTAATCAGGCCTGGGCGTGGCTAGTGAAACTGAACTCACCTTTCCAATGAGTTATTTCATGATTTAACAAGGGGAGCATTTACTATTTCACATATACTATTTCATGCTTCGGCATGAATTTGTGATAGCAAGAGTTTTATCCAACAACAAGCTCCACCGTTCATAACCTACATCTGCTCCGACCTGTTGAGCTCAGGTTACTATAAGAGCTATGCATGTCTACCTCATTCTGTCTTGCCACTCTGATTGGCCCGTACTGAATGTGATAGACAGAAGTCCTGCTTTGCTTTAGGAGTATAGGAGTTTTCAGATAAATGTCAAGTATATCCTATGCAATTGATAAATGAAACAGTCTATCTGGCATGTCAGGTTTGTGTCTCGCCACGCCCTTATTAACAGTGTTTGAGTCACAATGATTCAAACACTATTAACTAATCAATGAAGTCAGACATTACTTGATAATAATTCATTGATAATTTGTGGACTCGCCTCTGTCTGTCTGTATAAGGAAGCTGGAGCACATGATGGCCAGGGTTTATGAAGTCAGGAAGACTCTGATTTGCAGTAACAAATGTCCAACCATATTTGACCAGGCTCTGGTTGTACGTGAAAAGAACAGTCTGTGCAGAGAGAAATATGCAGTGTACTGCCAGTATTGCAGCACCGGAACCAATCTACTGTCTTGTGGGGGCGATTTGGTGTTTAACTTATTTCTCTCACACACTTATCTGTGTACAAGAGAAGATAACATTCCTTCAGTCCAAATCTATTCTTGCATCTGAAGTTGCTGTGAACAATGATAAGCCCAGGGAAAGGAAGTGGCCTTGATGGAGCAGATGGAAAACAGGCTCTTGTCTCCATTGACTCGAACTGTGAATGAAGTTTGTAAGGTTTCTGCTGAGTTGGGAGTAAACCGTGTTTAAGTGCCAGTTTAAAAAAGGAAGCAGCTTGAATATTTTTTGGAGCTCAGAATACATGCGAGAAATCAGTGATAGTTTCTTGTGTTTGGCAACATTACTTTCAAAGATAAGTCATTACTTTATAAAACTGTTACCCTTATAAATCAGTTATTGTTTGTGACTGAGTCACAATCTGACAGTTAAGAGTAAAATAGTAAAAGGTACATTGATGTGAAAAAGTATTTTCCCTCTTCCTGATTTCTGTTTTTGCATAAATGTGTCACACTTTAATGTTTCACATCATCAAACAAATTTTAACAGTAGACAGCAATGACTCAAGTAAACACAAAAAATGCAGTTCTTAAATGATGATTTAATTTATTTAGGGAAAAAAGCCACCCAAACCTACCTGATCTTATGAGAAATAGTAATTGCACCCTCTTGTTAAATCATGACTTTACTTTGACTAATCACAATTTTTGTAAAGCTGAGTTCAATTTCAATAGCCAGAGCTGGGTCTGATTACTGCCAGACCTGTTGAATCCAGAAATCTCTTAAATAGAACCACTCTGTCTAAGTCAATTAGGCTAAAAGATCTCAAAAAGCAACACATCATGGCGCCATCTAATGAGATTCAAGAACAGATGAGAAACATTGTCACTGACATCTTTCAGTTCAGAAAGGGTTACAAAGCCACTTGTAAGGGTTTTGGACTCCAGTGAACTGTGCTGAGAGCCATTATCCACAAATGTAGAAAACTTGGAACAGTGGTGAACCTTCTCGGGAGTGGCTAGCTTACCAAAAATACTCCAAGAGCACATCAGCAACTCATCCAGGGGTTCACAGAAGAACTCCGGACAACATCTAAAGAAGTGCAGGCCACACTTGAGTCAGTTAAGGTCAGTGTTGATTAGGGGTGACCTGGAATAGTCAGAGATTCAACGATTTGCTTCGGAGGAGTCTGATTCGACTATGAGCCTCATAGTCGAATGTTGTTATGTAACCAAGATCTACCATTCTGACTACATGGGGCTGCTAAGCCTGAGTTTCCATTAGCCGGCATTTGCCGGTCATTGGCCGGCAAAAAGGGCGGAAGTCCAGCAGATAAAATTATAAGCGGTCAAAATGTCTGGCAGAAAACATGCAAATGACCAGATAAGTAAATACTGAATACTTGCATATTATATTTTGTGTAACCTAGAAGATATGTTGCAAGAATGCGTTAATATAAACTAAAAGTTGCCTAATCTTATTACATCTACTGTCCTGTGGTGCTGGGGTTATCTCCTTTAGACGGCAAGCACATGGCTAATTATGTATGCACGATGACGTCAAAGCTCTGCGCAGGCTCAGTATTGCTGGGGATTATGCAGGGGAAAAGTTTGACCAGAGCTTTCTTGTAAAGCAGAATTTTAGTCTAAGTGAGATTTTCCTGGTTAACCAAAGGCTTAATATCATCAGCAGTATGGAAGGATTTTGTGTCATCGCTGCGAGTAATGGAGAGGCTGAAACAAAGGGAATTGTACAGCTGAGCGTAAACACTGATGCAGCAGCAGAGAGAGAGAGAGAGAGGCCTACACCGAGCAGAGTTGTAGTGGACTTCGATAAACTACCTATGACCAATCCTCAGATAAAGTTGGATTGTAGTCAACACAGAATCACATCGTGCAGAACAGCATGGACCACTTGGAGCTTATAAAGAAGGCTGGAGGTCTTCTCCTGGAAAATTTTAGCATCAACCTTTTGTTTCCAGCTTTCTGAAGTAGGGAAGAAGTGACCTTACTTTAGTTGTACTGTCATCTTGATTTTTTGAGGAATTAATCACTGACAGAGCTGTGTTGGCTACACACCTACCTGCACAAAATAACGACAGAAGAGAGAGAGCTGAGATCAAGCAGTATGAAACATCAATGATTATACTGTCTCAGACATTTTAATAAAGCTGATTCTGTTACCACGATAGCCAATCCTCGTGTGAGGAGTCGGACAGGCTTATTGATAAATTGGCTAAACAGTCAAAGAGCAATAACATTGGCTGTAACAAATGAAACAATGAGATTAGAGCTTTCTCTGGTGGCTGTGATTAGGCTGATCCTGCTGTTTGAGTCTCAGCCTGTGCTGTTAGATGCTGTCTCTTTTATTTATAAAAAGTTCTGTTGTGTTGCCATCAGAAATGTAAACTTTGTACAGAGTGTGTACATATTTTGTGCCCTGTTGGATTAGAAGAATCTAAAGCTGTGCCATATACCAGAGAGGGAGTTCTGTTTAAGATCTACTGTAAATCTGAAGTTATGTTTTCATTTTCAGTCATGAATCTCTGCTCTGCTGTGAAGCAGAAGGGAGGGTATGAGCACAGAACTGTAACACATAGAATACATTCTAGAGCTGTAAGTCTGGGAGGTGAGGAGACCAGTTGCTGGAGTTTTGGGAGAGGAATGTTGTACCATTCTTGACTGATGTAGGATTCTAGGTGTAGGATTCTCAGCAGTCCTGGGCCTTCATTGCTTCATTCCTACATCCAAATATTTTTTATTGGTGAAAGGTCTGGTCTTACCGCTACCGAGGTGCACCTCTACAGAGGAGAAAGCTCCATAGAGGACCGCATAACGTGAACCATGGCGGCTGCAGACATGTCAATACACAACTTTTGTCATTTTTGAAAAGAAAACAACTCACTACTGTTCTTTGTTCTTCTTTTCTTCCCTGAAATGTCAAGTTCCAAAAAAACTAGCGCTTTAGCAGCACCCACACTAATGTCTTCTGCCGTAATTGCATCAGCCTCTTGTTGCTGCTTGCTTATGTCACGACTCCGCCGAGCCTGAAAGTACTGCCCCTCGTCGCTGATTGCTCCTGTCACTTTCTAACAGGGCCAAAACGGTTCAGACGGGAGCTTTGCAAGATGGATTCGCCAGTGAGAAACACAGAAAGGGGCGTAGGCATCTGCTTGCAAGGTTAGGTTTTTAGGGTATTTTTTGTCTTTTAATCCTTACATCTAAATTAAACCAACCCTAAAATGATCAAGATTGCAACGGTTTTACCAGAAATGGTTTAATGTTTGATCATTTTTTTCAGAAATCCACATGCCGGCCATTATTGGTAAATATGATCCATGATAAACACATTTTTATCTGTTCAGTCCTGATTAAATCAACAATTTTCTGTGTCAACTTTCTACTTCCGACTCTTGGAGAATGACATTTGACAATGACGTTTTCTGCACATGTTTTCCACCTATCAGGTTTTAGTGTCCAGTGATGGACAACATGGAAGCCCTAGAAATATATGTTCCAGTTGCTCCTTGTTGCTGGCTGTAGTATAGGTGATAGGGACTGATCTCACAGTTGATACCTAAAATTTATTTACATTTTGAAAGTAATGAAATATACTAATACAATAAGATATGTATTTTAATTTAGTTGATTTGGGCTGCATGGTGGTGCAGGGGTAAATGCTGTTGCCTCACAGTGAGAAGGTCCCTGGTTTGTGCCCTGGTCAGGGATTTTCTGTGCAGAGTTTGCAAGCTGTCCACATGCATGTGTGGGTTCTCTCCGGGTACTCCGGCTTCCTCCCACCGCCAAAGAAGTGCTTGTTAGGTTAATTGGTGACTCTAAATTGGCTGTAGGTGTGACTGTGAGTGTGCCTGGTTGTTTGTCTCTATATGTCAGCCCTGCGATTGACTGGCGACCAGTCCAGGGTATACCCTGCCTCTCGCCCAATGACAGATGGGATAGGCTCCAGCCCCCTGTGACCCCTAATGGGATAAGCGGTGTAGAAAATGAATGGATGGATGCAGTGGCGTGCACAGACATTTTGGGGGGCAGGTGCTCAGTGAAAAATAAGGGCACTTTGTGCGTCATGTGGAACTGCTGGTTGCCTTACTATAGCAGTGTGAGATTTAAAAAAGCTGTAGGTGCCTATAGAATAATAGTAGTTTAGCCTATTTTATAATATAATAGCCTATTTTTAAAGTTTTAATAATAGCCTATTAAGGTAAATACAAGATTACTGCAAGTCCTGTAACATAGAAATAACTTATGGTTGGTACAAAATAATATAATTTGCTAACATAGCTTCATGCCTGATTTAGTACCATCAAACCACTTTGTGTAGTTAAAATAAAATGGGGACAGTTTTTAAGATATTTCAATAAAAATGAGAGGAACAGTTCCACTTTAAAATCTGAGCTTTTAAAGGCCCTAAACAGTTAACATGACTCTGGTCTTGACTCTGACCTGTCATATTCATCTTTCTCTTCCTCCTTGCTGCTGGTGAATGCTTTTATCCAGGAGAGCACAGAGCTGCTTGGCAACTGAGGCTTAGGGGGCAAACAATACATTCGATTCATTTATGCGTTACCTGGCTGGCTGGTGGGGCGGGGGAGGAGGGTTGTGTAGGCTGCAACTGTGCACTGTGCAATGCGCCTCCGTTTGTGTCCGCTCTGTGCGTTAATGTTGACGAAGGAAGAGAGGTGTGTGCAGAGGAGGATGGGGAGGAGGGCATTATTATCACACGCTTTTAATCGTCGAGCATTTATAGATGATCATGTCAACATGGGCCACATACAGTACAATGTAAAACACAAAAAAACAACAAAAAAAACAAACAAATTTTTAAAAGGGCACTTGCTTAGTCCAGAGGGCAACGGGCAGGTGCTATAGCACCACCTAGTGTCTATCTGTGCACGCCATTGGATGGATGAAAGTCTGGCCCCTTAAAGCATCCGTCAAGGCAAAAGATGGCCCTTACACAAATAAAGTTGATGACCCCTGTTGTAGAATTTAGCATTGAGGGATATTTTTCTGAACTTGTTCAAAAATTTGTAGACACAGTTACTCTCTGAAATGCTTCTTTTATACCTAGTCATGTTACTGATCTGTTGATTAGCTGCAAAATTCTCTGGCTAGTTTTCACTTAATTACCAGCCTTTATTGCACTGTCCCTACTTTTTTGAAATGTGTAAGCACTATCAAATTCATTAGCTACTTTGTTTGTGAAATGGTAAAATGTCTCCAATGCTCTATTGTAAATAAAATGTTGGGTTTGAGTTTTTACAGGGCGCCCCAACTTTTTTGGAATTGGGGATGTAATCAAACATATTTAGTGTGGTTTTGAAGCATCCAGCATGCTGTCTTGATTGTCCTTCACTATGACACACTACAAGGACAAAACACTAGATTTTTTATAGCCAGCAGGCTCCATAACCCCGCGTCTGCTGGATCAGGCGATAGTAATGTGCTTCTGACATGAAGTCTGCCTCGGGCAATACAGAGTATAATAATGTGTTTTGTCTGCCCAATATTGTTTGTTTATAATTGCATCATAAACCTGGGAAACAAGTTTTGGCATTGACAGTCATGTCGTTTATTTGTGTAACAAGCAGTTTTCTCTGATAAGCTTCTTTTTTTTTATGAACAATTAGAATTCGAATAGCGATCGCTGAATCTTTAATGACATCATTACCAGGTAATGAGAGGAACTGTGGGAAATGTTAATGAAATCCATTCATCAGGCATGTTTGAAAACAATTAGCAGTTTATGTGACATCTTCCTGGTTAATGTTTGTGTTTACTGACAGCCTGTTACATCACGTGGCTATCTGGCTCGATCATGAATTTGTTAGATTTCCTCCATAAAATGATTATGTGTCTGTTTAAGACAGCCGTGAGTCGGACTGGTGCAAGGCTGGAATCATTAACCTGTCATTAACCTCACATGATCGATCTCAAAAACACTCCCAGGCTATGTGCACATCATGCGAAGGTCAGGCTCAACATCAAGATGGATTCAGTGGGTTATTGAACCAAAGCCTTCGTTTAATCCACTTTCTCTCTGCCTTCTGTCTTCATTCCAGACCATCTTTTCATTAAACAGCCTCCAGCACAAGACTAATGTTGCTCTCAGTGGCCTTAGGTCTGTCTGCACCTCGATATCCATCATTAGGATGTGCCATGTAGCGCCCAGGGTCACACACACATGCTCTGTGTAATTGCAGATGGATACCCTCGAGACGAAATGATTTACAAGTGGAGGAAGAACTCTGTGAAGGCGGCGGACCAGAAGTCGTGGCGTCTCTACCAGTTTGATTTTATGGGCCTGAGAAACACTACGGACATAATAAAGACCACAACAGGTAGGATGTCTGCTTTAATGTTTTTTTAAGTGTAGGACATTTTTGCATTCAGAAAAATACTTGATAATAATAATAAAATCAGTAATGATATGATCTTAAACTACTTGACAAAATATGATATGAAAGGAAATATAAAAAACTAGACAAAATGACAGAATTTTATCATACAATAAAAAAGGTACTATAAATTTGTTGCTTTGTTGTCTTTAAACTACTTCTGTGTAGCTTTCACTGTTTACTTCGGGTCAGTGTTTTCTGGAAAATAACTCTTCTGCAGACTGAATAAGAATAAGTCCTCTATGATCTTTCTATATTTTGCCACATTCATTTTACCCTCTACATTTGCAAGCCTTTCAGGGCTGGCAGCCAAGAAGCATCCCCACAGCATGATGCTGCCACCACCAGCATGCTGTGTTTGTGGTGATGTGCAGTGTTTGGCGTCCAACAATCATAGCGTCTTGACTGATGGCCAAAAAGCACCATTTTGTTCTCATCAAACCAAAGAACTTTCTCCCACTTGACCATGGAGTCTCCCACATATCTTTCGGTGAGCTCATGTCAAGATTTCATGACTTCTCCTCAACAGTGCCCTTCTCTTTGCCGCTCTCACAGAAAGCTTTGACTATGAAGAACCAGGGTAACAGATGTTGTATGCAGAGTCTCTCCCATCTCAGCTGCTGAACCTCGTAACTCCTTCAGAGTAGTCATAGGTGTCTTGGTGGCCTCTCTCACTAGTCTTCTTCTTGCACGGTCACTCAGTTTGTGAGGACGGCCTGATCTAGGCAGATTTACACATGTGCCATATTCCTTCCTTTTTTTGACGATGGATTTTACTGAACTCTGGGGGATGTTCAGTGCCTTGATGTTTTTTTGCATCCATCCCCTGACTTATACTTTTCAACAACCTTTTGTCTGAGTTGCTTGGAGTGTTCTTTTGTCTTCATTGTGTAATGGTAGCCAGGAATACTGACTAACCAGTGACTGGACCTTACAGACACAGGTGTCTTTATGCTACAGTCACTTGGGACACTGAATGAAACAGAATTAAATGAAAAGAAATCAAATAATTCAAAAGAAAGTAATATGAATCAAGACAAAACAAAACTACAGTATACCATAGAAAGTCACATGAAATGACATCAAATGAAAAATGACAGTGCCATTTGATATGGCACTGTTAGATTAAAGAATGCTACAAAATTATATGATACAAAACAAAACACAATTATGTACACTCTTGGTCCATTTCCAACATGGATGTAAAGCTGCACTTTTAAGTGCATTTCTCACTCATTGTGAGAAGTTTATGAATTAAATCAAAATGCCAGTTTTCTGTTTAGGAAGTAAGGGTGCCATTTTTATTGAACAGAGTCCTCAATTAAAAACAAGAAGCAAAAAGTGGAGATTGGCATAGATTGATAGCTGGTCTGTGCATGTCATATTTTATTGATGTTGGAATTTCATATATTGCTTTTTTAACCCTGATTAATCACAGTGAACCAGTGAAATTCAAATGAATCATCTGACAGCCCGACTTTAAAATCTGAATTAAATCCAAAAAGGTTTAAAGAAAAAAAACTCACATTTACATGAATTTTACAAAAGACAAGATTTCTGAAAATATTTGCTCCACTAGCAGCCACTAAATCTGAAGTAATGAATATGATAAGTAAATATCCTTGGAGTCCTCGCCTCCAGCACTTGTATTTCTACTTGCCACAACTGAAACGTGTGTAAATGAAAAAATGATTAAGCCTCTGTCGAGACCACCAAATCAATTCCAAGATAAACAGACAAATCCATTAGTCAAACCACTCGCTGTCCAATGATCGCTCATGTAATCCCATCAAAAACAGAATGTCACAAATACATCCGTCTACTGCTTTCCTTCTCCATCTGTCACTTTCAACCTCTGCATCCAATCCTGTTTTAACCACTTAAGTTTACTCTAAATGACAACTCTTTTCTTTTTTCACACTGTCTGCACTGAATAGATTCATAATTCAAAGACTTTACTATTGAGCTCCAGAAAGAATGTCATCCTCTACATGGAGTCATAAATCAGATCTCTGATGTGAATTAAGTCAAAGTTTTAATTCTTAAGAGTTCACTTTTGTTTGATGTGCTGATATTCCTGGTTTGTCTGTGTCTTAAACTAGTTCTGATAATTCTTAAAAGCTCACATGAGCAACCTCTAACACAAGTTAAAGGTTAAGTTTATGGAAGCATAAGTGAAGTGGATTCCAGGATTATAGGCTATGGAAAGAAACATGCATGCTGTATATCCACTTTAAGACTATCACACTTTATATCAAACAGCTTTATAGTCCAATTAAATTTCACACGAGTTTAAATCTGAGTTATCAGCTGCAGAGAGAAATCAGGAGGAAGCTGCATAAAGCTGACTCAGCTCATATATTTATAGAAGTGTTTCACATAATTTGCATTTCTGATTTTCTCGTGAACCTGGACACCCCACACTCCTTTTAACACCTGCTGCTTTTAAACACCTACGCTTTCTGTTTTGTAGCAGGTATAATCACACTTTTAATAGCTGATAAATGTGTTCCTGGATAATTAAAATGTCACCTCTGAATATACAAATCAGACATAGGAACAAACAAGGAGTGAAGGACAAACTGAAGCTAAATGACACTATATCGTTGTTATTAATTTAGATTAAAAATAATAGAACAAATGAAAGCTCTAATATGTTTAAAGACAGTTTTTACAGGATTTAAACATGTTGTCTGTACAGTAAATTTTTAACCAAAAGAATAACAAAACACGATGACTGAGACTTCTTGTCTGAAAAAGAGGACTCTATTCAACAATAAAAAGCTCTCCATACCTCATTTTTACTAAACAGTAAGCCAGTGTTTTCATTTCATTGATGAATTCCACATAATTTTGTTTCCAAAACAAAACAAAACAAAACAAAACAAAACAAAACAAAACAAAACAAAACAAAACAAAACAAAACAAAAAAAACTCCATAAACAACGTATATTTTAGGTACTCTGCCTTAAACTCTACATGGCAGCACTTGCGTCCAATTGGACCTGAAGCACTTGATGGCACTTACTGATGTTGTTTCTTCTTGTCTTGATCATTGCTTGTGTTGTTCTTGCTCTCAAATGTACGTCGCTTTGGAGAAAAGCGTCTGCTAAATGACATTGTAACATTGTAACATAATGAGGGAGAAACCCTGTTTAGAGTGCCCTTTCTGCAAGCTACTTGCAAAGCATTCTGGTGTCTCTTGCAGCACGAACCAGGAAGGGCACTTGTAAGAGCTTTTCTCCATCATTATTTGAAAATTGAAAGTTTACAATACAGCTTATTCCCAAAAGATTAAGTTGGAGTATTCAATTCAAAACTACCTGTCATCATTTGTTACCTCCACCAAGGAGGTTATGTGATTGGGTGGGTTTGTTAGTTTGTAAGTTTGTTTATTAGTTTGTTAGCAACATAACTCAAAAAGTTGTGGACAGATTTTCATGACATTTTCAGGAAATGTCAGAAATGGCATCAGGAAGAACTGATTAGATTTTGGGAGTGTTCTGGATCACTGTCTGGATCCAGGAATTTTTTTAAGGATTCTGTCCTATTGGGAGATAGGGCTAATGGCGGAGCTCTGCGCTGTTACCACTTCACACCAGGAGATGGCGGACATGAGTAACTTCAATCCCAGCAGCATTTTGGAAGTGTTTCTATTCAAAGTTTTGGAGTTCATAGAGTTTGAAATACACACGCCCGGTCGAGGAGATGAGTCGAAGTGTAACAGAGAGAAAGACAGCGAATTGTAGTGAGAATACTCACAATGCTGGGAGGAATAGAGGAATATTCACCCTCTACCATGACTTCCAGTCATCCAGTGAGACCATGGGTGAGACTATCAGTGCATCTGTTGGCACCAGCAGGCAATGCTTCCACCATGACAGTCCATCCATAGCGAAGCCAATGCTTTGCCTCACTGTGTTTCCACCCCACCGGGGAGGGAGTAATCAGCAAATGCCGTGGTGGGGGGCACATGGGGACGGAGCCAGGAATTTTTTAAAGGACTATTCACTATTGGGAGATAGGGTTAATGACGGAGGTCTGCGCTCTCTGAGTGCTCTTCTAGTTTAGATTGAGACTCCTACTGAAAGTATTTACGTACTTTGTATTTTCAATTTATTCCAATTTACAGGGTGCAGTTTAGTGTTAAGTGTGGCAGCTATTTTAAATTCAGTCTTATTTTTTGTCTCTAGATTTAAATGCCTTTTAGTTTACAGTATGTCACATATGAGCTTTTTTCACTCTAAAAAGTTTAAGTATAGTTTTTGTAAATAAAAATCCTTTTAGTCCACTTTTAGTCAATTAAAAGTTGTGATATTTTAGTCTTTACTTTTAGCCTCAACATTTATTTTCTTTGAACTACTTTATAAACCTTATTGTAACATGAATCTATCGTGCATTCAGAAAGTATTCAGGGCCCCTCCACTTTTATGATTTTTGTTATGTTGCACTTTGATGCTTCATTGCAGTGTTGGAAAGTGAAAATTCTGCCCAGTCTGAGGTCCTGAGCACTGCAGAATATGTTTTTATTGAGGATGTCTGCTGTGCTCCATTCAGATCTCCCCATCTCTGCTGCTTAAGAACACCCCCACAGCATGATGCTGCCACCACCATGCTTCACTGTTGGGATGGTTTTTGGCAGATGATAAGTGAGGCCTAGTTTCCTCCACATAATGTCTAGAATTGAACCCAACCAGTTCAATCTTGGTTTCATCAGACCAGAGAATCTTGTTTCTCATAGTCTGAGAGTCCTTAAGGAGCTTTTCTGCAAACTCCAAGGTAGGCTTTTATGTTTTTTGCACCGAGGAGAGACTTCTGTCTTGCCAGTCTGCCATAAAGCCCAGATCAGTGGAGGGCTGCAGTGATGGCCTTCCTTCTGGAACTTTGTCCCATCTCCACACAGGATCTCTGGAGTTCAGTCACAGTGACCATCGGGTTCTTGGTCACCTCTCTTAGTAAGGCCCATCTTCCTAGATCACTCAGTATGGCCTGGCGACCAGCCCTTGGAAGAGTGCTGGTTTTGCCAGGACCATATTACCATAACACATGAAAAGATTCTACATTTGTCATATAGCGCCATCGGTGCTTAAATAAGAGGTGAAAACCTAGTATATGGCTGACCACAACTATCTGGGACGCCTGTTGAAAAGCCTGTCTGAAATGTGTGTTCTGGCAGAGTGGTTCTTTCATTGTTATTTTTTTACTATTATTATTTTTTTTACCTAATTTATTGTAACTGGTTACATAAATTTATATAGCAACATTTTCTCCTCTGTCTCTCTCCCTCTGTGTGAGTGGAGACAAAGCCCTGAGCAACGACATCCTCCTGCTTGTCTTCTAGCACATCTGATTGGTTAAAAGTCGTATACAGAAACAAATGCACCGGCACAGACACATCGAGTCAGCCACAGGCCTTGAGTATGGTGAGGAGAAAATATCCTCATGTTATTCTGTGCTCTTCTGTGCAGGTAGGGGATACATCACTACAAGAGATGTGCAAAAATGTCTTCTCTGCCAAGACAAGCTTTTGGTGTGGGTCTCTGCTCTGGTTTTAACAGGAAATGTGGTCCAGTTCTGAGTAAACTGTGGAGGTCCTACAGTGACATCTGAGCTAACACTGCAGCAGGTCCTGGATATACCTGACAACCCCACCATCATGATCGAAAGCCATGCTGAAACAGACCGTTGAGCGAAAACATCTTTTCCATCATGAAAAGCTTTAGTGTTGCTCACTGCGCTTGTTTTAATAAAGGAATGCTGTCCATTTCTGTGCAGCTGTGGCTAATTCTGAGCTAATCACTCCACTAGCAGGCCCACACAACTAGTGACCCTTTCCCTCATCACATTCTCAAGCCAAACACTTCAGAACAAACTGCTTAAGGGACCTGAATCAGAGTATATCAATCCTAAAGCTCAGTTCCATTTGGTGAGGGTTCAAGCTGACTGTGGATGAGTGTGTTTGAAAAGTGGTTTTAGGGACTGAAGGGAGACAAGAGTCTTGAGGAGTCCTGTACTGAGCTTCAAAGCTAGCTGTGCCCATTTTAAGAGTTTTTCACCCTCTTTTGTCATAAACATGCTTTAATGGAAACGCTGATATACTCTCAACTAAACAAGGCTTGGAGGGTAAGCAACTAAGTAATGATTTACAAACCAATCTGTTCTACTAAACAGTTCTGATGTGAACAGCTAGCTCCCGGTGGAGCACCTGTTGTCTTCTCTACATTTTTGGAGTTATTCCACATTAAAAAAGTCAAACTGTGACCAAATGAAAAGCCGTTAGGGAGCCAAACATCTGACTCATATTACTGAGCTGAGCCAAATGGTCCAGATCTCTAAAAAGAGACAGATTTTCTGTCACACTCAGCGAGTTTTTGGATAGCATTAGCTGTAGAAACACAGCAAGATCAGGTTTTACTGTTCTAAATCATAGCACACTGGACAGAACCAAGTGGAACATAAATTTATCTTCTCTTTTTGTTTGACCTCCTGCTATGCCGTACATTTGCACTCCCAGGTGACTATGTGGTGATGACGGTGTACTTCGACCTGAGCAGGAGAATGGGTTACTTCACCATCCAGACCTACATCCCCTGCATCCTCACCGTGGTCCTCTCTTGGGTCTCCTTCTGGATCAAGAAAGACGCCACACCAGCTAGAACAGCTTTAGGTACTTTGAAACAAGTCTTGAACTTCAGCTGTAGAGACGTTTGAAAAGACTGCACCATCTCAAAGTTGTCCCTTTGAGCTTTTTATTTGCACACTTTGATTATGTTTTGCTCCATCTTTCTGTGCAGCTGTCTTTACTGTGTGGATTCTTGTTTGTTTGATAAATTTGATTCACTTCATCTGCTTTTTCTGTTTTGTTTTCTGTTTTTAACTCTTTTGTTCATGCTCTCTGTTTGTTGTTGTGCAGTCCTGTGGACCAATTTGCATCAAGGTAATTAATTTCAGGCCTTTTCATTTTAAATTTTGTCTTTGTTTTATTTATCCATATGACAGTTTGCTGTGGATGAGTTGTCTATGCTCAAGTCTTTAGTCAGGGAAATGAATTTGTAGAAGTTAAATATTTGTTTGAACTGTTTTTTTCCAGTCTCTCAGGGTCTCTGCATCACCAACTCATGTTAAAGACAATTGATCCAACCTTTTTGATACAGCACCTTTTATGCAATTCTCAAGCTCAAAGTTTTCTCGCACAAAGTAAAAATTAAAATCATAATCATAAAACGCTTATCTATAAAGAGCTTTATATCAAAAAGCTTTACATGGATTAAAGAGCCCAAGAAAAATAAGACAATTAAGATTATTAAAGTTTAAAACTAAACTAATAATACATTTCTGTAAAGTTTGTAGAGTGTAGTGAAACATTAAAAAACATAAAATATGGGAAGAAAGAATTCCACAGAACTCCATTGCCTGGAGGTAAATGATAGACTACCATACCTTGCCATGGCATACCATGCCAAACCAAGCCAAGCCATACCATGCCATGCCATGCTAAACCACACTATGCCATACCATACCTTTCAACATGATACTAGATTGCATCACACTATGCAATAAAATAAATACAATATGATACATGGAATATGGTAAGTTCAAGGTTAAAAATTTCTCTTATCGTCTTATTGTCTACACATTTTGACACACAAAAGTGAAACTTGCACTCAGCTCCAGCAGCTTACTATGAAATGGCCAAGGTCACTATATGCTATAAAATAGGATTGTACTGATAAGTTTTAAACAGCAGTAATTTCTGTGATGATGTAAGCAAAGACATTGATATATTTATGAACAAGTCGATGAACTTTAAACCTATTCTAGAGAATAGCTACGGTCTAGCAGTGAATGTGTGATCCTTTAGCTTTGGATTATGTATCTGACTGCCACCATGTGAACTAGCTAGTTTTTGTATTGTAAGGAGTATTATTAATCTGTCAGCTTAGATTTAAAGGACCAGGATCACTTTCATATAAATCCAAAGCAAAGAAAGGTGATAATGAATGGTGTGATTGTAGGAGCACAGGAGCAGTGTGGGAGGAAGGATAAAGCTCTTCAGGTGTAGAAAAAGGCCGGTGTGAGTCATACCTTTCAGCTTCAGTTTGAGTCTTACTAACAGGTAGTTACAGGACTAATTTAGCTTGGTAAGTTCTCACACGCGCTTCAGAGAGTTTTTCTTCACTTCAAACCTGCTGCTGAATCTTACAGTGTGAGCCAAAACTCTGATATCTGTGCCACAGCATCAGCAGCAGGCAGTTAAATGTAATCACTGTGGCAAGCAGAGGCTAAAGGAAACGTGTGAGATGTCTGCCTGAAATAGACGGGGCCAGCTTGTTACCATGGGAACTTCAGTGAAACAGTCACAGATGTGTGTTTTTTTGTCTTGTAGGCATCTCTTTAACACTGAAGTCAAGCTAGAGGAGATGAGAGAGAGAGGAGAGGATGAGATCATACTAGAGATTAAGAGGTTTTCCTCACGTCTCTCAATCTGAGTGACGTCAACATCTGCTGATAGTTACAGTGAAAATGTCAGTCTCTTAAGGTTACTTAACTGAAAATAAAACAGCTGGATGAAAGGAAGATACATCTCCTTGAAGTAAATCCAAGAGAATCTGGCACTAAAACCGCCCTATCTTCCTCTACTGTGAATGCTAAGGTTAGAAAGATTTTCTGCAGCCAGCCCTACTTTCTACATCTAAAGCCTGACAGTAAAAGACTTTCAAAAATCTTCGTCTTCTTTAGAAAATAAAACTTGTGATTTTATTTATTTTATTGTTTCTAAGATTTGGAGTTTCAGGAGCTTGGACTCTGGTGTTCATCAACAAAACCAACCCAGCACACCACACACTAACACAGTCATTCACCAACAACTAGAGTCCCAACTCTTAAAATGCCAAATCTTGCGCCCTCAAACAGGATATTAGAGTAATAAAGTAGCTAGCTGTTAGCTTCCTGCTACGTCCACTGTAGTACAGTTTTAAGTCCAACTCCTCTCCTTGTCACTTCTACTGTGATATGTTTTACAGGACGCATTGCATAAACACCCGTGTTGGTGCCACAAATCAACAAGTTTCTCTTCCAACAGTCCATCTAACCGTACACTTTACTATCAATGCAGTGGCTGTGTTTGTTGTGCTTCCCCTCCAATTATCTTTTTCCTAATTGGCAATCATTCATTTCCCATGGCTTGCTTGGTTTTTTCTGGTGTTTCCCCACGCAGCAGAATGTTGTGGAGGGTTTATTAAATAATTGTTTTTTGTGTGTCTAAAAAATGGGTTAAAAGTGGCAAAATGGGTTGAAGTGGCAAAAAAAAATTTACTAAATGGGCAAAAAGTGACAAAAAAGCTACAAGCAATGATAAAGAAGGGGTAAAAAAATCTGCAAAAATAGAGCATAAATGGGCACAATGTGGCAAAATAAGGCAAAAAGGGGGAAATTGCTTAAGGTGGCTAAAAGAAGTGGCAAAATTAAGCTAAAAGTAGCAAAAAAAAATTTCAAAGTGGCAACATGGCAAAAAACAGCAGATATTAGTTTCATAATGGCAAAGTGGACCAAAAATGTGATGAAATATGGCAAAATAGGGTGTAAAAGGTAGTGAAATTTGTTCAAAAGTAATTCCATTTGATATAATTAAATAATTCCAACA
The DNA here is from genome assembly GCF_018320785.1 of Cheilinus undulatus. NCBI lineage: Eukaryota > Metazoa > Chordata > Actinopteri > Labriformes > Labridae > Cheilinus > Cheilinus undulatus. Next base: position 41,757,303 of record NC_054871.1, read on the forward strand.
TCAGAGCTCTATAACAGCTGGACACACTTCTCAGCTGCAAAATAAGGTAACCGTTAGCCAGGATGTTAGCACAAATGCCATTGATGTAACATACATGCGTTAATATCACCAATAAATCACAACTGGGGAGGACCCATTCTCTGGGGTTTTCAGGGGCCCAGCCAATTCTGTAGGAAGTCCTGCTTCCTGTTGGATTAGAAATCTTCTTTGTTTTAAAAAAAAAAAAAAAAAAAAAAAAAAAGGATCTGGTAAATACAAATTCTCAAGCATGGAAAAAGGATGTTCTACTGATTAAAAAGTAAGTTAGAATAGCAAAAGGGAATGGTTAAAAGCTGAAATGTTTAATACTGACCCCCTTTAACTCCACCCCCTCATGCTCCCAACTCCCTTATATTGTGGCCCCACTAGACATTTCCAAGCAATGTAGACACACTACTAATCTCCACCAACCTCTGCTGTTTACTTCTAGTTTTGAATAGAATATCCCATTACTCCATGAGGTGTTTTTGCTGAAATAAATCACTGTTTTCATTTGAATTTCACATAATTATGGAGAAAAGTTGTTAAATCTAGCCTCCCTGGTTTGCCCTGCAAGTGACCTGAAAAGCATTCTCGTATTTCTTACAGCAAAAAAACAGCTTTAAACAGTCGTACTCCTTAATTATGTAAAATTTTCCATGAATTTAGAATGGTTTACTACTCAGGAAATAAACTTTACGGGGGGCGTTTGCGTCTGATTTCAAACAAGAAGTAATCAGTGAAGGTGGGCTGAGCTGAGTAGCACGTCTCTCCTTGGCATCTTTTGTTATTGTTATTGTCTTTTGTTATTGTCTTTTTGTCTTATTGTTATTGTTATTGCTAACAACAACACGAGATCAAGCCATGATAGCTAATGTTGCTAATGTTAGCAAAGATGCTAACAACAACACAGGATCAAGCCGTGTAAGCTAATGCTGCTAATGTTAGCAAAGACACTAACAACAACACGGGATCAAGCCATAATGTCAAGCTACACTGATACAGTCCAGCAGACCTGGATTTGTCCCCAAAACGACAACATCTAAGCTAACTAATGCAATTGCTAATGGGTCGCCAGAGACTGCGGACCATCAAAATCGTTGATGATAAGGGGCTTCAAGACATCATTCGGGTCACCTCTGATGACCTGTACCACAGAACACCTACGATAACTACTGTCACAAGAATCCGTGAACTGTTTGACAGCTAAAAAGGCAACTAAAGTGGAGCAGCTGGCCCAAGCTACATTTATTACACTGACGATAAACCACAGGACATCAGTCAGCAACTTCATCTACCTCGGGGTAACAGCTCACCTGATCATTCACTTTACAGCACAAGTTATTTTGTACCTGATGTGTTTATCTTCTGGGCTTGTTTGCAGTTTACATATATTACTATATTGTAAATATAGTGAATTAACACACTCTTTTTTACAAACCACAAATAAGTTTAAAAACTGTAGTTTTTTTAATATTTCTTCATTTAAACACCATATTTGTACTAATGTCTCTCAAACAAAAGTACAAGTAAATGATAGTATTTTAAATGTTAATTTATAGATAATTATAATATTAATAATAATACATTTTTTAGTACAAAGCGCTTTTAAAATGCTGTACGTAAAGTTAATATGATGAAAATAAACACTTGATAATAAGAACGTTTAAAAATCTTAAAATTACTAAAACTAAAGAAATGCTGTGATTAATCATGATTAATCACAGCATAGTGATGTGATTAACTTGATTAATTTTTGCAATCAATAAACAGCACTAGTTTTGATTAAGAGCCCCTGATGGCTTTAACAGAGCTGACAATAAAGAATCATTCATTGACAGATGTCCAGGATCTTTGTGTGAATAAAATAAATCATCATGGAGAGAAAGAATAAAAGGTATTTCTCAAAGTTACCCTCACAGGTGTAGTCAGGTTCCCTCATTGTTCATGCAGAAATTCTCTCTCAAGTTTGTTCAAAGCTCAAAAAAGTAAGAGGCTGCAGCAGTCTGAGGTAGAGAAGTCCAGAAAGAAAGAATGTAAAAACCCCCCTTTGAAATGATTTCCCCCAGTCTCCTTCATTGTAATGACTGGGAGGATTTTAAATGTGATTAATGAAGGGATGGGAGGTTTGGATGTTTCTACCGGCTTCAGCGCCGAGGAAGAAGAGCTCATATTTGTGTTCCTGAACCTCAGACAGATTAACTTTGAAGTCTGTCCAACTCTGAGGGTTTAGAAATTCCTCTGTCTTCTTTTGGATAATTGACGCAATCCACGTCAAAAACACTTTTTGATTGGTTTGGAAAAGTTCTGCAATCGTCACATGTACAGAGCCTGTAAGTGGTATTGACCTCCTTGGCTGTTTAACTCTGTTATTGATATTATAAATAAAACATGGCCAATATAATGATTCTACAGATTTCTACATAGTAATGTCAATTAAACAAAAACATCTAATGTAAAATAAGTGAGTGCATAAAAATTCACCCCCTTTAAAGTGACTGACTGAATTCAACAAAGGTCCAGCCAATCAGTGCCAGCAGTCTCACAATTAATGAAATGGGGATCACCTGAGTGCAGTGAATGTGTCTTAAGTAATTGTAGTATAAAGACACCTGTGTCTGGAAGGTCCAGTCACTGGTTCAGCAGTATTCCTGTCTACCATTACACTATGAAGACAAAAGAACACTCCAAGCAACTCAGAGAAAAGGTTATTGAAAAATAGAAGTCGGGGATGGACAAAAAAAAACTGCAAGTCACTGAACATCCATGAGAGTTCAGTTAAATCTATCATCAGGAAATAGAATAGGGCAAATGGAAGCAAAACCTGTTTTATTGTGGCTAAAAATTTGATAACAACATGGGTTGAAAGTTGCAAAATGAAGTGGCAGAAATCGGCCACATTTAGCAAAAAAGTTTGCAAAAAAATGTAGAAAAAAGAGGTCAAAAGTTGTCCAAAAAAAGTGGGAAAAAGGGTTAAAAAGAGGCAAAAATGGGTGAAATTGTCTGGCTGATTGCCTGGCAGCCATTACTCCATGAAGACAAAAGAACACTCCAAGCAACTCAGAAAAAAGTTTTTGAAAAGTAAAAGTCAGGGGATGGATACAAAATAATTTCCAGCAGTGCAGCACTTGTTTCCACTAAATAATAAATCTAAAAGTCTGTGTCATAAACACATGTTTTGACTTGGTTGGAATCATAAAGTAAGACACTGATTAAAATTGCGTCACAATTTTCAATATGACCCTTAAACTATTGTTTTGAAATGCAAAATAATTGAATTTTAATATTGTGATGAATAGTGTTTTGCTATCATAAAATTCACTATTGTGCTGGCAGGTTTGGCTCAGTTGGTAGAGCAGGCACCCATATCTAGAGGCTGTGGTACTGAATGTGCAGGCTGAAGATTCAAGCCCTGATCCTGGCGCTGTTGGTGCAAAAAATGAAATAATAATAGAAAAATAACCTTTAAAAGATTTGCAGTTAAAGGAAAAAATAGAATTTGACAGACCTTTTTTTGTATCACATTTTATTGTTTTCTTTTAAAGTTTCTTTTCTCTTTCATGAAGATTGAAAATAGTGGTCTGGTCTTCATAAATCAATACTAATGGATGGATATGTTTGGTGACAATAATCAGAGTACTTAACATCAGCTTGTTCTGGTGCAGCTGTTAGCCAACAAGGACGGCACTTAGAATAGACGGGGTAAGGACAGGGACAGCTGGTGATGCAAATGGAGAATCCTCTAAAGACCAGACTGTCTCATTTCTGACCAGTCTGACTCTAGGCAGCCTAAAAAAGGCTGAATCTATCAAGCCTGTCCTTTGAAGGACACTCCCCACTAAAGGGAGACACCTCTTTTTTTGAGTAAACTCAATCTTATCCAGTCAGAAGACTTGAAAAATAACTTTTTCTTACTTGTCTTTACCATAGAGCTAAGAATTAGAAATAAGTTAGAACTAATCAGAAAGCTGCCGTGGGTATTTCCATTCTCACACAGAGCAGACCACGTGTCGACTTTGTCCTTTCTTTTTCCTCTCAGGTATAACGACAGTGCTGACCATGACCACACTCAGCAGCGTGGCACGGACGTCTCTACCCAGAGTGTCTTATGTCACCGCCATGGACCTTTTCGTCACCGTCTGCTTCCTGTTTGTCTTCGCTGCTCTGATGGAGTACGCAACGTTAAATTACTACTCCTACAGCGCCAGGAGACCCAGCTGCATGCACTCCAAAAGATCGGTGAGTCTTGAAGAACTACGTATTACCGCAGCAATATTTATAATAAACTCATTAGTGATATTGTTGATGGAACCGGTTCAAGGTTGTGCCCTTGTATATGGAATAAGTTTTCCTTTGTGGAGCTTTTGTTTAGTAATCAGAAGACAGAGAAAACCTCCCGGGGTTGATGATGTGATTCTGTCCTTTATAAGCTTCTCTGATAAGATGGCTACTATTTTAAGAGACACTACATCAGTCTGAACAAGCCTCCCAGACAGACAGGCCTTTCTAGACCGTCAACAACTAAAAGTAGGCCTTTCAGACACTCACTTTATGTTTTGTGCTATAAAATGTAGCTTTTTTCTGTAATGATAAAAGCTGTTCTTAATGTGGCTTGCCACCCCAACATGACCTCCTGCCACTCTAAATAAAAGGCACAGAATACAGTATTTCTTTAAGGCACATACATAATCCAATAGTTTTATTGCAACAAAGTGCGAGCGTCAGATATACACTTCCTGATCAGTGTGTTCTCTGCACACAAGGTGAAGTTTTCCTCTTTGATACAATCACGCTGACTGACACAGATCCTTGTCTTTGAAGCTGCGCCTGGATATGATTTTTGTCTGAGCCTCTTAATGGAAATGAGTCAAGACTGTTTCCTTTTCTAATCCCACATCCTTTCGGCTTATTTTAGAGATATTTCTTTGATACATTAATGATACCGAGATGGTTTTATTCATCTACCAGTTAGGGTTTTTATAGGCACATGCAAGCTGCTCTAAATGTGCAGAAATAAATTGCTATGGATGAGGTGGGCGACTAGCGGCCCTCCTTCTCACTCACTGTGACTTGTGAGTCAATTTCATAATCAATAAATCATAAAAATGAAGAAACCATGACAAAAGCTGCCATGAAAAATGTAAAACTGAGTTGCCAATATGACACCATAACAAAAGGCAAACGCAGTTACACCCATGAACAATAGAAATATTTATATAATAATCTTTGATTACTGGGTTGTACTTTGTAAGACTTTAGCATGTGTAGCGTTAAAGGTCACATATTTGACCCTTTTAAGAGAAGTTTTTATTGGTCTCAGAGGTCCCCAAAACATGCCTGTGAAGTTTGTTGCTGAAAATCACTCCAGTATTGGATTTTTGCATGTCTAAAAACCCCTCAGTTTCAGCCCTGTTCAGAACGAGTTCTTTCTGGGTGGCTTTTAATGTTGATTATCTGTCTGACTCCGCCCCTGACTCCGCCCCTCTCAAGGAATGGATGTGGCCTAATGGATGTGGAGAGGAGGGCAGAACTTTCTTCCAAGCAGGGAGGGCCAACTGGACCTGGGGGCAGGGCTAACTCCCCACATGACATCATGAGGGGACAATCTGTGACCTTTAACGTTTCCATAGTATCTTACAGTGGTCGTAATTCTGTGTGTAGGTCGTTGAAGTCATCATTACTTTTTTTTTTATATATTTTGGTTAAATAGGCTAAGAGGGTACATGCATCTGTTCTTTATGTTAGATTACAGATAATTATATGGTATCACTCAGAACAAGAAGGTTCCTGGACCTTTCTGTGTGGAGTTTGCATGTTGTCCTTGTGCATGTGTGTGTTCACTCCATGTACTCTGGCTTCCTCCCACATACCAAAGACACACTCATTACATTAAGTGGTGACTCTAAAGTTTGTGTGTGTGAGTGTGAGCATGCCTGGTTGTTTCTATATGTCAGCCCTGTGATTGATTGGAGAACATTCAAGGTATGTCAGTATGTTTCATCAGTATATTTAAAAGTAATCAAGGTAAGTGTGCATTAATATGAGTGTTTGACTTTTATATTCACCAGAAACAGAATTTTATTGCCAAGAACATTTTCACATTCAAGGAACTTGACGTAGTGTTTGGTGCAAAACAACTAACCGAGAGGAACAATAAAAGTATTAAGAGGCAAATAAAAATATAAAATATGAAGGGGTTAGACTTAAAGAAAAGACTTAATTTCTTCATTGATAAAACCCTAAAAAAAAATGGCTCTTCACAGGGTTTTTCTTACCAAAAGACCATTGTATAAACTGTTTATTAACTGCTTTATCATGATTTTACTTAATATTTACAAATCTAATTTTGACAACCTCAGAGCAGCCGAACCCCCCCATCTAATGACTACAACTACATAAAAAAAACTGCCAAAATGAAAACAGTCCTTATTAGACAAATACATCCATTTACAAAACAGTCATTTGCACATCCCTGATGCAGTGTTGATTTCATTTACATTTTATTTTATTTATTTATTATTGTTCATTATATGTTATCTATTATGTATTATTTTGTCTTATTAATTTATTTTTTCTTTTTTAAATATTTAATTTATTTATTTCCATTTATTCCAACTATAAATTTCCATTTACAAAGCACTGTAGTTTGCTCTTCCCTAATGCAGTGTTAATTTAATTTACAATTTCTTATTTTATATATTTATATATTTATTATTTTATTTATTTATTCTCTGTTATCCTTTAATTATTATTTTATTATGTTGTTGTTTTATTTATCAATTTTTTTCTTTTATGTATTTTTTTATTATTGTTTTGTTTTTTTTTCATTATATATTTTATTTAAGTATTTATTTCCATATATTCCAACTGTACATTCCCATTCACAAAACACTAAAACCTCTGTTTAAAAAGATCTCATAGAATCTTTATGATGACTTCGGTGAATTATTATTGGTTTAAGTTTGTAGCAGAGGGTGAATATCATTGCTGGAGGATCTAGTTTGATTTCTGAAGAGAGAGAGAGGAGCACATTGCTGCCTTAATAAACTTCCTGTGGATAGTCCTGGGTTAAAGTTGATGTTTTAAATAAAAATTACTAAAAAAATACCAAAATGTTGGTATACCATGCAACACTGCTGTAGATCCTGCAGCAGCAACAGGTGAAAGAAGAGGAGAGGTGTGTGACAGCGGAGGTACATCATGAGTCTGAAGAGAGTGAAGCAGGAGATAATGAGCATCAAGTAGCTAGCCTGGGCAATCAGTGAATGAGTTTGGTCTGGAGAGTATTATGATTAAATAAACATAATTAGACCGGGGGTTCCCTTCATTAAAAAAAAACTGAGATTAAATCTGTAGCTCTTCTGTGATCAAGAGTGAAGGGATGATTGAGCACTCTAACCACACCGGGAAAGTAATCCATAAAATGTTTCAAAGTCCTGAATTCAGAATTTAGCCTGATTATTTCATCATACCCCTTCAAGTGTGGTCCTGAAAAACTTTCGTTTCAAGGGCTATGTAGCCCTTGGTCCTTAGCCCTAGCCCTCGATTCAGAAGAGAATTGGGACCCCCTTCACCTGACGTCAGCGCACAAAACCAAGGGGAAGGGCTGAGATAAGGGCTAAGGGGTAGAAATGGGATTGACCCTTATAACTTTTTTCAAATGCAATACTCATCTATAATCTGTGGGGTTATAAATGCCATGAAAGGAAAATAATGATGCTAATGTATTAAAAGTGCATAAAATGAGCTTGATGAACTATGAAATGTGCAAAAGAAATGGCAAATAAATGCCTGGGGTATTTTATGCCTAAAAACTTAACGAAGACCAGAATAATTGAAAACATGTCATACATTTGGAAACAAAAAAAAAATATATATATATTTAATCTGAAATGGTTGTTAAAAAATTACTCTGAAGCCTTAAACTCACGTTGGATATGTAAGACAAGTTCTAACTTTTATGGTTTGTATTCATCAGGCTTATGCATCTGTAATTCATTTATCTAATACAAATGAATATATAATGTTTCTTTGGATCCATTTATTTTATATATGTCCAATATTTTCTCATGCTTTATTCTTCTCTGCATATGCATTTCATATTTCATATAGTTTCTTGAGTGTCTCATCAAAAGAAAAACTGCAGAGTAAAAAGCCTGAAGGGATTTTTACCGCCTTTACACGTGAAAATGGGACTATTAATAATAAAGAGGAGTGCTCAGACTGTGAAAAGTGATATATATGTTCTCTCAAGGCCCTAAAGAAGCTTCTTTGGGTCTAAGGGTTATCTTGACATCTTCAGTTTTAATAAAAATCTGTCTTACATGCAGGAGGAAGAGATTTGATGGGTGGCTGTATTTACTGTGCAGGGATAACTAAGCGGTTGTATGATGGTACTATCCTGTTGTCCCAGTTTTCATTTGAATAAAACAGAGTAATGAAGTATTGGCAGGGCTGAATAGTTTGGCCTCTGTTTCATCGATTTCCACAGTTAATTGTTCCAAAAAATTCAATGCTAAAAACATGTTTTTCAGCTTAAGTGTACATAAAAACCCAGTGGTGGCCCATTTAAACAGTTTGGCCAGGGGTGGTTTTAGTGATTTGGAGGCACCAGGCAAACATTAATGGGAGGCCCCCCTGCCTTGTTTTGCTTAAACACCACTACTCTCAACTCCTGTGATGATCGACATATGATTTTCAAATAACAGTGTGCAGTACAGTGGCAGTCCAGTTTTATTAAGTGTAAGAGTAATATCAACTGCAATATAGATCATTTTTTCCTGCATCATTATTGTTGATATAACTGGTCATAAGTCCTGTCCTTGATTTTGATTGGTGATTATAATGGAGGTAGAAGTGACATTAATAAGCATAGCGTTGTTTCAAAACTTTTTCTGTCTTTCCCTGAGCACTGTGAGCGCAGTTTATGTTCACACTGGAGATGCTGCAAAGTTTTGTACTGAAGTGGATGTAAAAGCTGCATCTATGGACACAGACCTTCATATCTGAATCTTATAAGGACAAGCAGAAACCTTTACAAAGCGTGGTGACGATTTCTTCAGCAAGCTTGGGAACACAGTGTAATCTAGTCTGTCATCTGTGGCTCTGTCCTCGTGTTGTGTAGTCGTTTTCTCTTCTGATGTGTTTGAATTGTGTTTTAATTTGGTCTTTTCTTTGTTGTGTAGTTAAAATGTAATTGAAAAAAACAATCTGGCTACCAAAGAACGGAGTGATAATTATTATGAAAGAAAATGCCAATTATGCCTTGTAGCTCAGGGGTTTTGGAGGAATAAGGAATTGACAGCTTGTTATTGATTGTCCCCACAGATCCACTGTAATTATACAGCACCAGTCAGAGTTGCAGACTTTTATTTATTGCCAAAAATAGCACAACCATGAGCTGTGCAAAAACAAAACCACCTACCATATCTCTATGGCTGCAGATGCTAAACAGGACCGAGGTAATGGTGAACCAACTATGGATGTTTTATACAAAGATGGGGTTGGTGAAAGCCAGTGAAAGACAGGAGTTACAATAAAGCTGCTTTTATGAGAGAACAACCAAAGCTATCAGGCTATTCTTCTCTGTCAGTGACACTGCTCAGCTTCAAATGTCCACCTTTAAGGGTTCAATTTAAACAAATGTAATGCTCTTGTGACATGGTAATACTTACACTGCTCAAAAAATAAAAGGATCACAATGTAATTCTAAGAAAAACACACTTCCGGGATATCAACCTGTCCAGTTAGGAAGTAATGTTGATTGTGAATCAGTTTCACCTGCTGTTGTGCAAATGGGACAGACAACACGTGGAAAGGAGAGGCAATTAGCAAGACAACCTCTTTAAAGGAATGGTTTTGCAGGTGGTGGCCACAGAACATCCCCCTCTCCTCATCCTTTCTGGCAGCTGTTTGGTTACTATTGCATTTTTTCCAGTGCCCTCACCACTAGTAGCACGAGGCGGTATCTGCAACCCACAGAAGTTGCTCAGGTAGTGCAGCTCATCCAGGACGGCACATCTATGCATGCCGTGGCAAGGTTTGCTGTGTCTCCCAGCACACTGTCAAGAGCATGGAGGAGATACCAGGAGACAGGCCAGTACACCAGGAGACGTGGAGGGGGCCGTGGGAGGGCAACAACCCAGCAGCAGGAACAGGTGGAGACCTGCCAGAGACCTACAAAATGACGTCCAGCAGGCCACTAATGTGCATGTTTCTGCTCAAACTGTCAGAAACAGACTCCATGAGGGTGGTATGAGGGCCTCACGTCCACAAGCGGAACCTGTGCTCACGGCCCAGCACCATGCAGCCAGATCGTGCTCTTCACAGATGAGAGCAGGTTCACACTGAGCACATGTGACAGACATGAGAGAGTGTGGAGACACCTTGGAGAACGTTCTGATGCTTGCAACATCCTCCAGCATGACCGGTTTGGCGGTGGTTCAGTGATGGTCTGGGGAGGCATATCCTTAGAAGGCTGCGCAGACCTCCATGTGCTAGCCAGAGGTACCCTGACTGCCATTAGGTACTGGGATGAGGGCCTCAGACCCATTGTCAGACCATATGTTGATGCAGTGGGCCCGGGTTCCTTCTGATGCATGACAATGTCAGCCTCATGTGGCTAGAGTGTGACAGCAGTACCTGCATGACGAAGGTACTGATGCTACACTACTGCGCCTCTTTTTGAGCTGTCTTGAGGAATTTCACAGAAGTCAGCCTGTGATCTGATTTTTTCCACTTTTATTTTGAGTATGATTCTGAATCCAGTCCTCCATGGGTTAATGATTTTGGTTTTCACTGATCGTGAATTGTTATTTTGTTCTCAACGCATTCCACTTTGTAATGATTGAAGGTTTTGAACTGGAATATTTCATTCATCAAGATCTGGGATGTGTTATTTCAGTGTTCCCTTTATCTCTTTGAGCAGTGTATTTTACAGTCATCATCATTTATTGTATACAGCACTAAAATCAGCAGGCCAGGGATTTAAATTGTGGAGATGTTGGTAGGTGTAGGTTTGCATTATCAACAATCAGTCTATAATCAATCAAATAGGTATTTCACCAATTCACAAAGTAATCCCAAAACACTTGAAAAAAAGAGGATTAGAACAGGTCTAGATTGGCTCCAGCACACTCTTACAGACATTTAGGTGCAATTATGGCAGAAGAGATTAGCGTGGATGCTGCTAAAGTGCCAGTTTTATCAGAACTTGACATTTCTTCATTTGAAGAAGAACAAAGAACAGCACTGAATTGTTTTCTTTTCAAAAATGACAAAAGTCGAGTACTGACATGTCTACAGCCACCATGGTTCGCGTTGTGCAGTTCTCTATGGATTTACTCCTTGGTAGCGGCTACGTCACGTGTTTTGTTGCTCTGATTGGCCCGCAAAGATGTGACAGATTCATCCAATCACTCTCAGAATTTTTTTTCAAAGGCTCCGCCCTTTCCCAAACGCTGTCTATCAGTGGTTTACCAGATGGATGTGTGAAACACATCCATCTGGCATGCCAGGTTACCACGGGGGAACATCAAACAACTTCAGTAACGCTTTATTTTTTGGGCCCGTATTACCTAGCAATTTCATAGTAAGTGGTAATCACGTAGAAGGTAGTTATCAGTAATAGTTTGGCATACTACCAAGTTATAACTTGGTATTATCAAGTAAGTATTAGCCATTTAACAATGTACTAATTATTAAGTATTTCCTTGTAATATTCTTGCAATTGTCTGGATAATGAGATGGCATTTTACCCTAACCCTAACCCTTTTGTGATATTGTTGTAATTCTCTGGTATTTAGGAGTTATTTTGCCCTCACCCTAATCCTAACCCTAATCCTTGTTATATTGTGGTTATTCTCTGGTAATTAGGTGGTATTTTACCATGTAATGTCTAAGAAGTAAGATGATAGTTTTCTATATAAGTCACTTAATAATTCACTGAAACTTCTTTATTTTGGCCCATGAAAAGTGAGTCCATCCTAAATAATTTTAAAGTGTTTTTAGGTTTAGGATTAAGGGGTAGGGTTAGAGTTAAGGGTTAGGGTATAAAGTATCATCTAATCACCAGAGAAGTGCCACTGTATTACAAGGAATTACTTGATTATAAATACACTGTTACCAGGTAAATACCTCCTTAATATTACCATATTTCCAAGTTATAACTTGGTAAAATACCAACTTATTACAAAGTAATCATTTTATTCTTGAGGAAATAACTAGATAACTATGACTTATTTCTATAAAATGACTAGGTAATTAGGGACCATTAAAATAAACTGTTACTACAACTTCCTAGAAGACAGCAGTCAGAGTTGATGTTAGCCTGGGAGTAAATACAAATTTAAATTGTTGGGAATCAGAACAAAAAATTTTATAGACATTTGACTATATTAACAAAAAGTTTCAAACAGAAATTAAACTTTTAGAAGCCACTGAATTATAAGCCTGTTTTCTTGTGCCTCTTTGTTCATGTCTCTTCTTTGTCTTGCAGAACTATTCAGTCTTGGATGTGAGACCTCCACACACCACCATCGCGTTAAATAACTCCCTGTACTGGCAGGACTTTGAAGACGCTTGTGTCTACGAGTGTTTGGACGGAAAGGACTGCCAGAGTTTCTTCTGCTGTTTCGAGGAGTGTAAAGGAGGAGGGTGGAGGAAAGGACGAGTCCACATAGATTTACTTGAACTGGACACGTACTCACGTGTCTTTTTTCCCACCTCGTTCTTACTGTTTAACATCGTATACTGGGTGGGCTATCTCTACCTTTAGCACTCTGCAGGAACAGTTCAACTAAGGAAACATAAATATGAAGGTAACACCAAATAAACTGAAGCAGTTACCTGAAGACAAACGGAGAGGACAGGCCCGTGGCGAGAAGAGATTTCTGCCTTGGAGACTTCAGGTATGAGAATACAACACAGTACTGACTCCCTTTAACATGCCGAGCACAGAGGAGGATGGACTATGTGTTGATTTGGAGACAAAGAGGGAAATGTGCTTTCTACTGCTCCCTGAAACTTCTCAATCAGGAGGAGGACTTAGGACTTGTGTTGTAGGAGAGTACGGCTCGTTTTTATCCAGCCATCAGTCAAATCCAGTTGATGAAATCCAAGGACATTCAAACCATTCATAGTGCCTTCCTCTGGAGGGGTAGATACTATCTGCTACAATAATCAGGGAATAATGATTTATACAAGAAAAAAGAAGAGCCTGGCTTTGACTGATTATGGCTGTTCTCATTCAGAGCTTTGAGGTACATTTATAAAACAGCCATTTGTTGTACCAACGACATGAAAAATCATTGGGTTTTTATCTCTTCTCACTGACTTTCAGCCATTAGGCAGGATTTATTCGTCCTGCTCGCTGCACTATTAGCAGCTTCTGTATGCGGTAATAAATACATTTGTTCCTGGAGAAGAGATGGTGTGAATTAACCTTACAGCAGAAATAATAACATGTGCTTTACTGTCATGATTGTTTTAGGTTTAGGTTGTGCTTGTGTTCATACAGATGCACATTCATATCCAGGCATAGCTCTCTTATTCATCCATGAGACTAGGAAATTAAATATTAAAGAGAAAGTCCCTTTATTAACTGCTGTGGAGTCAATCCTGCACAGACAATTTAAAGAATAATCTTCCTTTGAGGGAATGATAATCAGATTTTTCTCACTTTTTGGTAAAAATAACTATCTGCTTTCTTTTAGGAGTCAGATTGATACCACTCTCATGTAGAATGAGCCCACAGTTACCCTGAGGTTAGCCTAGCTAAGCATGGAGACTTGATGATTGATTTATAAAACCAATAAAAGGGGGTGAATACTTTTTATCAGCACTGTAGCACATTTCTGGTCATCTCAACACTCAAAGAGCTTCTTCCACCACAAGTCACACTCACCCACTCACAGCCATTAACACACTGGTGGTAGAGACTGCTGTGTAAAGGGGCCACCAATGTTACTTAATCCCATTCATATTTGGACAAACTTCGGGGTCAAGTGTCTTGCTCAAGGAGACATTGGCACAGCTGGGGATTGAACCCTGGCTCCCTGGTTGAAAGATGTTTAACTCTACCACGAATGCGGCATTTCAGCTTACTTAGGAAGTCGGACATCGGAACTGGGAATGACGTCACGTTCATCTGAAAAAACTGATTTCCCAGTTATTTGTGTTCCTTTTGTCACAACCACGATGAGTTGGAAAAACAATGCATGCCGTTCTTGCGCTAGCAACTCATTGTTTTTAGTAACATTGACCAGTTGCTAGCCTTTTAAACAACTGATTGTGCAGTCTTTAATGCATTATTAGACTTTTGCTACACACTACAGGCAACCACAGGGTACTGCTGTGTCTGCAATTTCTAAAAATGCACTGAGAAACAGCAAAAGGTTCTGAAAACAGGTCAACATCAAAGTTTTACAGCACTTACACCACTTCTGGATTTAGGTCTAACCTGAGGGCCCAACAGGGTCACCTTTTTAACCAGAAACTGTCAACCCCATTTCACCAGTAATAAAATATGAAAAAAAAAAAAAAAAAAAGCACTGATGATAAATGATTTTGATGTTTAAAAAGTTTAAAGGATCAGTTTAAAGGCTCACAGTCTGAGAAAAGTACATTTATTAGTTCAAAAAGATTTTTTTAAAAGTTTTTTTTAAGGCAAATATATTAGAAAGAAAGTCAAAATCATGAGTTTCAAAATATGAAATAAAATTTTTAATCATGAAATTAAAGTCAAAATATCATTCAAAATTTTAAATTATTAGTCTAAAAGGTCAAACTATGGGATTATGAAATCAAAGTTTGGAGTTGAAAATATCAGATTAAATACAAAATAATTGGGTAAAAAAGTGAAAAATAAAAAAATCTTAAAGCTCAAAATATTACATGAGAAGTCAAAATTATGAGTTGAAATGCTCAAAGTATGAAATTAAAAGTCAAAATCCTAAGTTTGAGTCCTAATTGTTTGACCAAAAATTGAAAATGTGAAATTAAAACAAATTTATTTATTTTCCCACATTCCTGGCTTCTTATCTTTTACTCCTTACTTTTTCAGATTTTTTCACTTAACAAGGATATCTTAAATCATCAAGGATATGTTCACATTTTTATACTTGAGGAAATCTGCAGACCTCATACTGATGGGCCAATTACAACAGAAATATCATCTTGTGGGCCGGATTTTGCCCCCGGGCCTTGAGTTTGACACCCCTGCTGTAGGGTGAAAATAAATCTATATTTCGGTTTGGTGTATGATAGAGCACTGTGTTATGAACCTGCAGGTCAAATTTCAGAAATAAACCATCTATAAGTTTATAAAATTAAGCTTCAAAATCACGAAAAATGAGGCAGTAAAATCTGCTGGACGTGTCTGTTGAATGAGATGAAGCCACGCCCACTCAGGAGAAATACAATCCTCTCCTACACAGGCACAATTTTTCCAACTCTGAGTCTAGCTTTAATAGTGAATAAAGAGAAAAAGACATGGAGATGAACTAACAGCAATTCTGATATTTGCTAATGAATCTTCTGTCCATAAAGAACTTTAATTGTCATCATAATTAATATCTGTGTTGCTTTTATTGAATGAAAATTCAATATAAAGTTGGCAATGAAACACTTTTGATTGTCTATTAAAAATATCTGTAATACTGCATCAGATCACATGTCCACTTGTCGTTCTCAGTTATACAAATATCCCCTGTGAAATGCTCAAACCTTTCTTTTTGCTCCATAATTTATGTAAAGTTCAACTGTTGGCTGAACCTCCTGTTTCCAAGTCTTCATGCTAAGCATCAGTCTTCTTGCTTCATACTGTATCTACTGCCAGGGTGCAGACATGTCTGTGGTATCAATCTTTTAGTTTCACCATCAGCAGAAACCGAATAACCTTTTAGCCTAAAATGTGGAGCTCTGCTGTGATAACAGCGGACTGATAGCTTGTATTTTAGAGGACGGTACCAGAAGTTTGGAGAATCACAACTCTGTATTTCAATGTAATTATCAACAGTGAACAAAACACAGCAGTTTGTTATCTCTACAAACTGCTTTGTCACAGATTGGGACCATCTGGGATGAAACACCCAGGGAACAAAGGCAGCCATGGGTGTAATTCAAATTTGATTTCTCAAAATGCAACACACATTCATACCATGTATTCTGTGCTGCACAGCAGCCGGAGCTCATAACACAAAGTCGATGAAGTTGCAAGGAGAGAACTGGATTTCTTACTTTCTTTCAATTGTGTGAGCTGAATGCACAGATGAAACGCTGTCATTTGTACATTTCTGCAGGCACAAATATGATAATCAGACTTGTTAGTGTACTTTGTCTTGGTTTGACTCTCGTTTAAAGGCAATAGACAGTTTAACATGTTAAGGGAGTTGTAAATTAACCCTGATAGACTTAAAGTTTTAATATGAACTCTTTGTGTCTTAATTTGAATTCCCTGTGTTTAGATTTGGCATTAGCAACCGTTGAATTGCCTTAGCGTAGCCGGCCCAGAGCTGAGTTCATCACCAGAAACACGTATTTACCTCCGATTATAACCTCAGCGTGGTGAAAAGTCAGCTCAGTGAAGGCTACTTCTTTGCCTCGGGCAGTAAGAGGAACTTTTTATATCCCTTTTGCAAGCAGTTTTCTTTTTTTTTATGACATTTGTTATGTACTGTATGTGCCAAATATTTCACGTATGTGCCCGGTCCTTCATGTTTTCTGACAAGTTGAACAGCCCTAAACTGGTTACACCTACTGTATATGTTTTGATACTGCACACACAGTAAAGTATGGACAAAAATGTGTTTGAATGTTGCTTTTGACCTGTGGAGTATTTGCAGTTGCTGCTGATGGTGCTGCATTCACATTGTGGCCATGAGTGTGCATAATTCAAGCTCAAAACACTTTATACACACACACACACACACACACATATATATATGATTTTAGTTTTATTTTACTTTTGTTTTGAATTTCAGTTCAGTTTAAACTGTTGGTTTGTTAGTTTTTTTTTTTTTCAGACTGGATACTCACAGGGTCGGAGAAAGTCGTAGAAACATCTTTTTAAAATCACATTCAAACAGGATACTCTTAACCTTTCATTTTATTGAGCTGAATTTCAGAATACAACTCAAGACCTAGAATGAACCATTATGTTACGTCTTCTTCAATCATGTCACACCATTTTACTCTCCAGGCTTGGGTGTACATGTTTGTTAGTCTGCTGCTGTCAAACACTAAAACTATGGAGATTTTGTTATTAATTTTATTTTGGTTAGATTTGTGTGTACAAAATTAAGTTTTAGTTTGCTTTCTTTTTCTGTATAGCTTAGTTTTTTCAGTTAACTAAAATAATTTTTACATTTCAGTTTAAAACATTAGATCAAGGGTGTCAAACTAAAGGCCCAGGGGCCAAATCTGGCCCGTGGTACAGTTATAGCTGGCCTGCAAGACCATATCATATTTTAACCATAACTGGCCCAGCAGTATGAAGTCTGTAGATTTCCGCCTGTATAAAAATGTAAACTAAACTTGATGATTTAAAATATCCTGAAGTCACTGAAGTCCATTTTGTCACTTGTGGTGTGAATGGTGATGAGTGAGTGGGTGATGAGTGAGTGGGTTGTTTAGATAGGGAAAAGGTTCATGTCCTTTATTACATCCTGTGTTGCAGAGACACTATTTTCATCGGGGACAGTTTAATGCAATTGAGAGTTGGCTTTTTGTTGTGCATTTATAATGTCATCATCCTTTTCTGTATTCACCCAATAAATGGAAAATCAATAAAAATATTTGAAAAAAAAAAATCCTGAAGTCAGAAAAATGTGAGTGTAGGAAAAAAAATTCTTTTTCATTTCAGATTTTCCATTTTGCATCTCAAACTTATGATCCTGACTTTTTATCTCATGTTTAGACCTTTTCAATTCAGAATTTTGACTTTGTATCCCCTATTTTGACCTTTAAGATTTGCAATTTAAAATTTCAACTCATATTTTGACCTTTAAAAGTCATGATTTCAATTTTTATCTCATAATTTAATCTTAAACATAATTGGGACTTTCTGTTTTATGTATTTTCCATTTAAAATATTATTTTGACTTTTTATCTCAGATTTTGAGCCGTTAAACTTTTCATTTTGACTTTTTTTAAATCGCAAAATCATTTATCATTAGTGCTAAGATTTTTTTTCCAATAATCGATTACTGGTAAAAAGTTAGGTTGACAGTTTATGGATAAATGTTGACCCTGTTAGGCCCTCAGGATAGACCTAAATTCAGAATCCGGCCCCTGCTGGGATTTTTTGACACAACTGCACTGGATGATTGAAATCCAAAGACACATTAATTCTTGTTTTTATGGAAATGGGAATACCAAATATTGGCATTATAGCTATGATGATGAGGACAACTAACCTTGCAAGGGAGATGGGTTTGCCAGTCTGTCACCAGCCTCCCAGAGCTGCAGTTTTGATGCGAACTGCCTCCCACCCTCATAGATCTTTAGCTTGAGGATGCTCCAAAGGTTCTCAACAGCGTTGAGGTCAGGGGAGGATGGGGGCCACACCATGAGTTTCTCTCCTTTTATGCCCATAGCAGCCAATGACACAGAGCTATTCTTTGCAGCATGAGATGGAGCATTGTCATGCATGAAGAAAATTTTGCTACAGAAGGCACGGTTCTTCTTTTTGTACCATGGAAGAAAGTGGTCTGTCAGAAACTCTATATACTTTGCCGAGGTCATTTTCACACCTCCAGGGACCCTAAAAGGGCCTACCAGCTCTCTCCTCATGATTCCGGCCCAAAACATGACTCCACCACCTCCTTGCTGATGTCACAGCCTTGATGGGACATGGTGGCCATCCACCAACCATCCACTACTCCTCCATCTGGACCATCCAGGGTTGCACAGCACTCATCAGTCAACAAGACTGTTTGAAAATGAGTCTTCATGTATTTCTGGGCCCACTGCAACTGTTTCTGCTTGTGAGCATTGGTTAGGGGTGGCTGAATAGTAGGTTTATACATGACTGCAAACCTCTGGAGGATCCTAAGCCTTGAGGTTGGTGGGACTCCAGAGGGACCAGCAGCTTCAAATACCTGTTTGCTGCTTTGTAATGGCATTTTAGCAGCTGCTCTCTTAAGCTAATTTGTCTGGCAGAAATCTTCCTCATTATGCCTTTATCTGCACGAACCAATCTGTGCTCTGAATCAGCCACAAATTTCTTCACAGTATGATGAGCACGCTCAAGTTTTCTTGAAATATCTAATGTTTTCATACCTTGTCCAAGGCATTGCACTATTTGATGTTTTCGGCAGCAGAGAGATCCTTTTTCTTTCCCATATTGCTAAAACCTGTGGTCTGCTTAATAATGTGGAATGTCTTTCTTAAGTAGTTTTCCTTTAATTGGGCTCACCTGGCAAAATAATTATCACAGGTGTCTGAGATTGATTTCAGGGATCCAGGGAGCCCTGAGACACAATACCATCCATGAGTTTCATTGAAAAACAAAAAATGTTTGTTTATGACACTAAAATCCAATTAGCATAATAATTTGGGACACTGTGTAGTGTAGGCCTTAGATCAGATATAGGCCTAAACTCTGATGTAAGCTAACCAGTGAGTGCGAGCAGACCAGGCATCATCATCAGCCAGATCTTATGTACTTTCACTGCTTACAAACACACAAACAACTGCACCTTCATACCAGCAAGGATTTCATCTTGATTCTTTTCCATATTTTATGTTTTTTGCTGCAACTGTAGCACATTCCAGGACGGCTTAATGTGGAGAATAAAAATATCGACCCATTAGCACTGCGTATTTGGCCACAATGTGAATGCAAATCTGTTGTTTGATATGGCATTGATAATCCTTGTGTTTTTGAGGTGTTGAGGCGCTCATTACTCTGTGGATGCTGATGTTTCTGTGCTCTGACGCCCTTCTAGAGACAGATGAAGGGCGCTGCAATAAGGTCATCTGAGTGGTGCTAAACTTTACAATAACTCTTGCATTTCCATAATAGGATGAAAAGTGGCTCGAGCCAACGTTACACAGCTAAAAGAGAGTAGAGTCCTGTGACAGGCTGTTCTTCATGGACCCATCTTTAAGTTTGTACTCTACTAGTATAAACTTACAACAGCGCCTTGACTGTTAAAATCACAGTATGTGCGACTTTACTCCTTCTTGTACTGTCAGTGTTATCCTGACAGTATTGAAAACACGAGCACAACAGACACTGGAGGTTCTCACAGCATTTCACTGTAAGAAGACTTGAATGTACAAGGTCAAGAGTTATTGTGAAAATACAACCCGGTCTCACAGCAGTTCCTGGAAGAGTCCCTTTTAAACTTAATGCATCTATACTGCATTTATATTTTAACCTTTAGAAAGTAAGGGGATGTTTTACGTAGAACCAGACAGCCCACAGGGTTTGAGGTCAATTGTTCTTAATAGATGAAAATGCTTTTTTTTTTTTTTGCTGAAGACAAGAGTTCAGTTACTGTTTGAGATCTCTGTCCTGATGTTAAGCATTCAACTGTACAGGAAAATGTGATTTTTCTAGACCAAACTGGGGAGTTGTGGCATTTTAATGAAATATGAGCAGAATAGTGAATTTTTTTAGGGATGCACGACAATTATTGGTACCGATAAATTCTAGGCAAATACTGCATATATTTCAAATATTTTAATTATCCCGATAATAAAATATTAACCGATAAAATCCACAAATAACAAAGGCTTTTGTTTTCTTTCTCACAAGACTGCACATTCCAAAACAGTAGGTGGCGCCACTGTACATGATCCGCTGTTAAGCACCAGAGAAGAAGGAGAAGAAGCAGCCGCAGTGCTAAAGGGCTAACAACACGATGGAGTTATTCAGTATTTATGGGGAGGATAACAAGACAGTGTTTGCAGAATTTGCCCTGCAAAGATCCCAAAGAGTGGAAAGTAGTCCTCAGGTTTTAACACATCTGATCTTATAAGTCATCCTACCGATGTTAAAATGAAGCAGCAGTAGCCGTTAGCCTCAGCCGCAGGCATTAGGACCAAGCCAAACACTAATACCAGTCAGAGTGCTGATTCAGCAGGCTGCAGAAAGATTGCAATAGCCAAAAGGCAACACTAATAATAACAAAATCAGTCTGTCTGTCTCCTGTTCCCTACCTGCTGTTTGACGTGGTTTCATTCAGTCTGATCCACATTAGGAACAGAAGTTTAGCCACAGACCACAGTGGACTCAAAATTTTTAACCTATCTCTGATGTGACTTATTTCAGTGCATATTTTTAATCTTTCTGTTAAACATCAGCTCTCTTTTATCTTATAATAAACCAGAACACCAAACATCTCCCTTTGTTAAGCATGACAGCCTGTTATCATTTGGTTTTGTCTGATTTGACATAAGTCAGCTGAATTCTTGTTTAGTTTATTGAAATGTCAAATTTGAGCACTTGCCAAGATACTTTAATTCATTTCAATCCACTTTGCCAAGAACCATGGCTACACCAATATTTGACTACCAGTGACTCTCAGAAAACTACTTCCTGTTTCATGGGGAACAAAAAATTGCTATGTTTTGTTTTGTTTTTTTCTTACCTTCCTTCAATATTTGCACCTTCCTTGCATTATGCAACTGCTGTTACCTTTTTGGAAGTGTATTAGGTTTGTGGAATCATTATGTTAAAAACTGTTGATTTGTGTATGCTGTTATGTTGTTTGCAGGTGTAACACTGCAAAACACTGCATCAGACAGAGTGGAAAGTTATGACAGCCTTAATGTTCTACCCCCTGCACCAGCCAGACTTAGCTCTGTTTTGGTTACACTGGGGTGCAGCTTTTACACCTAGGATGGAGCATGAGCCGAAGTCTAAAGAGTCAGACTTATCTGACGTGAAATGAAACTTAAGAGACACAAATTTATCTGATATACTTGGAACTTTACTCGGACAGTCTGCTTAAAAAAAAAAAAAAAAAGCTTGTTTCAATAAACAGAATTATATCCCCTCAGTATGAGATGCATCAGGTAAAAACTCAGAGCTGTCTTCATCCTGCAGGTGCTGATTTTCTCAGTGTGCACCTACGTATTAAAAAATTTCTCTCTTTTCTAATACGCTTTGTTATAATCATTTATTTCAAGAAAACATATACTATTGAGTGAATGAATAGGTGGGTTGCTAATTTGATTGAAAAGATGACCGATCCATGTTACACTCAAACGTTACACTGTAAAGATGAGCCTAGACGTTGGCCATAGTTCCATCAGGCATAGTAGATAAGAATGACTGTATTTATTCCCGGGTGGTGCACTCGGCCCTTTACTCATTAAGGGGTTAATAAACCTAGCACTAAGTAAGGAAATTTGTGTTTGGTAGATTATTTTTTTGATGTATCAATGCTTCCTGGCAATAAACCTTATACCGTGCCACATTTGTAAGGATCATGCATTTGCGGGATGAGCAGCAGAGCTGAGTATGTGAGTTGGGCCCATGAAAAATTTGCCAAATCTTCTCTGCAAATGCCAAAGAGCTTATTCTGCCATTCACTCTAACGATTTATTTATTTAACAAACAGGAGCTTCAGTAGCGTGTGGAAGAAGCAGACACATCCACAACAACCTGGCACCTCCTCCTGGAGGTAGTCTCTGATCAACCCCGCTCTGTGGGGACGATTGTTGTCATCTCGACTGCTACTGGTTGAGGAGTTGGTACCAGGGATCACTCCAAATAAGCAGACACCTGCTGACCACTGGAGCAGTGCCCATGCTCACAGGTATTTACAACCAAGTGTCAATCAGACACCTGGTTGTCAGTACCTCAGGGTACCAGAACCTCAAAGTTTCTTCCCTGATTCCTGCAGTCCAAAATCTGAAAGTTCCTCAGAAGGTTTCTAGTTCTTTTATAAGTTTTCTGACCTGGTAGTGGTACCAATACTCTGGCTTTGGTAGCCAATCCCAGATGTCATTAGAGGAAAACTGTTATTGTGGTATGGTGAAATAATTCAAAATTATGGCATTGAGAAAATAATTATCTGGGGAAGTTTTTATCCATTAATACAAATCTAGTGTTTATTCCATTTTTGTGACTATTTCACAAACTGCCTTGAGACTGGGTAACAACAAAAGCTCCATCTGGTTATTTTGAATTAATAGCTTTCACATTTCTGTTTCATTTTACTAAAATAATTTGAAAATCTTCACATCAGACCTTCAGCCTGAACGTCTAACATTTTTTTATGTGCTTTAATAAAATGTGTGGATTTGAGTCACTCCAGTGACGGTGTTACCTTTGATTTGTTGGATTAACATGAAACAAAAATCTCCTGATCCTTTTTGTTTCCAGATTTCAGATTCAGACAAATTGACTTTCAAACATGATTTTCAGTTTTAAGTCTTCAGTGTTCTCAGCCAGACATTTAAAGTTGACAGAACTCTTACTCAGCCCTCTCTGTTTCATTTTGCATCCTGTTTTTCCAACTGGATTGTCCATGTTTTCCAGAAATTCCTCTCCAGACTCTGTGAGAGCAAAGGGGGTAAACACAGGGAGGGATTCAGGCTGGGATTTGATCCCAGGCCAGTATGGACATGTGTGCTGCACCAGTCTGAACCAGTGAACGAGATCTGGGCAATGAATCATCTGTGCCGAGGATCAGCAGGATTATGCAGATGGGCATGTGGGGGAACCGACATTTAGACATGAAACTTATCTGCCTGTCACTGAGTTGCTGTAAATCCCTCCAACAAAACTGTTTTTGTGATTTTGACATTTGGTACGGAAGCCCTGAGAGGTTCGTGACAAAAACACATTTACTGCTCCCTTATGAAAATCTGATCTAAATTGCTTTTTTTTCCCCTCACTGTGTTTGTGGACTGGAGTATGTTTAGGGATTTAGAAATAGACTTTTAATTCCTCCGTTACTGTAGGATAGAGGACTGTATTCAAGCAGACCTACCCACTGACCAAAGATCCCTACCCAAGGCTGCCCAAGGAGGGGTAAAGAGGAGAGCTTTCTGTGTTAGGGGGCCAGTAGGTTCAGCAAAATCATGATCCATCATAAAGTTAATCTGTGATAATTCTTTTTAATTTTTAACCCCTTTCCTAAAAAACAGAATTACCTTTTATTGGTAATGTTAACAATGTAGACGAGCACACTGAACCAAACAACAAGGATAGTAATGTCAGACTTCATAGCTAAGCCGTAATGTGCACAAACGTTAAAAACCTCAAAAATGAAGTTACAAAAATTAGAAATAATGGATTAAAATTGGCAAAAAACAAGGCAAAAAAGTGGTGAAAAGATGTTTAAAGAGGCACACATGGTGGAAAATGGTGAAATATATTTTAAAAGTGGCAAAAGAATGTTTGAAATTGGCAAAAATCAGTCAAACAATCAAAATTGGGCGATCTGTTTTTTAAAGTTAAAAAAACGGCTTAAAAGTGATTTAGTTGTAAAAAGTGGCTGAAAAGGGTGGAAAATGGTGAAAACAGTTCGAAATGGAAAATTCTTTTACAGCAGCAAAATGAGCAAATAGTGGCAAAAATGGGTTGATGAGGCAAAAATAGTTGAATAAATAAATAAATAAAAATGGCAAAAAATTGTGAAGACAAAGCAGTAAGAAGTGGTTAAAGCAGTGATACTCAACTCGTGGCTCTTCTATGTCTTAATTTGAACTATTATTTCCCCAGAAAACCATAAAAAAGGGAAACTTTGACCTCAGAAATTATCCATTGCAAGTCAAATTAACCAGTTAGCAGTCCTATACAGTTAGCTTTAATCATCAACCAATTATTTTTGTCTGTATATTTCCATTGCACTTATTTGTAATTTTTTGCCCCTTTTTTCATTTTTTTTTCACTTTTGCAACTTCTTTTTGCCATTTTTTGCCCATTTTTGCCTCTTTTATCCAGCTTTTTTGAATTTTTCCCTTTTTTTCATTTTTGCTACTTTTCACTACTTATATTGTGGCTCTTGCAAAGGTAATTTTCAACAATTTGGCTCTTTGGTTAAGCAGGGTTGAGTAGCACTGGGTTAAAGGGAGCAAAATTAAGTTGAAAATATAATTCAGTTCAAAAATTGGCCAGATAAGGTAGTTCAAAAGGTCAAATTAGGATAAAATTTGAAGAGGGGTTAAAGAGGGGCAGTAAAATGGGTTAGAAAAATGCAAAAAAAAATGGGTGGAAAATGGTGAAAAGCAGTTTAAAAGGAAAAAAAATGTTCAACTGTTGTAAAATGGGCAAATAGTGGCAAAAATACGTTAAAGAGGCAAAAATGGGCAAAAAAAATTTAAAATGGCAAAAAACATTGTGAAAACGGACAAATAAGGAAGTAAGAAGGGGTAAAAAAAAGAGTTAAAATGACTTTCAGTTCCAAAAAATGGTGAGATAAAGTGTTAAAAAGTAGTTAAATTCTAAGAGTAGTAAAAAAAGGGGCAATAAAATGGGTTACAAAAATGCAAAAGTGGGTGAAAAAGTGGTGAACAGATGTTTAAAGTAGCAAAAATGCAGGAAAAGGAAAACTGGGGCTGAAAGTAGCAAAAAAGTTTCCAAAATTGACAAAGTTAAAAAAAAAAAAAAGGGGGGGGGGGGGTTAAAGAGTGATAAAGTAGTATAAAGTCGTAAAAAAAAAGTGACAAAAAGGCAGAAAATGGTGAAAAGTGGTTAAAAAAATAAAAAAAATGTAAATGTTCCAAAGATGGCCAGATAAGTAGTAAGACAGGGTTGAAAAGTGGAAAAATTAGTTAAAAGTGGGGGAAATGGGCTAGGAGTGGAAATAAAAGAATGTAAACAGTGGTGAAAAGTGGTTAAAAATGGCATAAACAAACATCAAAGACCAATGGGAGCTTGACATAGCTTCAAAATGAGGGATCTGATAGCCGAGATGCTAGTTCCAATGCTACTGATCCAACACACATGCACACATATATCTTTAATAAATCATGACTGGGGAGGGCCCATCCTCTGGGGTTTTCAGGGGCCGAGCCTGTGGGCAGGCCTCTAACATCACTGGAAATAGCACTCACACTTTCCACCATAACCATTATGATTGTCTTATCTCACCTAATATGATGACTTTATTTTTATAGCACTTTTAAAAACAAGGGTTTACAAAGTGCTCTGACATGTGCAGAAACAAACTGAAGAACATAAGCTCATCACAATAAATTTGTTATCTTGCCTCAGGTTCAGTAGCAATTAAATCTGCATTTGAGGACCAGACAATGGAGACTCTAACCAGCCTAAAAATACCCCTGACATTTTTTCTGTTTATGAAACTGACAAAAAGTGTGCCAGTAATTTCTCTGGCAGCTGAAACATTCCCTTTCATTAAACAGTCTTTGAATCCACCAGCCACTGTGGCAGGAAGGGGAACAAGAGGCATAAACAATTAAACGACCCATTTCTTTTAAAAAATATAACTTTTTTTCTTTTTCTTTTTGATAAGGATCCCCAAAGGATCAGTTAAGAAAAAATAAAAGCCATTGGAAAATCTGCTTATCAAATTACCTGACAATCATCCTCTCTATTTGGTGGTCTAGTTTAGCTGCTAGATGTCCAGTCCCTCCCTCTACTCTGCCCTGAGGCAGTGCTGTGCCCTTACTTCAACCCTCCTCCACCCCAGTATCCACCTGTTAGTGCTGATAGGGGGTTTGAGATGTTATCTCATCACTCCTCAAATTCTGCATGTTAAATAAATCTGGGAGGAGTGATTAGGTCAGAAATATAAACATGCTATGCTGTAATACATATTTGAACAACATGAGCTGCACCTGCTTTACTCTGTCCATCTTGGATGTTGAGGTTCATCTTTATTTACTGTCTTTGTTTCTAATGCATATATAAAATCTAATGTGTTCCCCAGCCTCCCCTGACACCAGAAATATAACAAAATGAGAATTTATTCAACATTTGCATTTCATACCCCTGCCCACTGATTTAAATACATGCATATATGTTACAGATCTCAACAGGCAGCAAATCTATGGCCGCAGATCTGTAAAACCTGGATTCAGATTTGCAAACAGCTTTTTGTTTTCTTGAGCCTTGTGGGACTCTTTATTTTTTAGCAGTTGGGTTTTTTGTCACTAAGTCTTCAGGGCTACTGTACTCTGGTCACTGAAACAGACATGATTTGTAGAAAACTGGACGTTATGGAGACTTAAGGTCTAACAAAGAGAGCTGAGATTCTAAGCAACATTAGACAGTGTTGTGATGAAACGCCAAAGACGCCATGACTTTCTTTGATCTGTTGAGTCATGTTTGAGTGCATTGCTATGTTTAGATTTTTAAAGAGAACTGAACTTGTGTATTCGGTGCTGTACTGTGGAGTGTATTCGATGGGAAACTTTGAGTGTAGCAGAAGTAATAAATAGACTAGAAGTGCTTTAAGATGGTTGACGTCATGTGCCAGTTGATCCACTTTTATTGGAGGCAGAAATCTCTCTTACAGTCATTGTACATGAGGAGAGAGGGGAACTTCTGCTGCCTGCTGTACACAAACTGTTCTTTTCAACCACAAGTTTTTCTTCTGTGCTCAAACTTTCTCCCTGCAGTGGTGAATCCTATTTTCGTTGACATGGACTCTTACCGACTGTCTCAGCCACACTGAAGTGTACATTTCTCCTGCTTTGTTTCCATGTGTGGCTTCATTGTGACATAGATATCTCATTACTCAGCTGTAGAGACTGTACTCCTCAGCAGCGTGTTGTCCTGTGAGTGGGGTTATTTTGATGATTTTCTCTGCTTTGGCTCTAGCATTTACGATCCATTTCTGATGCCCATGCTATTTTCATATGTATGTTTCTTTTTATATATGAACTGTGCTTTACTACTGAGGAAAATGAAGAATGGAATAAAGGTTTTTTCATAAATGTATACCAGTGAAGTCAGTTCTGTATGTTGAATCGTCTTGTGTTTGTTTGAAGGAGCAGGTGGTCTGTCACTTTGTGTTTATAAAGCTCTCCACCAGGGGTGTCAAACTCAAGGCCTGGGGGCCAAATCCGGCCTGTGGTACAGTTATACCTAGCCCGCAAGATATACTTTTAGAATAACAGGCCCACCACTATGAGGTCTGCAGATTTCCTCCAGTATAAAAGTTAAAAATTTACCCTTATGATTTAAAATATACTTGTTAAGTCATAAAGATTAGAAAAATATTTGATAAAAAATCAGGAATGTTGGAGAAGAAATTAATTTGTTTTTTATTTCATATCTTTAATTTTGATCTCACATTAATGACTTAAACTTATGTAACCACACAGGACACAATAACTACGGGGTTCTTGTAGCTGGGATTTTACTCTAAGTATTTTTAGAGTGCATAACAACATGAATTCTCTTAAGTGGGCCTGGTTTAACCTCAATCACAATAGCTTGTGTTTTCTTGAGAAATTAATTAAAAAAAAAACTAAAACAAACCCAAGAAAATACATCAATGGGCTCAGGCTATCAATAGAAACAGAGAATAAAATCTGTCAACTACAGATTCAACAATAAATCACCCACAAAATGTTTGAAAATGTGCACTAGATATGTAAAAAGTACACTTACATTTCAACACGGTCCATAAAACAGTATTGGACTCCCTTATTCAGTCTGTGCCGGGCAAATGCAAACACAGTTCTCGCGGATAGCACATAGAATCTAAAAGCATCAACTTCAGTAGAGCTGCTTTTAACTTCTTTTAAGCACAGAAAACAGTGCAGCCATTCCAGTAAATCTTCAGGTCGTCACATGTGGTGCAAACAGGAAGAGAGAGGACCATGATGCACATGGCAGAGTGACTTTTTTCTACTTGATGCTGCCACCTAGTGACCATAATCAATAAGTACCTGTGAATATCCACTTACATTCTAACGCCCAGTTCAGTGACAAAACGATGTCAGAACATAAGAAAAGAACTAAGAACATGTACATTTGAGTTCACCAGAATAGTAGAACTGTAACATATCCAGTGGATAAAATATATCTCAATTATTTTACCACCTGGTTACAATTTAACCTGACACGCCAGATGGTAAACCTCTCATACACAGTGTTTGGTAAAGGGCAGAGCCTTTAAAAAAAAAATGAGTGGATGAACTTCTGTCTGTCACATCTTTACGGGCCAATCAGAGCAACAAAACACGTGACATAACCGTTAACGAGGAGTAAACTCCATAGTGCTAACCATGGCAACTGTAGACATGTCAGCACACAACTTTTGTCGTTTTTGAAAACAACTCACTTTTGTTCTTTGTTCTTCTTTTAACAAAGAAACGTCAACAGTTCTGATAAAAACGAACACTTTAGCAGCAGCCGCGCTAATGTCTTCCGCCATAAATGCATCAGCCTCTTGTTGCTGCTTGCTTACATCATGACTCCGCTATGCCCGAAAGCACTGCCCCTTGTCACTGACTGATCCTGTCGCTTTTTAACCGGGCCCAAATGGTTCAGATAGAAGCTTTGCAAGATGGATTCACCAGTGAGAAACACGGAAACAGGTGTATGCATCTGCTATGCAAGGTTAGTTACACTTGGGGTTTTGACGTTTTCATCCCCCCTCATATTTTGACTTTAAGATTCACAATTTAAAATTTCAAGTCAAATTTAGACTTTTTAAACTCATGATTTTTGATTTCATTTCATATTTTGGCCTTCAAAACTCACAATTAAGAATTTTACCTCAAGTTTTTAACCTAGCAAAAAGTTTTGCCATGATCTAAGTTAAAGGGATATTTTAACATTTTGGCATGTTCGCCCATTGCCATAATTCCTATATAGTCTTAGTAATAGGTTCGTTACATTTAGTTGTCGGTGCAAGCTGTTGTTAGATCAGCGGGTCTGAGATGGGAGCAACTCTGTTACTTAATGGAGTCTTATGGTAAATACAGCTTTCCCTCATCAAACTCATCAAATAAACAATCCAACAACTCCAAAACACTCTCATGGACAAGTTTTGACCTGCATATTCACCACGCTATGAAATAATCCAGAACATTATGAGACGAAGTTGTTTTAGAGAAAAAATCAAAGAAGGAACTACACTCCAGACATGGCTGCTGGGCGGAGTGATTTCAAAAGCGGAAAAAGCAGTTTATTCAAGAAATAGTTCCAAGTATTTGCTTCATGTTTTGTAATGTTACATAATTATACGTTTTTATTTCATAGCGTGGTGAATGTGCAGGTCACAACTTGTCCACAAGAGCATTTTGGAGTTGTTGGATTGTGTATTTGATGAGTTTGATGAGGGAAAGCAGGAATTACCATAAGACTCCACTGTGTTGGCAGAGCAGCTCCGAACTCGATCTAAAAAAAAAGCTTGCACTGACAACTAAACGTAACGAACCTATTACTAAGACTATAGGAATAATGGGCGAATTTGCCAAAGTGTTGAAGTATCCCTTTAATATATTCCAATCTAAATCTTAACAACCCCAGAGCAGACAAACCCCCCCGAGATCACCAGTCCATCCCCAGATGGATGGATGGATGGAAAAATCCAAACAACTGGTGTATAGTCAACCTCCTGGCTAAAGGGAAACAGTAGTAACACAAGAGCATGCCCCCTGAAAATCTGCCTGTTTACATCCATAAATAAATAATGAACCTGCAGGGTTTTTTATCACCACAGGGAGTAAATTTAAGTGGCTGCATCTAACATAGCAGGCTCATGTTTACACGGTAAGGTGGTTTTCAAAATCATTGCATGAACAGGTCGGGTTCATGTGGCGATTTAAAAATCCAAACTTAGACAAAAAGTAACAAGTTTTATTGTTAATTATTCTGATCATTGGAGACATAGACTTCTCAGACTAAACTTCAGCGACCTGCAGACTGAAAGAGACAGGTGAGAAGTCTAACTCAAAGTAATGCAAAAGTTTCCTCCTCATACAAATTTGTGTATTTTTTTACACAAACCTTTGGTGCAGTAATTTCTAGACCTTTGAGAAATAGGAAAGTTAGATTTATTTTTAATGTTGCTGTTGCAATGTTGACAAATGACTTAAATGCTGAGAGCAACAAAGAACTCCAGCTACCTGATTACATTGTTGAGGATAAAGAAACTCAGAAGGGCATGTAATCACAGGGAAGTAGCACTGATTGTTTTTGTTTTAAGGTAAAATTAAAATCCCAGTTGCCTCTGGATTTATGAGTACAAACAAATCCTCTTCACATTAAAATTATATCAATTTTGGTGAGTGTAGCGTTGAGACCACCCCAGCAAACAGATCAACAGGAATTGTGAAGAGGTGCAGGAGAAAAACTCCCCTTGCAGGCATCATCAGCAGATATAAAAGAGAAGGAGCAGAGGTCTAAAGGAGTCAAGAGGTAAACTGAGCAAAAACGCCTCTGAGACAGTCCAGCACAATACAGACAGGTACAAAACCCAGGCAGACACAAACAACCACGGTGCAACAATGATGTGCAGGAACGACTCTGCTGAATGCACCATCATCTTCCTGCTGCTCACACAGATCCATTCAGAAAAATCCCCCCATGTCGTCTGTGCATTCATTAAAATGCTCTCTTTATGTGCGGTGGAGGAGCAGAGCAGGGAAACAAAGGCAGTTTATAGATCTCACAGCCACACTGATCAGTGCGATGTTTGCCGACCTCCCCTTTACCTGCCTACTCGGCCCTACAAATTGTCAGTTGCCATGGTAACTGTGTTCTTTCTGACATAATGAAGTGCAACTAAAGATCAGGCAGCAACTGGCAACAAACTCTGTTTTTGTTATTCTGACTTCAACACAACATTTTTCCTCTGTTCCTTGCAACTTTCAAGGTTTTCCTGTTTTTTCTTTTCTTTTTTGGACAGATTTCACAGATTCTGCTGAAAACTGACAGAATGGGATTTATGTTGCCTCAGCTCAATAAAGGCTCAGGTCTATGAGATGTTAAAGACTCTCCAATAAGTTACGGGACCATCAGACTTTTTAAAATTGATCATTTCTGTGCAATCATTCATTTTAGCGTGTTTTTGTCTTGTGTTGTAGTGAATTTCTGCCCTTTTTCTTTAACAGATGCAAACTGATGAACAAGGACTGTGAGCAATCCCAGAATACTTTACAAGTAACTTGCTAAAGAAACCAGGATGGTAACTTTTAACAGCTTTTCTTTCTCATTAGGTGGAATTCATCAGGAGTGCAGTTTTTTTTTTATTGAATAGAGTCCTGAATTCAAACAAGAGGTAAGCCATGGAGGTGGGAGGACATGAGCAGTGTGTCATGATCCTACACCCTCTAGAGATGCATTTTGGGGTCAGCTGCCTAGAAGCATCCCCACAGTATGATGCTGCCAACACTGTGCTTCACAGTGGGGATGGTGTTTGTGTTTATGTGCCGTGTTTGGTGTTCACCAAAAATATTCACCCCTTCAAGTCTGTATTTAGTGATGCACCTTTGGCCGCAATCACAGCACTGAGTCTGTGTGGATAGGTCTCAATCAGGCCTTCACATCTGGACACTGCAATTTTATTTCTTTCTTACTTGCAAAACTGCTCAATCTCTATCAGGTTGCACAGGGATCAGGTGTGAACAGCCCTTTTCAAGTTCATTCACAAATCTCTGTTGGACTCCAGAACATTCACCTTGAACCACCTTGTCCTGAACCATTTCTGTGTAGCTTTTGCTTCAGGTCATTCAGCATTTATTTTACCCTCTTATATAATACTTCCAGGGCCAGCTGCTGAGAAGCATCCCCACAGCATGATGCTGCCACCACCATGCTTCACAGTGGGGATGGTGTGTTCGCGGTGACGTGCAGTGTTTTTTTTGTCCACCACACAAAGTGTCACGTGACGACCAAAAACACTATTTTTGGGCTCAGGAACCAGTCTAGAGTTGTTTTATGGTTTCAGAATCTTGTTGACTGTCTGTTACTTACCAAAGCAGATAAATTTGCCAGACTCTTTGTCTGTCATCAGGCAAATTCATCTTGAAAAGCTTCAATCCTCAACGTTTGTGCCAAACCAAGCTTTGATCGGACTAATTAGCATCATTTGAGGAGAACAAGGCGGTAACCGTGGGCGGGGTTTACTGAACTGAAAAAAAAAATAGAAAAAAAAAACAATGACAATGACTATTAAAACCCTGGCAATAACCTGTAAGCTCAAGAGAAGCGCATTCAAAAAATGTCGTCTTATCTTGTCGCTCTGATTGGCCCGTTATGAATATGACGGACAGAATATTCCTTCAATCACCTCCAGAGAATTTTTTGAAAAGTCCTGTCCTTCCTTGCCCTTGCTTTCTATGGGAGCTTTCTCATAGTGGATATTTGAAACAGTCGGTCTGACATGTCAGGTTAGAATTTTTGAGAACAATTAGATGTCAAATTAATTTTTGTTATAAGAAATGTTTTTCTTAACTAAAAACTCAACAGTTTCTGTTTGTAGCTTTAATTAATGTAAAGTGTCTTTGAGTGTCCTTGAAAAGTTCTTACAATAAATTATTTTAAAATTAGGAAAAATGTACTAATTTTTTAGCATGTTTAATCTTGGCTTGAAAACCAGAACATATTAGTGCCTGATGGATCCATGAATTATTGTTGGTTTGGGATAAGCCCTGGATGTTTGCTCCTTCAGTCTCAACCCTGCATGGGATGAAAGACAAGCCTTTAAAAGTTTATAGCAAAAAGCCCAAAACTTAATCTTAACCAAAAAAGTTTTAACGGCTGGAGAACTGCAGTAATCAGGTGATATGATCCTCAGCTGATGCATGATGGGAAGTATCTGTGCATCTCTTTGGAGCAGGTGTAGAGGAGGAGCGAGCAGCTGTTAACACTTTACTGGAGGAATAATCTCTTTCTCTCCTCATTCTGTGTAATGGCTCCACATTAGAGCCAGCTTCTATTATTAGGGAAACTAGTTCTTAGAAACCAGAGGACATGACGAAATATCCTGAAATAAAGTAATCTTTCCTAGCAGAGTAGTTATTTCTCCCTCAGAGCACACAGTACCTCTGAAATATGCTGTAGAAATGAAGATTCATGCAGGTAAACGTGTATACTCTTTATTCTCTGTACAGCAGACGGTGTGGAGGGCATTCACAGTGACCCTCCATCCCACTGAGATGTCAGATCATCAGGAGACATTTCTGCCTGTTCAGCAGTATCCTTCATGCTCAGAGTCCTCTAACATGACCACTTTGGCTTTAAAGGAATAGTACAACTCTTGTAAACGATAAATATTCAGAAAAATTCCAAGACTTTTGTAGCTGAAATATTTGTGTTCTTAAGTTTTAGCTGTAAAAGCACATCACAACTAGTTGATGATGCTGCCCAGTTTGCTCTGCCTGAATTTCTGGCTGTCTATTAACCAAGACTTCAGCCCTATTCAGGGCTAAAATCCCCTCGTGTGGAGATGTTCTTAGAGAGATTAAGGTTTAAGGTGTAGCGAAGCCAAAACCATACATCTGTTCAAGTGAAAATCGATGGGGCTGTAAATCTTTCTCTCTCCACCATGATAGAGAGTAGTCTGATTCCTTAAATGCAACCCCCCCCCAAAACAGTACACATAATTCACTTACTATGTTCTCGGTAGAAATGCTCTACCTCCTACGCTGAGTCAAGTATGCACATTTGTCCATATATGATGACCCGTAGATGAGCTGGAGAGATGACACCGAAGCATATTCCATCTTTGTAAAGCTGGGATTTCACCTTGTTGAAACTGGCCTGTTTCTTGGCAATTGTGGCGCTGAAATCTTCAAAGATCCTGCTGGTCTTCCTGCGGTATGTGATGTCTCGGTTTTTCTTTTCCCACAACAGCACATGCTCCTTGTGGATGCATCTGTGGAAGCGTATGATGAAAGGTCAGGATTTATTTGGCAGTTTCGGGGCCAAGCTGCAGTGCGCTCGTTCCAAATCCAAGTCGAGGTCCTGTAGCTCACCCCCGCCACCTCCTCAAACAGCGTAGTGGAATACCAATCACCCGGAGATTACTCCATTTGGAGCATGAGATCAGATCCTCCACAGCCAGCTGTAGTTTCTCGTTCTCCAGCATAGTGGTCTCTAGTTTGGACTTCAATGTAGCAACACCGCCCCCCAATCAAGTAATCCCGTCTGAATGAGCAGCGAGAGTGGTTTCCATTGCAGAGATAGTTATGGTGTGTGAGGCCACAGTCTCGGCCATGTTCTGGAGCGAGGGCTGGATTGGAGCCAGGGCCGCGTTCAAGGAGGAGATAAGTTCACTCATAACGTTTTACTGCAGCTTTGCAAGCTCTCCAGCCAACATGCCGAGTGTTAGCCGCTCCGCGCTCATAGCTGCTGCTTTGGAGGACGCCCTGCTAGCATCTTGTGAGCTTAAGTGCTGAGTGACTTGCGGTTGATTTTTACCACGAATGCCATAGGTTTTACTCATTCTGGCTTTAATAAAAGTCGGTAGAGCTACTACTAACTTAACGACTAAGAACGTTGACAAAAATATATGTGTAACTGGCAAAAAAGGGATAAAGTATCAGGGAGCAAAATTCACACATCTGATCACAAAGTCGCCATAACTGGAAGTCCCATGGATCAATAAATCACATCTGGGTTGTGCGGGACAATTCTTTGAGCGAAGATAACCAATACATCTCTACTCATCATCTCTTGTGACTCTTGAGACTGAGGGCCTCCTGTGGTAGAGTTGACACACTGTACC
The DNA here is from genome assembly GCF_018320785.1 of Cheilinus undulatus. Lineage (NCBI taxonomy): Eukaryota > Metazoa > Chordata > Actinopteri > Labriformes > Labridae > Cheilinus > Cheilinus undulatus. The sequence goes on from NC_054871.1 coordinate 41,792,936, forward strand.
TTTAAGTAGTAATTTTAGTCTCTATATCACATGTTCTTGAGGAGAATACGTATTTGTTAATAACAGCTGACAGAAACCGGGTCTTTCAAAGATGGTCATGTCTCACCTGTGGATCTGTCTCCATCAGATTATTCAAAGACAAAAGTTCGTCCTGCTCTCTTGTTGAAAGTTAAACCCAGTGAGGATCGTGACTCCAGCTCTCCGTCCATTTCATCACACACCCAACGCCAGATAAGAAATCCAATTAAGCTGATGCTGTGCAGTCTTATTTCCTTTTTCTGCAATCATCTCCTACATGTCTATAAACAATACACTATTCAAAGTGTAATACATTTTTGTCATAGATATGCAAATGCTCCATTATTAGTGGAGGGAACAGTAACAAGGCGAGAGCGTTGATCAGCTGTGATCACAACTGTGGTTCAAACCGGACCAGACGCCACGGTTCTTCCTCTCAAACCTCTTTGAAAGGAAAATAATGGATCTTTGATGACTCCTGCTTGAATGTTCTGTTCTGTGACAGATAATTATCACAAAATACTCCAACACAGCGGAGAGCGCAGCAATGTCTGGTCTGAATCAGGAGAGTCAGGGAGGTCAGGGAGTTTTCAGGTTTGGACTCGGAGAGCTGAATTCACCGGGCAGTCTGACTGATTACTTCTCCCTCTCTGGATAAACTTCCTAATCAGAGAAAGCAGCTGCTTTTACATTTGAATAAAAAGAAAACCTGCAGTGTCTTGACCCTCTGTGGCAGTCGGCTCCACGCTGAGCTCAATCACTGCTCACAGCGGTCAGCCTGAAATCTTTAACATGAAACTACTGCTGTTTCCACTTTCAGCAGTCCAACCATATCACACATAAAGTATACGAGCGAGCCTTTTGACTTGTTGCCTTCGACAGAGGTAGAAAAACTGAATACATTTTTCCCTTTCATTCTGGCTGGAACAGCAAACTGGTTTATTTAGCCAAATGTCAGCTGGTTCCATTAAAGCCCTTTTAATGGTGGAGGTGGAACTGCAGTACAGAGAGCGACTCTTAAAAAGGCCATGGCAGTCATTTTAGATGTTCAGCTCCAGAGACAACAAAATCCTCCTCAAATAGGTCTTTAACAGGACAGACAGTAAGGAAAGTCTGCTGCTAAGGGGGTTCTCAATCAAAACAACAACAAAAGATGACAGACAGAGACAGAATTAAGGACTTAATTCAGTTCTCTTCAAAAAGAATGAAAGATAAAAATTAAAATCTATAACACCGGATCTATTAAATGTAAAGTGTAAACTGAAACATACGCTTCATCGACAAAAGTATTTGGCCACCTGACCAATATGTAGTAACTGTGTCTCCCCACTGCTCCTACTCAGACTGAACCACACTGGCATAATAACAGTACCCGATTGGCTGCGCCGACCCACGTGACCACACAATGTCACCAAAAGCTTAACAATGATTGGCCAACCATCCCACGTGACCGAGATCAGAAATATCGCGAGATTTGAGAACGAGAATGATATGTGGGCAGAAATAGAGGGAAAGCAGGCTGCTCAGGATTTGTCCCCTGAGTTACAAATACACTAACAGGAACTGTAATGAAATTGTATTCAAATACATGGACTTTAAAATTGAGTTGGTCCCCTTTTGTAGCTACAAAAGTCTTCACTCTTATTCGAAGGCTTTCCACAAGACTTTGGAGTTTTTCTGTGGGCATTTGTGCCCATTCATTCTGTAGAGCATTTATGAGGTCAGGCACTGACGTTGGATGAGAAAGCCTGGCTCAGGTCAGGTTCCTCCACTTTGAACTCAAAAGTGGGTCGCCGAGCAGTTTTCGGTGGTTCGTGAATGTGGTGTCTAGAAAAAATGGTGGCAAAAGTCTATGAAGAACATGCAACTGTACCGTTTATTTAACTCCATTTTAGTGTGATAATGGGTCAGTGTAAATGTTTTATCAATATTTCAACTCAATTATCAATCCTTGCAGACTGCTGATTTCCCTGCACCGTTTTCAGTAGCCCTGAGGTGCCCCAGCAAAAGGCTTTGCTTGATATCATTTACACTGATATAATGAATATTCGCCGCCTACGCTGTGTTGCGTAGATAAACAACCCCCACACCAAACAGGAAGTAGATCGTAGCGAAATAACTTTGAGTGTATATTAAAAGATTCTTGCAGTAATTATCTGGTAATCAGTGTTGGGGGAACACGTTCCAAAGTAATCTGTTAGAGTACTCAGATTACTTTTTTGGAGTAACGTAATGCGTTAGTTTTACAACTCAAGTAATCCCGGTATTAGTTACATTTTCATAAAAGTAATCCATTACTGAAAGAAAAATCCCCAAATTTCCTCTCTCTTCTGTGGCTTCAAAAAGAGAGAAAGAAAAAAAAAGAAGCTCCATGAAGCATCTGCTCTGTTTGTCCTTCTCTCTTCCTGTAGTTACGTTGGCACGTTGCAGCGGAAGGTAAACATTCTGTGCCATTACGCGTGCATTGTTAGCTTGTTGAGCCAGTGAAATAACAGAGAGAACAGCAGGCCACTGTGGAATTAACTCCATTATGATGGATTTTTGGATGAAAGGGACAAGAACAGCATCCTGGTGAAACGTAAGTTTAAACGCTCCTTTTTCTTTCATTGAATCAGCTGTTCAGCTGTTCCACTTACGCGCTGTTGTTACGCACAGCATTTGAGTGATTCTGTCTGCCTCTGCTCAGCTTGTTGTCTGATTGTGAGCGTGTTAAAGAGCTGTAAAGGTTTTCCTGTCTGTTAGTGGTGTTGTCAGGCTGCAGAGATACAGGTTATGGGCTGTGAATTACACTGTACACTGGCATTAGAGCACATTTAAATGCAGACGTGTGGTCATTATCTGTCGTTTTTACAACCAACCAGTGGAACGAGTGGCTAAAGGGTTTTAATATTTAGTAACGCAAAAGTACTCTAACGCGTTACTTTTAGTAACGTAACAAATTACTTTTCTCAGTATGTAATGCGATAATCTAACGAGTTAGTTTCAAAAGTAACGCTACCCAACACTACTGGTAATTGGCATATTATTTCACATTTTCATCTGCTGGGCATCCACCTGTGAAACCGGCCAAAGATAACATAAATTCCAGTCTGAAAATAGAAACCAATCTTAATATAAAAATAGGTCATTTTTATGGTTGTTTAGTGCTTTTACAACGCTGAATGAAGAAATGAAATTATTAGAGAAAAGTCAAATAAAAGTGTTTGACTGATTGTTGTTTAATAGGGCCTCTGTTTAAAATATACAGGAGATAAAACAGGTTATTTTCCACAGAGGAGATATGAAATAAATAAGGCATCCGTTATATAACAATGACTGATGCAGAGCTGCTTTTGTGGAGTCTCATAATAACATTACAGAGCTGGAAATGAGCGTAATAGTTTCCCTCTAAAGGTCAGCATACACTGCAGAATAAAGTCATCCATTTACTCTCTCCTACTTTGTTTCAGCTCTGAATTATTTCTGTCATGTGATTAAAAACGTCGTAACAACAGCAATTATGCCTCAGTTAAAATGAATAAAACAGTATTATTATAATGATAATAACACACCGTAATGTTACCTCCCACACATATTAAAAGAGAGCCGTTTGTTGAGGTCAGTTTGGGTGTGCTGCTGATCAAAGAGTTTATTTCTGTCACTATCATATTACTTTGTGTTGTAACAGGAGGATCAGGTCTGTTTTAAAATAGCCTTTAAAGTGAATCCTCTTAAGCTTGCTTGCTGAAGTCTTTAATTACAGCAGCTAGGACATGTTTAATCCCTCCTGATGAATAAGAGCATTAACCACAGGGAGAGGACACTTCTTAGAGGAAATCCAATGATTCTCATTGAACCGCTGTAATTAATTAGCTCGTACGGTCAGGGGGACAACAATGACACAGGTATCACTCAGTATATGTGGCTATTAACAGACACTATTGTCTGGTGATGATGTGTCTCTATGTGTGAACTCTCTCTTTAATTAAAGCTAACATCGCAGCTGTCTGCTGGGGACTTAAAAGAGGGAAATAACATACATGATGACTGTGAAGTTTATAAATCCAGCTTTGGTGCTTCCAGAGTGCAGTGAGTCTTAAGATGCAGAAGTGTGGTGGCATTTTACTTCTTCAGGTTCCATCATCCGAAATCAAAGGGATTTTTAAAAAAGTGTTCGGTTAGATGCCAGAATTAGGTCTATAGTAAAACCACGCTTAGGAGAATTTTAACCTCTTTTTCTGTGATATAACATGCATTTTAACACATGCATAAAAAGACATCTTTACACAGCGGATTGGTTCAAAATCAGCAGTACTGGGCCGTCATGGTGAAGACGGAGCTGAGCTGAAAGGCATTTAAATTCATTTAAATGCTCATTAAATTCTCATTAATCTACACAAGTACCCAGAAATGACAAGGTGAAAACAGGGTTGAAGAAATTTTTGCACATTTTCAAAAAACTAAATAATAAAATATCACATTGACGTAAGTATTCAGACCCTTTGGCAGCCTGTTTGGATGTAATGCAACAAGCTTTGCACACCTTGATTGGGGGATTTTCTGCCATTCCTCTTTGCAAGTCCCCTGAGGCTCAGACAGCTATTTTCAGATCTCTCCAGAGATGTTTGATAGGGTTCAAGTCAGAGCTCAGGTTTGGCCCTTCTAGGACATTCACAGAGTTGTCCTTAAGCCAATCCTGTGTTGTCTTGACTTGTGTGCTAAGGGTCACCGTCATGACCCAAAGCTTTCCCTCAACCCTGACTAGTCTCCCGGTACCTCTGTTGAGGAACACCCCCACAGCATGATGCTGCCACCACAATGCTTCTCAGCTACGATGGTACTGGGCAAGTCTAAAATTTAGACACCAAACTCCAAACAGGTTGTCATGTGATATGCACTGAGAAGAAGCTTTCTGTGTAGACACTCTGCCATAAAGCCCAGATCTATGGAGGGCTGCAGTGATGGCAGTACTTCTGGAATTTTGCCTACAAAGAAAAGCCTGAGGAAAGGGGTGAGAAGCAGCAGAATCCTAGAGTAGAGCAGGCATCAATGACAACAGAATGACATCAGAAGCAGAATGAAGGAGGAGCTTGGGTGGAGGAGGGTTGCAAGAGCGGTAGAGCATAGCCAGGCGAGAGTAGTTTAACTAAGGCAGTAGGTGGCCAGCTGTTTGCATATTCGGCACTGCGTTGTGTGACCACCCATAGCGGCCTTGGGACAGCGCCACCTTGCAGCCCGACAGGATGTGCTGGAGGCTTGCATTGATGCAGATGCAAAGGGAGCAGGTCTCTTCAGTACCAAACCATTGGTGGATATTTTGGGAACAAGGTAGGCTGTCATAAGTCGCTAAGTTTAGGAAGCTGAGCCTAGCTTGGGGGATCTTCCACAGGTCAGACCATGACATCATCCTGTCCATGTGATGTTCCCATGAGGTCCAACCCCCCACTTACCGGCTCTGGGACACTGCTTTGATGTCAAAACTTACCCTCCGACCAACTGATGAGCTGTTGCTTGTGCCACAGGTGGAATGCTTAGTTGATATTGTGATGGGATTTACAATGGTTAGTCCGTGCATTGTATTTTACTTTGAAATTGGCTGGATGCTTCTTGCTTTGTTGTTCCTGTTTGGGCTGATCTGGTAAGACCTGGTATGCATTTCATTTAGCTAAGATAGAGATGAGATACAGCAACAGATTTAACTGTTGGAAAATATTTCAGTAGGTAAGAAATATGTTAGACATTTTGTAAATAAAGATATGTCAGTGTGAAAATACTATGTATTGAATGTTAGAATAGACATGCGGTCCATGCAGGGCGTTAGCAGACTGTAACCTTCCTTGATTAATTAATGAATGCACATAAATGTCATATTTCCATAATGCTTTCACACAGCACTCCATTGTTTGAGGCTGCACTGGCGTTTTTAATCACACCATTTCATTGCTCTCCATCATCCTGCATGAACCTAATTAGATGATATTGCTATTTATAACATTACCAGTAACCTGGGTTGTGTGAACATGATTGTGCTATGTCTAAATGATGTCTCGCACTCATACCATGGGCTCTGTAATGACTCACAGCTGTAATGGTTCATAAATGATCAGTTCTGTTGCTTTCACTTAAACGTACAGCACATAATTTAAACCAGCAGCAAAGACAGAAACAGCTCTGAAAAGTTCCCAGCAGCCTTAGAGCTTTAGAAACTTCCAGTGGTTCAGAAAAACCTGCTCATTGTTATTGATTGGAGTCGGTGTTGATTCCTGCGAACACAGACTGAATAATCAGTGGATTTTCTTTAGGGAGGCAGGGCCTGGGTCAGTGAACACAATAAATACGCTCCAAACTGTCAGTGAGGAACAGCAGATAAGTGGCTCAGAGGAGAGCTGGATTAGCTCCAGCTCCAACAAAATGTCAGCAGTTATGCAGAAGAGCAGAGCGAACTAAGCTAAAGCTGATCATCAGGAGTCATCACACTTTGTTTTTACACCGTGGAGTTCAGAGACAGACGTTCAATAAAACAAAATCGTCTGCAGCCGTGTGAGTTTAATAGGGGAAACTGTCATTTATCTATACAGTAGCTCTTTTAGAACCAAGGGGGAAAATCAATAAAAGGGACTAACTTTCCATATTCAACAGCAGTTCTTTAGTCAAATTACAGTAAATTATCACACAAGAAAGTAAGACAGTGGTGAACTCAGGAGGCCTGATGGGAAAGGGCTAAAAAAATAAAAAGTGAACTTCTTAATATGATGGATCTAGTGCATGAGAATAATGAGAATAAGGCTCAACAGTAACAGTTCTTAAAAATGAGGCATGAACTCTAGCTAAGTAAGACATGGGGTCTGGTTATAAGGAATGTTAGAAGGAAATGATGGCTGGAATGAGGAACTGAAGTCATGGCCTGGCACTTCACAATGTAACAGGACCTGAACAAGCTTTTAGTGACTGATTTGAATCAACCTTTAAAAAAATCACAGTATTTGTGATGATTTAGGATGAGTCACTTACAAGACAATTTTTAGACATGTGAAGTTAATATAAAAAAGGCTTGTTGCACTATCAGTAGAACCGGCAGTGTCTCCAGTTAGACGGATGGTTGCCTGGGCAGTGATTCTTTTGAGTGCATTGCAGTGAAAATGTGACCTCAATTTTGCTACTTCAGCATGTTTAAAAGGTTAACTTTGGGTTTCTGCAGGATTGACAAAATACATTAATGTTTTCTTTACTGAAAGGGTACTCTGAGACCATGAACCCTGCATGGTTGAACTAGTCCTAATCTCCTTTCAATGTATGTGCTGGTTTGCAACTAGACTCTTGAAATTAAATGTATCCTTTTCTAGCTATATAGATTAGCATGTTTGTCGTTGCAGTATTGCATTGACAGACCATGACTGGTCTGACAGCTTCTGCCATCATTGACTGACTGCTGCACTGACTCTGCCACAACCCCCTCTGCCTCTACTGCTCACGAGCGCTACATCTTACCCTGTGTTGGATGGTATTACTTTCAAAAGTGCCTTGTTATGCTACTGAGAAGCATTCCCCACAGTTGGATGGTGTGTTTGTGTTGATGTGCAGTGTAGCTTTCACTGTATGCTTCGGGGCATCTTCTTGCTGGAAAAGAAATCATCTTCCAAGCCGTAGTTCTCTTACAGCCTGAATAAAGCTGCATTTCCATTACCCTTAGAAATGTGCAAATAACGCGATAAAACTGGTAATGGAAACGGCTGAATTTTGAAATACCTCTCAAATATTGCTAAAAAGTTTTTACACTCTGATGAGGAGGTTTATCAGATGTTTCAATGTAGAAATATATCACAAAAGTGCAATGGAAACACTTTTTCCACATTTACAAGTCAAAGTCTGTATGTATGGTGTCACATGACCAGTTCTCTCCGAGAAAACATGGCGTGGTACGTGAGGACAGAAGAGGAGCCGAGACTTTTCTTAACATCATACTTATACCTCTATATGTGGCTTTTGCCATACATACAGACTTTGCCTCTGAAATATTATCCGTTGCCCTGTCTTTTGTTCAAAATTGTAAAGGCAAACAATGTGTAGATGTAATCATTACCGTACCAACATGCAACAGGTTTTGAGAGTCCAGCTTCCTTCCTGCAGTGGAGTCTTGTTAGATGAGATTTTATGAGAATTGCAGGGCTCATGCCCAAAGCTCCCTTAAATGGAAACGCATTCAAAGTGCACTTAGTCGAAATTTAAGAAATATTGCTTTTATTTTGCGAGACACTGTAATGGAAACTCAGCATAAGATTGTCCTCCAGGATTTTCCTATATTTCGCCGCAATCATTTTACCCTCTATCTTCCAGGCCCGGCTGCTGAGAAGCACTCCCACAGCATGATGCTGCCACCTCCATGCTTCACAGTGGGGATGGTGTGTTTGTGGTGATGTGCAGTGTTTGGTGACTACCAAACATAGCACCTTGTTTGAGCGCCACATAGCACCATTTTGGACTCATGAGACCAAATAGTTTTCTTCTACTTGACCATGGAGTCTCCCACATGTCTTTAGGTGAGCTCTAGTTTTCATGAAGATTCTTCAACAGTGGCTCTCTCTGCCACTCTCCCAAAAAGCTTTGACTGAACTCAGGCAACAGTTGTTGTATGCAGTGACTCCTTAAGAGTAGTCATAGGTGTCTTGGCGGCCTCTCTTACTACTCAACTTCTTGCTCAGTTCATGAGAACGGCTTGATCTTGGCAGAGTTACACATGCGCCATATTCCTTCCATTTCTTGATGATGACTTTAACTGAACTCCAGGGAAGTTCAGTACCTTGGAATTTTTTTGTATCCATCCCCTGATACTTTTCTCAGTAACCTTTTCTCTGAGTTGCATGGAGTGTTCTTTTGTCTTCCTGGTGTAAAATGAAGGGCTGGTTTTCTATTATTATTTTGGTAAATCACTGGAAAAGCAGTCTCATTACTCTATCTGAGGCCCTGAACATTTATTTTAATCTGATTTTTTTTATATAAAGGCAAATCATTAAGAAAGCAACTGTAGACTAACTTTAATGAGGAAAAGCGGATTCTTAAAAATAGTTTTTAACCTTTGAATACAGGTGATACACAACTCTTTAGGACAACTTTTTACTAGTCACATTATCTCAGCTGCAGCTTATCTCAGAGCAGGAAAACAAAAAGGTTTTAAGCTCGCAGTCATTAATTCCCCCAACTGCTGGAACACATTAAATACATTAATGATGCATAACCATGCAGAGTTCTCCAAGGGTGGAAGGTTGTTTAATTAATTAGCTACAAATTAAAGCTGTGATCCACAGCACGGCTCTGTAATGGAACAAAGTGGACAGCGCAAACAGATTTCCAATGACTGAAACAAACAGGAGGGTTCCTCACTTCAAGCCGTCACGTTCCCCTGGGAGTTTTATTTTGAAACAACAGTCCTACAGGAGCTGCACGCATCGATCTGCGTGGCTGGGTTTTAGTTGGCGTGGAGCCGGACTCATTAAAAGGAACATGAAAGTCAGTTTTACTCTCAGTGGCTGCCAACAAACACAGTAAGAGCAGAGCAGTGGACGAGGCAGCAGGACAACAGCGAAACTTCAGAGGAAACACTGTGAAGTACCAGAAAGCTTTTAACATGAAAAGAAAAAGCCACTCTGCTGCTGTGGATGCTTTATCATCCACGAGAGTTTGATTTTGTTATAGAGGTGTCATTTGGTTTTTGTTGAGTATCCACTAACCCCAGTGTCCTCTACTCTACATTCTGTGGGTTTCTGCATTTTTAAGAAGTCAAGAACTCTAAAGCTTGAAGGGAGCGTGTAGGTGGAAAGAGTCGTTTTAATACTGTCAGCAAATTAAACCCAGGATCGGAGCAGAATTTTCTCTTTTGGCGAGAGGTAGAAGCCAAAAATAATGGCAAAAAAATATGATAATCAAGCAATATCACCATGGTGGTCATGAAGTTATCCTGAATGTCGGCATGGCTGTGATTCAGTTGTAAGCTGAAGATATTTAACCTTGCAAAGCAGATGGATTCACCCGTTTCCTTGTTCCTTGTGGTGAATCCATCTTGCAATGCTTATGTTGGAACCATTTAGGCCCGGTTAGAAAGTGACAGCACCAATCAGCGACAAGGGACAGTAATTTTGGGTAAGGCAGAGTCGTGATGTAAGCAAGCAGCAACAAGAGGTGCAATTATGGCACAAGAGCTTAGCATGGATGCTGCTAAAGCAACAGTTTTATCAGAACTTCATGATATTTCTTCGTTAAAAGAAGAACCAAGCACAGCAGTGAGCTGTTTTCTTTTCCAAAATGACAGAATTCGTGCACTGACATGTCTATAGTCGCCATGGTTTGCGTTATTCCTCAATAGCTGTGCACGCGCACCTCAGTCGCGGCTACATTACGTGTTTTGTTGCTCTGATTGGCCCATAAAGATGTGGCGGGCAGAATGTTCATCCAATCCCACTCCGAGTTTTTTGCTCTTTCCCAAACCCTTAGTATCGAAGGTTATCCAGATGAATGTGTGAAACAAATCCATCTGGCATGTCAGCTTAGAAGATAATCACATCAGGGCTGATAAACAGAACCTCTCAACCCTGAGGCTGGTTTTGCTTTAATACACTTTTACTTACTTTATTGTTGCAATTCTCTGATAATTAGATGGTAAGGCTAACCCTAACCCTAACTCTTGTTATATAGTGGCAATTCTTGGGTGATTAGGGGGTATTTTATCAAACAATTCCCTAGAAATAAGATGATCGTTTTCTATATAAGTTGCTTGATAATTACCAGGTCATTTCTCTATTTTGGCCCACTAAATTTATTGAAGTCCTTCCTGAGTGTTTTTCAAGTAATTCCTTCTTCCAGTCGGATCTGGGAACGGCCCCTAGTGCCATTAAAACAAACGGGAGAGGCTAATTAATTGTTCTTTATGGCCCCACAAGTTTTTCAAATGTCTCTGTAGTGTTTTCATTGAAATTCCCTGTTTGAGAAACAAAACTGTGATAAAAGACAGATACTGTATTTGAGTCTTATGTTATAGTTTTGCAAGGTTTTTTTGGTGGAAGATTTTCAGGTCTAAAATTGGATGCAGCGTTCTTAAGTTTGAGAAAGGTTGACCTAGATCCCTAAAATGAGCAGGAATTTTCATCAAGCATCATCACTATTTACTGTACCACTAGTTTTCCAGCAGTTCCTGACCAACATCCAGCTCATAAACTAGCATTATTTTTATAAAGTGACACCAAAAGTCCACATGGAATAATAAACACAAGTGGAGCCAAATGAAAACAAGAAACATCACAACCTTTATTGTTCTTGATCTCTGAATGTTCTGAGAGTCTCAACCATTAAACATTAATGACGTTCAAGTTGTCGGGCTGTACAATAAATACAGGAAATCATTTCAACAGGACGAGGAAAGATGATGCTGTCCGTTCCATGTAAGAGCATTTACATGATTAAACATCCTCTACTTTAAATATGGCTAACTGAACTAAATTATTGAGTTTACATGAGATCAGTGTGTACACAGTACAATAGATAGTATACAATCTTTAGATAACAGTCTACATCTGCTTATTTTAATCATTCTTCTATTTTCCAATTTAACTGAATCCGTATTTATTCTGCAGATTGGTTCATGAGGTGTTGAGATTTGGGCAGCTGGTAAATATATTAGACATTAACCTTTATAAAATCCCTTTCACTGGGTATCGTTGTTCCTTTAAAGTATCAACAGAAGTTTGGTAAACCATGAGTGAAGTTTCAACAAATTAAGCAGTGTCCTAAATATCTCTAAAACAAATCATGTGTAGATAAATCAGCTGATGCTTTTGTAAACAGACCACATGCTGCAGATTTAGAATCAGCGGCCATAGCTGCGATCACATACACTGAGGCAGTAGCACCATATACAGCTTTATGGAGAGGGACATTTTTATCAGTGAAGACACATTTCCTTCCCTTGGATCGACTCTTTGCTGAAGACAAAAAGGTTCAAGTTTCTGACAAAGTTGGTAACGGTGACACTGGACCAGGTTTAAGAGCTTATGCATCTTGTTTTTGGATGTTTAATGTTTTTGGTCAAAGCAGCACCGGTAGTTCTGGTCCCTGCTGGTCTGCACTTTAGTCAAAGACATGTAACAAAATATGGCTGCTGTGCTTCAAACAGTGCCAGTAATCTGATATAAATCAGGTTACTCATCACATCACAGTGAGCTGAAGGAGAGGTCACACACGCACAGAGGCACACACTCACACACACTGATTCTTTGGCTCGGTTCTGGATTACATGTTCCATTTTAGTCCCACTTGTGTGGCCAGCAGGTAGCACATGCCGATCATACATGTCATTATCATCATGGGGAATCCTAATCTGTAAAACAAAGAACACAAAACATTCATTTAATATGTGAACAGCTCTTATTATTGAAACGTGATGATGGTCAGAACAGTGCTGTGAAAACAATTTGCCCGCTTCCTGATTTCTTATTTTTTTGCATTCATGTCTTGGATCATAAAGTGAAATAAGGACAGCCCAATTAAACAGGAAATACAGATTTTAAATAATTTTTCTTCAAAAGTGCACTTCCGTCAGGACACACATCATTTGGGGTTATAGATTTTTCCCTTCCTATACCTACAAGGAAAGCCTGAGACAGGGGGAGGAGCAGCAAAAACCCAGAGCAGAGTAGACATCACTGAGAACAGAATGACGCTGATTAAGTCAGATGTAGCATAAAGGAGGAGCTGGGGTGGAGGAGGGTTGCAAAAAGGAGCTTGCATGAGTGTAATTAGCTAATAGCATGCTAAGAGTGAAGCAGCGGGCTGTCAGCAGATGAGGGCTTGCATGAGATCAGCTGATCTCAAATACATAGCACTGCTCGACTCCGTGGCCCGTTTGAACCAAAGCTATACACTTAATTTCTGTGTTCCGGCTCGAAGCATTACAAGAATGCACATGTGCTCTGGGATCCAAGGATGTGCATGAACTCTGGCATTGCTTCAAGGTTGAATGAATTATTGAATTATTTCAAAAAGTCTGAGGCTGCAGAAAAGCATACCCATGGACAGTTGACTGGAAGGGAAATGTGTGGTAAGAAAGTTGTACAAGAAACAGCCATGAGAGTATTGTCATACAAAGCAGATTAAAGAGCTTGGGGGAACCTCAAAAGCAGTGGACTGAGGCTGGAGTCAGACATTTAAGAGCCACCAAGACTCCTTAACCGCAGAGTACACAGCAAAAACTGGTGGTGTTGAATTATCAGTGTTATACATTTCAGTTTTGATTTTAACACTCAAAGTGTAATTTTAACTCTATTCAGAGTAAATGACCTTCAGTGTTGGAGTAACACTGGTTCAGTGTAATAAAAGTAGCACTCTGAAAAGTGTTAAATTAACACTCAAAAGTGTGGACACATATAAACCCTTTTCTAGTAGATTTTACACTCTCAGTGTTAACCTTTAAAACCTACGGGATCGCCAGCGCTCCCACTTGCATATCTATTTTCAATCATGGGTAGAATTGTAACCAAAAGAGATAGAGCAATAATTCTTTTCGCATATAAAACCAGATGAGTAACTCTAACATATCACACATTCAGTGTGTTCCAGAGTACTGTTTCCTTCTAGAAATATCCCTCCTTATTTTGCAAAAATGTAGTACAAAGCGCACACATCAAAAACAATATAATATAATCTAATCAGGGCTATAATTGTGTTGTTTTCTTTCAGATTACGAGCCGCACTTACTTATCACAACTGTAAATTGTTTATTTCTCCTAAAGATGCTGTCTTTTTTGCAAATTCAGCAAAATTTCCTTTTATTTTTTTAAAGATTTATTTTTGGCCATTTTTGTGCCTTTATTAGATAGAGGAGGCCGGATTCGAACCCTAGCCGCCCACGTACATGGGAAGCACCTTTAACCACTAGGTCACCTGCTCCCCAAAATTTCCTTTTATTTTGCCACAGTTTATAAAGATAAGTGTATTACAAAAATGTAGTTTTGAACATAATTAAAATATTTTTTTGGTGGTTTGAAATAATATTGTGCAACTTTTTTACAATTACAATTTTGAGGGATACAGCTACGACATCTCTGTATTTAGGAAAATGTGTAAAAAAACAAAAACAATTTTCATTTTTCTTATGTTTTTTTGCACTTTTGAGCAATTTAATTTGTTACTATAGACTTATCACATACATATCATTAAGACTTGGGTTCTTAGGTTTGTATTTATGTATAGCCAGTTCAAATACTTCAAAGAATGGCACTACAACATGTAAAAATGTAAAGATATGTTCTGGCAGACTTGTTCTATGGTAGATCATAAAGGGTTAATCTGACACTGGCAATTTTGCTGTGTAGATGGCTATGTTTATGTCTGTGATTTGTGGACTATATGGTAATACCAAAGGAGCAGTCTTTTGACCTTTGACACATCCTTTTCAAAATCTCAGATTCATTTCTTCACTGCCGCCGTTTTTTTCTCTGTGGTATAAAACAGACAACTACAGCCGGGTTTATGAACATAATTTTCATCCTGTGAGTTATACTAAGCAAAGTCCAATAATGTAGAACTGAGCCTGACCAGCCCTTATCTTGCCTCTGTGCTGTGCAGAGTTTTCAGTTAATCTCTCAATAATCCCTGTTTTTTTGCAAATGAAATGCCATTGATCTTGATCCTGATTTGACATGTTTCCACTGACTTTTGTTCATTTCTGTTTAAGTCTCCTTTTGCTCTGCACACACCTGAAGACACCCAGTAAAAGAACACCAGAGTGAAACTGGTGAGTCAGTTTGTATTGGAGTAACATAACAGGAATAAGCTATAAATGCATTAAATTAAAAAAAATAAAATAACATTATAGTCTGTACATCAGAGAGCATGAGCAATGCACCCAGTGTGTGCTTGTTCCCTATTATGTTTATTTTCTGTCATCATACATCTTGTTCAGCACACTGGAGAGTAAACAAGTAGAGCAGCACTAAAAGTCCAGTCAATTAGCTGTCTGCAGCAGCTCATCTGACATTTATAAACAGGTGTCTTCATGCTGCTGTCTTTTTCAAAGCTAATTTTCCGGTGTGAGGTCGAGCGACAAGGAGAAAATTACAGTGAGTGGATAATAAACGATCGTTTTAGAAAACACCTGGCCTTACATGCTACACTTTGAAGAGCCTATTCGCCTCATTTCAGTGTTGTTTTGATAAATTCACTCATTATTATTTGGAGAACCTCAAGAGCAAATCAAATATAATGTACGTTTACTTTTGATTTCCAATGCAAAAAATCTCATAGCCTCCTCTCACACCCCAACCGTGCCAGAAAAAGGACACATTAAAAAATTTAAAAACATGAAAAAAGGTTAAAAGGTTACAGTAGACCTGAGGCTCTTGAGCCAGGACCTACTGTCAGTTCTTCAATGAGAAATTGTGATTCAAATTGCTTATATTTTTCAAAAAAAGGGTAAATAAATATGGTTGATAGTATTACTGCATGATTTGGTAATAATGTGCAATGGCAATTATACTGGGCAATATTATTATTGCGATTATAATGGTTTCATGCTTTGTTATCAAGGAAAATGTAGAGAATAATAAAAGTTTTGAAGAGTGTCTTTCTCAACTCAAAACATGTGAATATTAATATTATGGCACGGCATGGCTGGCACTGGTATGTTATTCTCTAGTCAAACTGTTAAATATTCACCACTGGCTGTAATGTGATCTAAGACAACATCAGTTTTAAAACACTTTACTTCTTTCTGTGTGTCTCAGTGATGAGAAATTATAAAGTTTTTAATAATTCTGCATCCCGACACTATTAAAGGGATATTTCAGGATTTTTGAAGTTGGGTCGTATGAGATGCTTGGCTATAGTAGTGGCATTAGCCTCCAGTGATTTCCGTGTAATTTGATCCTGTTGTTATTATGAGCTCAGAGAGAGTCGGCGCATGGCAGCTGTAGATGGGAACGTGTTGTCCGTGAAAATTAACGAGTTTTACGAATAAATGGGCAAAGAAAATATGTTGAATTGCCTTTGTGCTGTGTCGAAAACATACACAGCACTTCATTTTTCCCAAAAAAACCCCTCTGTGTCAGGCACTAATTTACGATGCAGTTTTCCCCATTTTGTATCCTTCCGCCTCCGCACACTGTTTTACGGTTCACAGCCATCAGCGTGCATTTCTTGCTGGAGTTTTGCTTCTCCCATTGTCCCTGAACACATCTCTCTCACTGCAGAGAGCTCACTCCCCCGCCCATCCAGAAAAAGAAAAATGTCCATGCCTCCAAATGAGCTGGACTGTTTGAGGTTGACATTTCTTTTTATGGAGCACACTCTGTTTGAATGTGTATGTACTCCCATATGAAGTGATTTTTTTTTCATGGACCCAGATTTTTTTTAAATGTATTTGTAAAAGCTGTCATTATGTTTCTGATTTGAAGTTCTTATCTTTGTACATAACATTTAATAGTTAAAACAGCCAGCAGGAAGACAGATCTGTACAGGGAGGTCTGTTCTTGTCCTTGGGTCAAAACTACTTCTCTGTGACAGTCTTTTCTTTTTTTGTGCAAAAATGTGCTAGGCAACGAAGCCACTTCACAAAACAATCAGACAGACCCGAGGCAGTAATTTGTACAAATAATTGTGCATTGATTGGCCGTTATTCAAGTGGAGGGAAATGAGAGGGCATTGAGTATGATTGTACGTACTGTACACATGTAGGGTGAGATACTGAAAAACCCTCAGACCCAAGAACTGCACTGATTTTTTTTCAACTGTCCTAAAGCCAAGTTTACATTTAATTCTATTACTGCTTTTTCCTTATCTATATCAAAGAAGACCCTCGATTAGCACTTAAAACCAGAGGGAAGTATGAGCATCATGTGTACAACTCAGATACAATTATCCAGTATGTGTGAAAATAGGGGGATTGGGGGCATTTCTGGTTCAGGACTTTGCGAACTAGAAAAAGTTATGCTGAGATTTACTTAATGCATCAGCAAATGAACTCAGTGAAAAGATCAATAGGCTCCAGAGCAGAGTCTACAGTGTGTCTTACATACATACGAGTTATAAAGGGAGGGACCTTTATTGAACCATCACAGATAGATAGTTAGTCAATGCTGGAGTCAATAACTTGTTGCTATTTTGGTCTAAATGAAGTTTATGCTACCTCAGATAGAGGATCCAGACATTATTCTTTCTGGACCATCATCAAAGATGAAGGACAAAGACAGAGAGCAACTTAAGTCTATTTTTTGGTCTATTATGTAGTGTAGACTTTTAAATGCACAGTATGTAAATTTCTCCACCATGGGACCCTCCATCAAAACAATAACACAATATGAATAGAAGAGGCTCAGCTCAGCCTCTCTCTGCTGGTTACTTGCTTTGAATTGAAGACTTTATTCATTAAAAAGTGCTCTCCATTAATAATGCTGTGTTTCTGTTTCCTTAATACACCTTCTGGACTGCAGCTTTTAATTGGAGAAGAAAGCTGCAAAGGTGAGGGTGCTGAGCAGCAGGTCTGCTTTTATTCAACCTGGAAATGGGGGGGGGGGGGGGTTTCCCTCTCATATGGGTGAACTTGGGTGAACTGATGGTGAAAAGTGTGATCAGAAAAGGTGCAAAAGCAATAAGGATGAGTTCATCCTTTAGAGGATTGTCAAACAAAGCAGATTCAAGAACTTATGGGAGCTTCACAAGGAGTGGAGTGAGACTGGAGTCAGTGGTTCAAGAGCCACCAAAGAGATGTCCAGGAAATGGGCTACAAGTGTTGTGTTCTTAGTGCCGAGCCACTCCTAAACTACAGACAGTGTCATGACCGGGACGGGCTACAGAGAAAAAGAACTGGACCACTGCTTAGTGGTCCAATGTCCTGTTTTCAGGTCCCAGAGCCTGGAGGAAGATTGTAGAGACCCAGAATCCCAGGTGCTTAAAGTTCAGTGTTTCCAGTCTCCAGTGATGGTTTGGGGTACCATGTTATCTGTTGGTGTTGGTCCACTGTCCAAGGTCAGCGCTGTCAGCCGTCTACCAGGAGATTATAGAGTACTTCATGCTTCCATCTGCTGAGAAGCTTTATGGAGATTCTTTTCTTTTCCAGCAGGACTTGGTATCTGCCCACAGTGCAGCCAAAACCACCAGAAACTGGTTTGTTAATCATAGTATTATTGTTTTTGACTAGCCAGCCAACTGGTCTGACCTGAACCTCACAGAGAATCTTTGGGGATGTTAAGAAGAAGAAATTAACCAGACTCAACAATACAGATGAGCTGAGGGCTGCTATCAGAGCAACCTGGGATTCATAACACCCCAGCAGTGCCACAAACTAATTGGCTTCATGCCACGTTACAGTGATGCAAGAATTTGTGCAAAAGGAGCAGCAACCAAGTACTGAGTGCATTAATGAACATAATTTTCCAGATTTTTTGTTTATTGTATTTTTGTAATGTTCATATATTTTGAGATACTGGATTTTTGATTTTTGTGAACTGTGAGCATCAAGATTGAAACAAAAAAAGTCTCGAACTATTTCACTTTGCATGATATGAATATAGAATTTATGTCAGTTTAACTTTTTAAACAAAATCACAGCAAAAAAAGAGGTTATTCTATTCAAATTTGTTGAGAAACACTAGTATATCCTTGGCCCACATGCAGCGCAAGGGTTAGCACTGTTGCCTCACAGCAAAAAGGTTGCTGGTTTGGTTTCAGGTCAGGGTGGTTGCATGCTCTTCCCATGCATGTGTGGTCTCTTCTCACAGGGTACTACGGCTTCCTCCCACCACCAAAGACTTGCTCGTTTGGTTACTCGGTGACTCTAAATTAGCCATAGGTGAGAGTTTGAGCCTACCCAGTTGTTGGTCTCTATACGTCTATGTCTACATTGAAAAAGAGTGGGGTATTTACAAAGGAATTATTTACTTGCTGTGCACACTTATATATCAGTAAAAAGAAGTAGTTCTTACTGAAGAAGAAACTCAATCTCTGAACAATTCCTGTGTATTCATAAATGTTTGAATCTGTCATTTTCGACACCCTAAGGACCTTAACTCAGGTGTGTCCAATCTTCTTCCACTGAGGGCCACATACTGAAAGTTATAATGTTAGTGGGGCCACTTTCATATACTTCATCTTTATGACACTGAAGTCAGAAAATCCAGTTTAATTTTGATAAAGATGTGCTTAGTCAATCGATATGCTAAAATGGCTAGTTAATTGCTAACAATGCAAATAGCCAGTCATTTCAAGGAATTTAAGAAGGCCTATCAGATTTTAGTTGAGCCCTGGCTATCACTGGATCTGTCTCTGGCAAAAGGAGAATGACTCTCTATGTAATACAGAAATTACAGGGTTGTCTCAGTTTAAGTCCCGAAAAATAGCACATCAAAATGTTTGTTTACAGAATTAGCACAGTAGATCTGCCTCATACTGAAACTAAAATAATCGACAAAAATCCAAATAAATTCATACTGTGTTCACAAACTGTATTTTTTTTCTGTTTTCTTACTGATAGACAAGTATAGTTTTGTGTTACTGTCCCGGATGAGCCCCCAAGGCATTCAATAAGAAAACAGATAAAATATACACTACAGTCAAGCACGAACTTCACGTTCTAATGTGGGCCATTTCACTTATTTTTTACAATTTGCTGCAAGCCAATTAAAAAATGGGCCAAGGGCTGCATTTGGCCTCTAGGCCAAAGTTTGGACACCCTTGGCTTAACTGCACAGTCATGATGGAGGTGGCATAACTTCAGTGTTAGCACTAGGATCCATCAGTCTGCAAGAGACGGTTTGTCTCTCCCTTTCTTACTTCCAAGATGGAGCTCAATAGATCTTAAAGTTTGCAAATTATCTGTCAGATAAATTTACAACATGCTTGTCTGAAGAATCAGCAGCCTTTGACTCCACATCAGCAACTTTTTAGTCCAAAATGGGGTACTTGGTTTAAGTGTCTTTGGAGACTTTAGGAAGTTTTGATTCTGCTGTACATTTGCAAAGATCAGCCCTAGACTGCAGTGACTGAAATTTAATTTTATGATGCAATAGCAAAGATCACAGTCATAAAAAGCAGCAGTAACCCTCCTAAATGATATTAATTAGAACACAAGTCAAGGCATTCTCCGTTTTCCACTCCACAATTAGCATCATAAATTCTGAATGTGTCCTTAGAAGACTCCAGATCTGCAGATGGTTTGTCATTTGGATGTCTACCATGTCCTATATGGACACATGGCTGCTCTGAGGGCCAGAGATCTGTTCGCCCTCAGTCTCTGACACAGATCACTCTCAGTTTCAGTTTGAAAGCCAAAATGAAAAAAGAAACCACATGTATATTAAACTTGCCAAAACAAAGCAATGAAAAGTCAGTCAGAGCAGGAAAAAAGTACAACTACAGTGCTGCTCTCAGACAAATTAAGAGAACTCATCGTTAAAATATCATTAAGAGCAGATGCTGCTTTGTGTGATGATGTGGTCTGAAAAGTCAATAATAGGCTTAATAAATAAGTCAGGGCCAAATAAACCAGAAAATTACCACACCAGCATAAGGCTACTGCACATTAATGTTTATTAACTGTGCTCCTATTGAGATTAATGACTAAATGATGACAGCATGTTACTCCTAATGCATGGCCAATTACAGTTATGATGATAGAATGTTGTGAGTATAAGTTAATGGGCTTGGCCAGTGGCTGGGGCACACTAAACTAAACTTTTTTGTGCTATAATCTTATGCATATGGTTATGCCTTTTTCTTTTTTCATGAGTGTGTGAAATCACCATTACAAGGACGTTTAATTACAACAATTAGTGTTGAACACGAACAAGGCCAGCAATAAAATGAAGGATTTTGCCAGTAGGGTTCTATGGTCAAAACTCAGTGCTACACTGTGTAACTTTGGCAGCAGGTCTTGGTTGACTGACAAAATGTGTGTTGGGTTTTACTGTGCCTATGAAAAGTACTCACCCTCTTGGATGTTTTACCCCTTCATTAGTTTTGAAAATAAATCATGGTCAATATAATTTGGCTTTTTTGTCAAAAAACCTCAATAATGTCAGAGTGAAAACAGATCTATACAAAGTGATGACAATTTAAAAAATGTGATGTAAAACAAGTTACTGCATAAGTATTCATCCCCCTCAAGTCAGAATTTAGTAGATGCATCTTTGGCTGAAATCCCAGCACTGAGTCTGTGTGGATGGGTCTCAGTCAGGCTTGCACATCTGTGCACTGCAATTGTACTCCATTCTGCTTTGTAAAACTGCTCAAGTTCTGCCAGGTTGCACAAGAATCGGGCATGAACAGCACTTTTCAAGTCTAGTCACAAATTCTCTATTGCATAGAGGTCTGGGCTTTGACTCTGCCACTCCAGAACATTCACCTTGTTGTCTTTAAATCATTTCTGCATAGCTTTCGCTGTATGCTTCGAGTCATTGTCTTGCTGGAAAATAAATCTTCTCCCACACAATAGTTCTCTTGCTGATCAACTTTCCTCCAGGATCTTCCTACATTTTGCCACATTCATTTTACCCTCTACCTTTACAAGCCTTCTAGGGCCAGCTGCCAAGAAGCATCCCCACAGCATGATGCTGCCACTACCATCACAGTGGGGATGGTGTGTTGGTGGTGATATGCAGTGTTTGGTGTAAAAAAGGTGACCAAACAGCATCATATTCGTCTCATCATACAAAAAACTTTCTTACACATGACCATGAAATCTCCCATATGCCTTTTTGGCAACTCAGTGTCATCAGTGTGTGAGGACAGCCTGATCTAGACAGATTTACACATGGGCAAGGTTCCTTCCATTTCTTGATGATGGATTTAACTGAACTCCAGGGGATATCCAAAGGATGCATTGGAAATTTTTGTAACCATCCTCTGACTTATATTTTTCTTAGTAACATTTTCTCTGAGTTGCTTGGAGTGTTCTTTTGTCTTCGTGGTGTAATGGTAGCCAGGAATACTGACTAGCCAGTGACCAGACCTTCCAGACAAAGGTGTCTTTACTCACTTGAGACACATTCACTACATTCAGGTGATCATAATTTCACTAAATGTGAGACTACTAGCAGCAACTGGCTGGACCTCTGTTGAATTAGGTCAGCCAATTTAAGGGGGGTGAATATTTATGTAGTCACTTGTTCTACCTCACATATATTTTTGGTAAAAATGGTAAAACATCAAACAGGGTGAATAATTTTTATAGGCACTGATAGCGCTATTTCACACATCAGCCTTCAGCGAAAAAGAAGCCAGTCTTGCTACTGTTCATTACAATGGCTGAGACTTTGAGGTGGAAGAAGGTGGGGTCAGATCAGAGAACAAGCAAGAGTGACCAAGCAAATACCTGGACTAGAGTTAATATTGGACAGGCTTTAACAAGTTGGCAAGAGCTTCATGAATCAGTAAGCTGTCAGCCCAGTGCTGAGCTGGTCATGTTGCTGTTGGCTGGTTGCAAACCTACTGGACTACTGCCAAGCAAGTAGGTATTATAGCCCGTCTCATGGCTAACTGGAAGGCAAAGATCAAATTTTAAGAGTGTACATCCTTATAGATACCATTCATGACAGATTGCGAAGAAATGTTTGGCTGTGTTGCTACCAGTAGCAATGTTTTTCGACACTGGTTGTTCATGTTTGACAGCTTTGCTGGGTGCATAAAGTTAACTCAAATTATGTCTTAGGTTTGCATGAAAATTACATAAATCCATTTTAGGTCAAAAAGTTGTCTCTTCACTTGTTGATCTTTAACTTAGCTTTTAAAGTTTGTAGCCTTGTAAGGCTATCTAAACTAGCAAGTCCCACAAGGAAATTGTTTGCAAACACAGCCTATAGATCCAAGCAGTCACATTTGCTGTTTGTCATTAATGCAGTTTGTTAACAAGGGGAGGGTGTAAGAACACCTTGTCAAACGTCCAAACATGAGACAATGGTGACACCATGACTAGTAAGTCTGAAACTACGTCTTCATCTGTTATGATTAGTAGTGGTTGGTAAAGCGGTATAAATACTGTCTCTGGTAAAAGTTCTGGCATCAAATGGATTTTTGCAACACTGTCATCATCAGTTTGAACACATGTTGTGTTGTGGTGCACATGCATGGTGAGACTGCTAACACTTGCTGTGGTTCCATTTCTCTTAGAAATGTGCTTAATCTGTATAGCGGAATAAAAAATTGGTATTGGAAACAGCCAAATTTAGAAAAACCTCTCAAATATCTCTATAAAGTTTTTACGCTCTCATGAGGAGGTTTTTCAGACGGTTTGATATAGAAATATAATGCAAAATTGCAATGGAAACACTTTTTCCACATTTACAAGTCACAGGATGTAATGTATGGTGTCACGTGACCAGTTCAATCCAAGACAACATGGTGAGGTACGTGTGGACAGAACAGGAGCCGAGACTTTTTTTAACATCATACTTATACCCTGATACATGGCTTTTGCCATACATGCTGACTTTGCTTCTGAACTATCATCTGTTGCTTTCGTCTTTTGTACCAAATTGTCAAGGCAGACGCTGTAGATGTTATCATAAACGTACCGACACGCAACAGGTTTTAAAAGTCCAACTTCCTTGCAGCGGAGTCTCGTAAGATGAGATTTTACAAGAATGCGAGGCTCATGTCCAAAACACCCTTTAATGGAAACACATTCAAAGTGCAATTGTACTTAGTCAAAATTTAAGAAATATTGCTTTTATTTTGCTAAAACTGTAATGGAAACACGGCTGTTAGCCTAGCCGAGAGATATGATGTTGATGTGACTTTGAGAGATATGACCTTGATATTATTGCTTTATTCAGTTGGAAAATTTTTGAAAAAAATCCAACAATGATCTCCCATTCTGCTAATTACAGCAAGTGAAAAGTTGTGATGACTTGGTATTCAATCTAAAATTAAGAGTTTCTGAATTTGTTTTTTTTTTGTATGTGTGTGTTTATTTATGATTGATGACTAATCATTTATTCTGCTACTCTACCAGAAGGAAATATCACAGAGTGCATTTTA
Source organism: Cheilinus undulatus (assembly GCF_018320785.1). Classification (NCBI taxonomy): domain Eukaryota; kingdom Metazoa; phylum Chordata; class Actinopteri; order Labriformes; family Labridae; genus Cheilinus; species Cheilinus undulatus. The sequence continues at coordinate 41,816,945 of NC_054871.1, forward strand.
AGTTAGTTTTTCCACACAAAAAAGGACTAAATCCCTGATTTACAAACAACGAAGACTTCATATGAAAGCTTCCTGTGCAAAAGCTTCTTTGTCACTCAGTCAGAGTGTTATCACCTCTTGGCCTCATGTTTCTGTTCTTTCTCTGTTATATAACATTCTCAGATTCACAGACATTTCAGCCCATCGTTTAAGATGACCTCCATTAATGTCCAAAATTGTGAGTCTCTCTGCACTGAAGAAGCTAGGAGACCTTTTTGAATGGTCCAGTGACCCCTAAATAAAAGACTAAATGTTCTGAGACTCTGTGTGTGCATATTTAATAACTGCAAGTGTATTACATTTTATGCTACAAGTATTTCTACATTAGAATTAATAGAATTATGCAGCTGTCATTCAGCATGCATGTGGAAATGTCAAACTAGTACTTGAACTAAGGATTAATGAGGCATGTCAAGCACTTAAGCTCATTAATGCTCATTAAACAACACACTGGTGCATTTAAATGGTCACAGATTAAACTCCCCAAGTATTCAGCAGAACTCACTCACAAAGGTCAAGGTGATTATGATCTCTATCTACATGCTTAAGGTTTAATGGGGGGTATTAGGGTAAATGTTAACAAAAATAACAGGGAATTGCACACATGTCAGATACATGAAGATCAACAACAATGTGCAATGGTTTATCTTTTAATATTTTTACCTCTGAAAGAGGTTTTTCAGGGTTTATCTCAACACAAATCCTCACTTTAGAAGAAATATTTGGGAGAAAATGGCTTTTCTCATTTATAGCTGATATCTGGTGAAAGTCTGTTGGAGCACAGTGCTGCGCCCTGATCGCGGTGCAGGTGGAGTATGTAGAAATTGAAGGTAAGACGGACCATGAAGAAAGGACTGGGTTGTCTTATCTCTAGAGGTGCAATGGTTCACAGAGGTCACGGTTCCTTTCATACCTCGGTACTGGAGTCACCGTTCAATACGAGTCCCATTCATTGAGATTTATAACTCTAGATCCCCTCTCTCATGTTAATTGTTTTTCTAAACTAACAAGGGGAGATCATACCTTGTTCCATCTAGTGTTATTAAGAACTATCAGTGGTAGTTGGTACAGCCTGTGATGTATTAAAGTCTGAATAAAGTTATTTGAAGAAATTATTTTAGGTCTACTGTATGACAGGCACACATGAACAATCAGGTCGAATCTCAGTCTTGAAAAACATCTCTGAGTTTATAAAATTAAGCTTCGAATTCACGAAAAATGAGCAGTTAGCAAACACTTAACAAACATGACTGCCATCTAAACAGGCAGGTAAAATTGTCACTTTTGTTTGCTTTATTTGCTTTATATCAATGGCTGGACATATTCAATTAGGATACCAAAGTATAATTTATTTTGAAAGGGCATTTGACTGTATGGAAATCGAGAAAAAGGCAGTTTCCTTGATTTCTATATGGTCAAATGCCCTTTCAAAATAAATCATACTTTGGTACCCTGACTGTATTCATCATGTGACTACATGCACCAAACCGTGAAATTTTGGGATGAACACAAATACCTCTACTTATTTCACACTAGTGGGTCAGTAGATACTCTGGATCCCCAAATATTAAAGCGAAACTAGAAAGAAAGAGGGTTTTTCATAATATGCCCCCTCACAGAGTCCTCCAGTTCCCAGGCTGATAAATATACATAATATGTAAAAGTGGTGATTTAAGTTTTACAAGGTCAAGGCCTTTAAATAGCCCATTAACATTTACAAAGACCACTGTGATTTTTATCTGTGTCAAATGAATGACCTCTTAAGATGGATGAAGTGCAGAATCTCTAAACTGTAATAATAATCAGCCAAGCAGAGGTCACCTTTACATGACTGAATCTCTTTGCTGTGAAAAATCCCATTTCCCCATCACAGGCTCAGCGTGGGGGGGACAGAGGGCAGATGAAAAACTCGTCACCATACAGCACAGAGAGGAACAAGGTGATTTCACACATTGATTTAACTGCATATGATGGAAACTCTGTGAAAGTCCAGATGCAATCTTGGAGTCTTTCTATAGATAAACCAGAGGGACTCGTTTGTATGTCTGTGGAGCCTTTATGCTCAAACCAGGTCATCACTGCTGCGTGTGACAATGCCTGACCTTTGCTAGTCAAAAAGCAGTGTGACTTGCAAAATACTGAGATTCACAGTAAAGGCTGCAGGGTGAAACAGAACCTTTTCTTTGTACTTCAGAACTTATACAGAATTTCCCCTGCCTTTATGCAATCTCTAATTACAGAGCATGTAATTAGGGAGGACACCTGCAGTCTTTGGTGCAAGGCATCATTGTTCCCAGCACAGGTCTCCTCTTCAGTTGCAAGGAGCCGTATGAATGGAAAAATTAATTCAGTCACATTGTGGATTAAATGAATACAGTCCTCTTTTTCTGAATCAACTCACATCATTCAATGAGGTTTAATTTCCTTTGTCAACCGCACCTGGTGGTCTCCGCTCAGTGAAAGGACGGCCAGGAACTCTACCAAAATGTAATCAAAAAATCGAAATTCTTGATTTTTTTTAGGTGGTGATTTGCTCTGTGATTGCTTCTATGCTGGCTGCAATCACCCTGGATGCACTGGTATGAAAACATCCTAAACTAATGAGTTTGAGTCTGCCTGTCATTAGCTGGCTTTGAGCGTGCCGTGGTTGTTTGTGGTCAGAATATTTCAGTGCTCGGTTTTTCATGTGCAACCATTCCTCAGGTTTTTTTTAAAGGGCAGTCTAAAAATAAGATAATTTCCAGTGAGCAGAGGTTGTCTGGGTTAGAGAGCCTTGTTTATGGCAGAGGTCATGACCGGACTGGTTCGAGCTGATAGAAAAGCAACAATAACTCGTTATGACTGGGGTAAGCAGGCGGGCATCTCTGTACACAAAACACATCAACCTCGAAGCAGAAAAAGACGGCAGTAAGGAGACCTCACCACATATCTGACAGCCAAGAAGTGGAAATTAAGGCTACAGTTAAAATGAGCTCAACACAAATTTGGAAAATGTAAGATTGGCAGAGGATTTCTAGAGTTAAATTCAAAGGGTTGGACCATGTAAGTCTCACAGGATGTATTTCAAAATGGAGAAAAGCTGTTAAAAGTGGCCTTCCTCTATGATGCATACGATTACAGAATGCTTGCAAGTAGGAGCTAGGAAGGGCACTTTAGATAGCCTCTCTCCCTCATTATATGAAATTCATCCACAAATCAAAGATGGTGGTTTACTGTTTTGAAAACACACCTTATGAAGTGCAGTTTTTGTTGAAGACTCTTAAATTCTTAAAAGATCAAAGCAGCAGAGGCAGGCAGTAGGATGGGCAGTAATACAGGTATACTGTATCTCTACGTATTAAAAAATAGCCATGGTATTGCTTTAATTATTGCCATGAAGATGGTGCTGCGTAATGAGCGCACTTTTATAATAAACATCTTGACAGTATTTGTTTATTTTCACCTGCAGCACTACTGCCTGTGTATGAAAATGCTTTAAAAGTCCTTTTAATGATGTTGGGCTAATTTGGCAAATGATGAATGTGCGCATATGTATCAACCAATCCTCACACGCCATGGCACAGCACAGCTGGCACAGGGCTGGCACCCAGGTATGGGCTTCTCTAGTCAGACTATCAAAATTAACCTGCTAAATGTGCACCAGTGGCTGTAACGTGATCCAAGAAGAACTTGAGTTTAAAAACTCTTAAATTCTTCTTTCTTAGTGTAAATCAGTGATGAAAAATGATAACGTTTATTAATAATCCAATGTGCTATGTCCTGCAACAGCATCACCAAGCACAATTAAAACCATAGGTTTTTGAAGATGTTTAAATTCATCTTAACTCCCATCTATGCAAACCGTAGGCAAAGCGTGCACATATGTGCCATAGACTGAGAGGAAAAAAAGAGAAAAAAAAAAGATTTTAACAACTATATTTTCAAACATTTATGTCTCATGTTTAAGCATTTTTATTTTAACATCTTAAAATGTTTGATATTTTGGTCTGCATGTGTTTCTAAACATCCATATTTCCTAAGCAATCAGTAATTTAGTTTCAGTAATGAACTAATTGCCAATACTAGCTGATTTTTATGTTCTATGCTGTTACTTAGTGAAAACTATGAGTTTGCATCTATGCAGTTGATGCAGGATTGCATAGCAGCAGACCATCCTCCAGCTTCAGCCTTGCCTGATACTTTTTGTCATTGTCAGTGCCAAAACCTGTTCCTTTGTGTTTACAGCACTAAATATCTCAGTTACCTTCAGTGATCAAAATTCCTTTTACCTCTTGTCAAAAATTTCACCTGGTTTGGTCACTAGACTTAGGGCCAGCTCTACTAAGAGTCCAATTTGCGTGTACTAATTTGCGTGTGCAATCTACAACTTTGCGTTTGGGGTTGGACCGCGGTTTGTGGGTGATTTACTACGAGTAAATGCGCTAATGACAGGAGGTGCAAACGTGTTGGAGACACGCCCATTAAAATGAGGGTTTTGCGTGTTTCATGGTTTGCAGCATGGCGAGTTTGGAGAGACGAACGCGCAAAAATGAAATGAGCCATTAAAGTAACAAGCTGTACACGTAAACTTAGTTGAAAAACAGGAAAATTAAATAAATAAGCAGCAGTTACGGCTAGAGACGGTAAATAATATCCCTGCTGGGCTTCTGGACATGGACGCTGAGTGTGAGTCAGGGAGAAGAAAAAGAGTTTTCCCTGTTGGATTATGTTCCCTGGAATTGGGTGAGATTTTTTTTTTTTCTTTTTTTACCTGGTATACCAGTTATTAGTGCTAGGTTGCATATTTTTGTTTTTTGGGGTTTTTGCTGGGTGGATTTATTGTGTTTTTTTGGAGGAGACTGGTGGATTATTGACTTTTGCGTCAGACATTTAAAAAAGACTTAAAAGACACTTAAAAGTGCTTGGATAAGGACGAGGTTGCTGTTTTTGTTAGATTTGGACTTTAAATTCATTATGAAATTATAAAGACTGAGATAAAATATTTTATTTTGTTGTGACCTACTTTTCATCTGAGTTTACGCACGATGTGCGCTTATGTTCTGGGGAGGTGTTAATTTAATGGGAAGCGCTTTAAACTCATTACGTTCTCTTGAGAGATTTATTGATTATATTTGTTCAGAATTGTTGTTTATTGCATTTTGATATAATCTTTACTTTTAAAGGTTTTCTATTTCCTTAAAAATACCCCCTTGTGTGTGTTTAACACCAGCTTGAGAAAAGTTAGGTGCTACAACTTCACACAGAACATTAGGAAAATGGGATTGGGAGATCCCAGCTGTAATAGCAACCGTACGCTGGAATGACCCAGATGCAAAAACATGTAAACTTACAAGGACTTTTGTCATTGCAGTTATTGCATGACTCCTTCTCGTGACTGGCTCCAAATCTGCTCTGAGTTCCTCCAACAGCTCCAAAATGGCAAGGATAGGCGATATGTTTTAATGACTGTTTCCTCATTTATTCCAAAAATGTTAACACAAGGGTGCCTATCCTTCTTGCCACAATAACTGCAGCCATGTGCGCGCAATTATGCGTACAAACGGTTTGCACCTCCCTTCGAGACGTGTTAAATATAGACGCAGTTTATGTTAATGAACAAAATTGCTTTCAGGTTTGATAAATCGCTTTGCGTGCGCTAAAATAATATATTTACATTTTCTCCTCCCAGTACATGCACAATTGCGTGTAAACGCCCCATATTGCATATTAATTGCAGCGAATGTACTAACTGGATGCAGCTGCACTTTTTGCACCTTTGAAAGATGCAACCCTTAGCTTGCACTGTTAGTAAATCAGTTTGTACATTTTTTTTGCTTGTTCAATGAGTTTGCACACATTTTTATACACGCAAACCTTTAGTAGATCTGGCCCTTAGTGCTTTTATCTCAATATGGACCAAGGGTTTTAACAGTTTAGCCTGTACATCTGCTAATTAAATACTGTGGCGGTTGAGCAGCATCAGGACTAATGCAGGAAAATTCTAACTCTAATAGTCAACCTTTTTAAAGTCTCTACATTAACTATGAATCTGCCCAATTTGCCCCATGCACAGTGGAAGTTAGAAAATCAAAATGCCTTTTTCTTGTTTGTGGTTCCACGCCTCCTATGGAGTCCTGTGGCACCCCGCAGGGGAGGCCCACCTCACACATTGAAAACCACTGCCATATACCTCAGTAAAATTTGGGTAGGGTATGACAGTTTTAAAAATGAATACCATCCAATCCTAGCAGGCAGAACTGAGCAGTGCCCCTTTACACGTCTTTGAAATGTCTAGTGGGGCCTCACCATAACAGGGGTCCAGGTAGGGGGAGGAATATCATATGTGTGTTATGGGGCAACATTAGAAAACAGACAGCAAAGCTGATGGCAGGGAAAATTTGTTTTCCAACACAAGTAAGCAGCACAAAATATGAATGAATGAGATACAGCAACAGAACGACAGCTTCCTGAAGCAGCCATTGCTTTAAATGCATGCTTCAAACTTTGTGCAGAGTTTATAGTGGTGAGCACGCTGCACAAACTGTACACATGGTCTCAAAAAAATGGCATGAGGAGTTTTAATTTTTTTCTCTCTGTGCCCTTAAAAAGTGCATAACCTCAAAGATTGTTCCCTGTGTAAAATATTAGATGTAAAAAGGGTGCTTTATTAACTGAAAGCCAATAATAACATAATCTTTCACAATTATATTAAAAATATTAAAAGGAGAAATTAAAAATGACAGATTATAAAATGGTATGACTGAGATTTCACGGACCTGTCCATCAAAATGACAGACAGAGGAAAGTCAGCACAACCTCTTTTTTTGCTGTAATAATGAATATGCCATTTCTGTCACAGTGGCTCCATAATGTCCCCAATGAAATTAATACACTGTAAATATATTTTAATGTATGGACTGTGAACCATGACAGACATTTGAAGCTGATACCGTTGGGATGCTCCTCAGCCTCAGTTCATGGTTTGAGGAAGGGCGATGATGAGGACCTGAAGCCATCAAGGAAGCAACAGGGACCCTAGCAGCTAACTGCAGAGCTATTCAGAGACTCACATTTTCCTTTGTGATGGTCTATCAGAAGGCATGCAGGTCTCTGCGGGCTCATCTGGGCTCTGAATTGAAGCATCTGATACAGCAGGAGCAGCTGCCTGGAGTCTCTGATACACTTTAGTCCTCCTTACCTGTCTGTATGAACAGCTGTGACCTCTGACACACACAGCCAATTACAGACTTTGCTTCAGCCTACGGCAATGCTCCTGTCCAATCACTGCAAACACAACTACACTGTGACAGGCTGCAACTGCTCTGATCCATTTCAATCAAATCCCATGATGAACTATCCTCAGGCTTTTCTGTTCAGTAACAAATTTGTCAGCATATGGTGCCATAACTAAGTGTGATGACAATCAAGTACATTGATTTTCTTTGAAACATTGAGGCAGACTGTGAAGGAAATAAGACAAATCTCAGGGCGCCTCTAGATTCATCCTTTCAGCAGCATGGAGGTCTGAAGAACCTTTCATGCAATTCATCAGACAGATGTTGATAAAGCTGCAACAAGCAATTGAATTACTGTCAACTATTAAATGGATCACAAGCTATTCTGAAAAACAAAATCTTGCTTTGAGTGTTTTTAAAGGAAAAAAGATAAATAGCTAATTCTACTTTTAAAAACACTCAAAGTGACACTGAATGCATCATCTTAAGTTTGTGGAAAAAAGCTCAAACAAAAATAAATAGTGGCTGTACCCAACACAGAGCGTTGCCAGTATAATCATATTTGCCATTTTGGAATGAAGCTTTGACAAAGTTTTACCTTACTTTAAAATGTAAAGATCCCATGATCCCATATTTTATTAACAATAGATGTGGAGTTTTGGGAGATGAATGTTGTCCCATTCTTGTCTGACGTAGGATTCTACTCATTCAGGAGTCTTGAGTCTTCTTTGGCGGATTGTTTTGTTTAATGAAGCATTAATGTTTTCTGTTGGTGTAAGGTCTGGACTGCAGGCAGGCCAGTTCAGCACATGGACTCTTCTCGGGTGAAGCCATGCCATTGTGATGGATGAGGTATGTGATTTAGGATTGTCTTGATAGGGCCATGTGTTGCTCTTAAGACTATATATTCTTCTCAGCATTGATAGAGCCTTTCCAGATGTGTAAGCTGCTCACCCCATAGACACTTATGCAACTCCATACCATCAGAGATACAGGCTTTTGAACTGTGCACTCATAAAAAGCTGGATTGTCCCTCTCCTCTTTAGGCTAAGGACATCATTCATCTGACCACAGAACAGTTTTCCTTTTTGCCTCAGTCTGTTTTAAATTTGCTTAGAGAGAATAGTGACGATTCTGGATAATGTTCTGGATAATTAGCATTTTTGGATGGCACAGTGAACTGTGATGACACACTCTGGGAAAACATCATTGCTGAATGGCAGACTGTTCTCAGAGTACTTTATCAAAGCACATTCAAGGAGGGTAAGGCACAGAAAGTCTTTGCTGAAAGGGCATAAATGAACAAATTTTACCAAAGATCCACATTTCTGGATTATTAATCATTTATTTATTGGTGTTTGGTAGTATTATCATATTTTGAGACAGTCCATTTTTTATTTTCATTAATAACTGTAATAATCAAGATTTAAATAATAAAGTCTTAAAATATTACCTAGAGCATTTGTTCCCAACCTGGGGTCCAGGACCCCCTAAGGGGGGCCGAAGGTCTTTGGGGGAGGGGACTAGGCTTTGTCTGCGCTAAGGCTGCCAAAATTTGCAAATATTGACACAAACCATGATAAAGCAGTTACTAAGTAGTTTATACAAAGGTTTTTTGATAAGAAAAGCATGCATAGGCCTGTTTTCAGGGTTTTATTAGTGAAACAATTAAAATCTGTTGATTTTTGGTCGTAGTTTGTTGTGTTTTCTTTCTCTTTTGGGTCCTGGGGGGCAAATATTAGAAGGAATCATGGTATAACACTTCTAAATAATTCATACAATGTTTTTTTGGTTAAATAATTTGTATTTATGGGGGCGCACTGATGGTCGAGTGGTTTGAAGCGCGCACCATGTGCATGGGTGGCCTGGGTTCGGGTCAGTCTGTGGCCCTTTGCCACATGTATCTCCCCCCCTCTCATCCCTGTTTCCGAGTCTATCCACTGTCCTTCTCTATCCAATAAAGGCACGAAAGGCCCCAAAACAAATCTTAAAAAAATTGATAATAATAATAATAATTTGTATGAAGGGCTACTTTGTTTGGATTTACACACAAAAAAAAAAAGTTAAAATTTATGTTAATTTTGGTCTCAAAGTATCAAAAAAATGTTTGTGTTGGTCCTGGGGGGGCTCAAGTTTTCGTAGATACATGTAGGAGGAGTTCAAAGGAAAAAGGTTGGGAACCACTGATCTAGAGTAAATAGAAGTTTAACGTTTTGAATAAAATCTGAGCCAGAATAAAACTTTTTCATGGTATTCTATTTTTTTGAGATGCACCTGTACATTCAACACATACTCTACATGCAAACAGCAAACAATGTGTTGTGAGTTGTTCTGCTTATTAAAAAAAAATACACTGTTTAAGAAAGGTAGATATAAAAGCAATATGTATGTTTCCTGATTGAAAACAAGACCTCTTCAGATAGTATGGCTCAATACAAAAAAAGGAATACTGGCACAAAAACAAGCTTAACACCTTGAAACATTCACAATACTTCCTGATATCCACTGGTCTGCTTAAAAGCTGCCTGCTTTGTAATAAGAAACCACATTTATTCAGTCTTTTTACCAGCTTAATTACTGGACAGAATAATCTACGGACAAGACCCTGGATAATTCAGCTCCTGGTAGAGAACCCTGTTAATGAGGAACACTGAAAAGCACTGCTTTTTTTTTTGCTCTGTAATAAAATTGTTAAGCTAAAAAATAAAGATATTCCACAAAATAAAAGTAGTCTGGCTCTTCATCATATGATTAGTTGTAAACGTTTAAGGGGGAGCAAAAATGCAAAGAATGGTAGAAACGCATAGAAATGACAGCTTATCCATATTGGAAGTCCATTAAACTGACAGCAGTGATTAATCTATGTCACTCTGTCGGGTGTAAATATTTTCTGGTAAGCTTTGCTTTCACCACATGATTCTTTGATATATATTTAGTGATGACAGTCCACAAAATGACAACAATTACTTAATTAAAAGCATCAGATTTGATTAAAGACGCCACTGAGGGAATAAAGTAAGAAGAGAGCTTCATCTAAAGCCTGCCTGCAGACTTTCACGTCACATGTTCAGATAAAATCAGCTCAAGAAAAAATCTCTACAAGGAAGGTTCCCTCTCTTTCCCTTTTCATCAGAACAAATACCACACTCAGTACTTCCATAAATGTAATGAGCCACTATTTCAATGCGATTGCATATTAAGCCTAATCAAACTCATATTCATCCATCTTTCAACATCACTGACCACTTCCTCTTAAAGTATGTCTGGACGTTTCATCAGCAGATTGAGAATTATTAGTGAGCAGGTGGTGACTGGGGAGGCAGCCCACTCATCATCCTTGAGATAAAATGACATTTTTCACCATCACTCAGAGTCACCAGAGAGTTCTCAAATCAAGCTTTCTCTGAGTGTTTTCTCAGAGCATCTATTCAATCAGAAACATGCGTGTTTCACTGTTTATGCCTCACGATGACTCAGAGTCTGACCTTTCTTTCTTTGGATTGAGTACATTTGAAAGAATTTGGGTTTCTCTACTCCTGCAGTAAACATTTCTCATTGATCTTATAGCGTCACTATAGAGGACAAAGGCTGCAATTACTGCAACCAAATGACATTAACTCATGCTTGACATGTTTCCTGAAATGATGAGCTTACTGTGTGATTGTTTTTCTTTGCTTGCTTGATTGTTTTTTTGTTGTGTTGGTGTTTTGCTATCCTGTCAGTTTTTGTTTTGTGCAGCACGATCTGATAATGATGTGCAATTGCAACTAAACTGGACAATATTGCGGTCTGTGATTGCAGTTATGATATAAAGTCTACTTGAGTCTACTTGCTTGGTTATCAAGGAAAACACAGAGAATAATGGTGTGTATTTCTTAACTTTAAAAATGAAAATCTTAAGTACCATAAACCTGAAGTTTTTACATTATTGTTTTCAAAAAAAAATTTTTTTTTCAAGTTTTTCCTTTTATGGTAATTAAAGTACTTCTACAACATGCAAATGCAGTGGCACCATTGTAAACTTAATACAAAAATAGATAATGTTTACATAATTATGCAACTGACATCATGATTGCAACTGGGATAACATTAATTGTGCAGCATTTTTTCCCCCTTGTTTCAGCATCATTTTTGAGGTATATATAATCTTTACCAAGGGGGAAATAAATACCATAAAAAAGAATCATAGCAGCTTAAGTAACACCACAGCTGAATAATGCTGGCCACTTTTGCTAAGCATAAGCTGAGCTAAGTATAAGCCCCGCCCTCCAACACCAATAATCACATTTCTGTTGCCAAGACAGCTTTAATAAAGACTTGAAGCTGCTTCACTGCAAATTATTCGGTGCTTGTCAAGATATGTTATTAAGTCGAATTATCTTGCATCATTGACAGATAATTTCACCTGTTTTGAGAACCTTCTCAGATTTAGTGTTTTTATCTTATATTAAGCCTGCCTTTTTTGCAGTGTTCCTGTTCAGTATTGAGGGTTGTTTATCCATTTAACGCAACCCATGGTTAATTTTAATATGAATGTTCATGTGGTCAACATAAGGGGTGCCAAACAGTGCTCATCTAAAACCAGCAGAAAGATGCAGTGGACTGTCAAGAGTGGGAAAATCTACCTGTGGCCTCTTCTTAGATGAACTGGAACACAGAATCATGCCACACAGAAAGACATGATTGTTTTGGGCTGGTTGTGAGGAGAGCATCTAAAGTACCCCAAGTTTGGTGTGGTGCTAACCCTAAGCTTAACCCTTGGTTAGGGTTGAAGTAGTAGCAGTTAATTTCAACAGTGGGGAGAAAACATCAAAAATGGAAGACAGCTCTGAACCATCCACAGATTTGACAGTCTTACGTTAACACTGGTTACAGTCGAGTTCATCAGCCTATGAGGACTAGCACTGGGCAATCATGAGAAATGATAAGACTCAAGAATTATCAGGCTGCTGGTTAGATATTTTTCAGAACAATTTACTGGTCTTTTCTGTGCAGGATGTAATTTGGCTGTTGTAAGTCATTCCCACAGTCCGGTCATGTCGGCTGTAACAAGGTAACACAACTCAGGTTTACTGTTGGGCTCAGTGTTGCTAATTTACAGACATCTTCAGCTCATCATATCATTCTCTCAGGTTAGTTTTATTTTCTTTGATAATTGAACATCCATTTTCTTTGTAGCAAAAAGTAAGAGCTAAAGACCCAAAGACCCTGCCCAATCTAAGAACCGTCCCAACTAAAGAAACAAACTAGCCTGTAATCTTTGCCTTTCTTCTTGTTGTATCTTTGTTTACCTGCAGGTTAAGGTTTTTTTTAATGCACATTTCAACATATCTAGATCATCTCTGCATAATGTATATGTTCGGAGGTTAATGGTGCGACTGGAAACAAATCAAGCTATGAGGAAGAGACTCTGATATGTACATCCATCAGCACTACTGATCTCCCACACTGAATGTATCATCATTATTTGTACCAGCAGTATCTCATTACTTTGATTAGCGTTCAGAGCAAAGGGTTGTCTCATCTTGTCAAGAGTTTATTAACCGTTAGTCAAAATGAATCAAACTGATTTACTAGTGTTAGCCCACACGTGCACCTTGGTAACCCTGAAGCACAGATCTCCCATCCCTATGCTAAAGAAACATCAATGTAATTATATTTTCTGTTCTTTTAACTGCTTAATATTTGATTTTTACTCTTTTTAAGCTTACCTGAAGAACTCCATGAAGGAGAAGCCGTAGCCGTGCTGTTCAGCTATTCCTGCACACACAACGTTGGCCGACGCTCCTATCAATGTACCGTTTCCTACAGGGACACAAAATCGACACTAAGAACAATGGTTTCTATATTTTCATCATCAGCTGTCAGTGTCCTCATAGCATGCTCAGCCTACATTTAGTAAAAAGTTTGTCTATTTTTAATGGTGTTGGCAACATTTTGACAGTCAGTGCTGGTATCGGTCAAGCGTTCGATACTGCTCACATCTCAAAGAGGTGTCAGTGTGGGTGATGGAGCCGGGCAGATCGATGTGGACCTGTCACAGTGCAGTTGATTAAACTGAAACACTATGACAGCTCTCTTACTCTCCCTCTCTTTGTGTCCTTCCCACCCAGACTGAGCCGCACTGTGCTGAAGGGCCAGCTGACAGGGTGTGGTACAAAAAGCACAGCGCGACCCCCAACCCCCAACCCTGGGGAGTGACACAGCTATACAAAGTGTGGCTGTCACCTAGAGCATTGCAAGTCTCCTTCTGAGAAGCCTATCAATAAAAGATCCACACCTTTCACACAGGGATCATCTATAACATCCCTGGTGACTGTTAGGAACACTGAAAGGTGTTTTTAGCCTGCGGTAACAGTCCCATTCCCTATTTTTACACTTTGTTTTTTTCTTGCAGACATGAAGACGATAAAAAATCAATGCTTACCTCCAAGACAGGCTCCCATAGCCAAGGCAAAGATGAGAGGTTTTACTGGCAGGTTCACGTCTGCATCCTGACTGAGGTTGATGAGAACTGGAATCTGTCAATAAACAGATAGATTACCAGAATTATTCACTTTTTCAACTTTTTCTCATGCAATGCTCTCTTAAGACATTTAGAATTAGAAAATTAACCTAAAAGTAGACCAGTAAGTAAAGTTTAGCATCCAAAAGTCGGAACAGTGAGTCCTCTCAAACTTTCCAACACAATCAAACCCCCACATATACATAGTAAGAGGCTCCATATATGATATGATTAATTGAGCGTATGGCATTAGTTCAGGCAGGTCGTGGAGTCAAGCGCTGCCATAATTGAGAGCAGCTGATCTTACACAAGCCCTCATCAGCTGACAGCCAGCTGATTTGCTCTTAGCCAGTGGCTAATCGTGGTCTGCCGCTCTCTCTGCAAGCTGCTCTTGCAACCACCCTCCACCCCAGCTCCTCCTTTATGCTGCTTCTGACTTAATCAGTTATTCAGCTGTCATTGATGCCTGCTGCTTATCTCCCTGCCTTATGCTTTCCTTATTGGCATAAGACCAGGAAGGTGTGCTGTTCCTGCTTAATGTTTTCCATGTAAGCTTGTGGAAGGGCAGGGGGATCCTAGAACAGCCACAATGCTAAACATAAATGATAGTAATAATATCTCATTAATGACTGCTAACAAAGAAATATCATATATCATGTGTGTTTCTTGACATTGGTCCTGACTGAAATGATGATATATGTGATGTGATGTGATATGACACATGATGATTTGTAATGACTTCCACATGCAGTATGAAGCAGCTGAAAACCCAGACAGGCCCCGTGTTTACTGAACCCATTTGAAATTTTCTAAAGATTGAAGGATTTTTTTTTCCCTCAAAACTGCAGCGTCTGAAAATGAGTCTACAAATGAAACATTTCATGTGCAGTGAGGTGAAGTGTGTGTCCATTGATTCCTGCTGTTGGAGGCAGACATTGCATGACTGAATTATTGATGTGAATATCACTTTCACAAACCGATATTTACTGAGTATGCACATACTGTACATTGCCTTTCATGAGCAAACCTTGTCATCTGGTTTGGAGGGCATTTTCTTAGTATTGACTATAAATTGGGTAAAAAAAAAAAGAAAATATAAGTAGATGATAAATTGGTCTGTATTTGGAGACATGGGCATGTAGAAACTTATTTGCAAAGTAATACATTCGATTCTTCAAAAGCTGATTGTTTTTGCTCAGTACAAAGAGTTTCAATAGCTCAGAGTAATATCTAGACTACAGATAGAAATAAATACTGGTTTCTCAAAAAAGTTGCGAAACTGTTATAAGAAAGCTGGAATGCAGATTTACTGACCTATAATGTCAAAGCAAATTAGAATTGTCTCTTCTATTTTGTTCAAGAAGAGTGAAGTTAGAAAATGAAACGATGTAAAAACTAAAAATGCTAAATGGTCTAATTAATTGGCTAAAACTGCTGTCAGGTGGGATGTGGGACAACAACAACAACAACAACACTCAGGATTTGGACACAGCTACAAATAGGGATGCACCGATCCACTTTTTTTCAGTTTCAATCCGATTCTGATAAATCTGTGCTGATACTGATTCCGAGATATATATATATATATATATATATATATATATATATTTTTTTTTTTTAACAGTTATTTTTGTTGTTCGTATAATGTGTGAGGTTACATGAGGCTGTAGTAAACCACCCAGCTCCTCTTATTAAAAAGCAAAAAATAAATAAATAAATAAATAAAATTAATTGAATTTAAATTTATTCCAAATTTATTTGAACTACTGCTAAAAAATAAATATCAATATTATCTAAAAAACAACAACAAATGAGTATAAGTTATAAACCCCTGTCTATAATGCTCTATAATGAACCTCCCGCCACTAGAGACCGCTGTAGCTTCATTTAACGGCTGCAGCCTTCCTCTCTGACCCTTCACCGCCGGATGTAAACAATGAGAAGGTCTGCGGTGGCTAACCTTTTAGCATATAGTAGGAAGACCGCAGTACGACAGTTTTTCAAAGTAGTAAATGAAAATAAAGTGGTATGTGGGCTGACGAGGGTTAAGCTCACATTTAACTACTCACCTGAAGTGAAAAGAGGCCAAATATCAAAGCACGACATTAATCTGCAAAGAGGAACGAAGGCAGGCGGTGCTAGCTGTCAATGCTAGCCCCGCCCGTTATCAGGCTAACATCACACCCACTCTTCTTTGTGTTCTCTCATCTTTAGACTAGTTTCAACTATTCTAAATATAGATTTACGTTTCATCTACTGGGTAACTATTTCATACAATTTTTCCCTGTCCAATCAACCTTTTAGTCATTAATCCATTTTTGAATTTTGTCACAGAAGATACATGAAATAATACAAGACTAACTTGGGTCTGTCCAAAGAAAACTTCTTTTTCTTCTTTCTGCACTTGTACTGATTCCACACACAAGATTTCTAGAGTTATTCAGCAACATTTTTAGATATTGGTAGACAATTTAACCTTTGGGCTAGCCGTTTAATCCCATGATAATCTAAGCTCACTGCTGATAGTAAGAAAGCCAGCGAGTGTATTAACCAAAACTCTGAACTATTCCTTTGAAAGTTTCATTCAAAAGAGCCTTCGAATGTATTCATTCAAAAACTCATTTCCCAGGTCTGAATGTGGAAACAAATCTCTCCCCAGCTTCAGTCTATTGTGACAATCAGGATTTGCTTTCTTATCAGCTGTTCACTGAACTGAAAATTGATGCATATGGAAGTCTATTACAGGTAGAACAACACTTGCATGCGCATAAAAATATGGAAAATAGCTGAGAACATGACATTTTTAAACCTCTCTATTAAAAATCTGGCAGAATAATTCCAGCGAGCAACATCTCATTCTGTCAGTGAGATAATATCTCTTCCTTTTCTCTCCGTCATTTTAATTGAGCGCGCCGCCACAGCTCTGAAACACTGATCTCTTAATAAAATCTATTAATTTTCAGAAAAACAGACAGCTGACAGCAAAAGTGGTGGGGTGGCTGTTATTTTGGCCGAATAATTCATGAGTGTCTGAAGGAACCTGTCTGTATCCCTCATGTTTTAAGTTGGAAGTTTCTGAATAAAAGATTAGAATTGGTGGCATATTTTAGGAACCTGTACTCTCACAACCTATAAAGACTGTGTACAATATAATCATTGATGACAAGTTGGAACTCAAGAAACATGATAAAATGTTCTTCAAATACAAATGTAAAAGGAATATAATACTGAGTACTGAGATAATACAGCGAGGATGCAAATAAATGCTTGAAACTGAAAATATCATGTGACAACCGGAGTGATCTTTATGAGGAAAATGCGTGGATAGCTGGCTAATCAGTTAAATTTGGATACCAAATTAGGCAAAAGGTCGAGTTGGTGAGACTACTAATCTATTACTTTTATTTAAAAAAGGCCTGAAATGACAGCTAGAAGCCCTCATTCAACCACTGGAGACAACAGTGAAGAAGAGTCTAGATTAGACTCATTCTACCACTGGAGACAACAGTGAAGAAGAGTCTGGCTAAGACTCATTCAACCACTGGAGACAACAGTGAAGAAGAGTCTAGATTAGACTCATTCAACCACTGGAGACAACAGTGAAGAAGAGTCTAGATTAGACTCACTCTACCACTGGGGACAGCAGCAGAGAATATGCTGTCATATAGGAAATGGCCATTTGGTGGCTTTAGAGGGCAACAAGCCCGATGCATTCTGGATATTTTAATCTGTTGAATAAATAAGACATCAGCCTTTTGGGAAATTCCTCCGACCACTAAGCACCCACATCAAAGCCTTTTTCACATTTCCACTTATTATGGACATACTAGTTTTATGACAAGTCCCACAAATAAAGTGTTTAAACATGTTTTATTGTATGAAAGCTCCACCCTATCCTTTCCCCAGAATACCAATATGCTACCAGCCAAATTGCCATACTAGAGTCTTACTTACAGTAGTCCTTTAACAAATGGCTCACAGCTGCAATGCTCAGCTTATATCTATGGTCTATGTCTGAATGTAATCCTAAGTCATGGAATTTTACTACTTCAAGTATGAAAATAAATTCTTTCGACTGTGTGTGTGATTAAACAAGAATATAGTGGAGTGTGAAATTAAAGCTGAAGCTTCTTACCATGGTGGCAGTGAAGGGAATGTTGTCGATGAGAGATGAGGCCAGAGCTGAGACCCACATCACCAAGATAATGGCTATGGCCAGGCGCTGGTCTTCTGGCACTGCCTGAGAGGGGAGATAATAAGAGTGACAGATAACTGGAGCTTTCATTGCCACTCAGAGACGTTTACCCTCCCCTCACCCTCCTCAACCCATCACTGATTTACATCAAACACACCAATTATGTCCCTTCTTTGACACTGAACCTCTCGTCAGGGAGCACGGGCTAAGTGGATGAAGTCTGAATGTAAGGTAGGACCATAGGTGGTGGTGTTATCTCTCCTCTCTGCTGTTCACACAAAGAGAGGCCAATTCTCCACATGTGACAGGCATGATGTTCCCTGAACCCTCTTGATAGCCTCTTTTCTGTATGCGTGACCTGGTTAAAGGAGGCAATATCTCCTCCTTTCACATGCCGTTTACTTTTGTCAGGAGAGGAGGGACAAGCAATTGTACCCCACATGTAGCCCATTGTGTGTGGAGGCTGAGCAGGTCAGAACCTCTGAATACACAAAACCTGTCATGTGTGATTATTAGACTTTTGGAGGCTGCAGTCTCAACACGAGCTGACGTACCTATTACTGCTGCAATTCTCTACAGAGACACACCTCCCCCTGCATGAAGCCCACAGGCTGGAATATGGCTGAAAATTACCTCAGACCCCTTCTTCAACCGCTGACAGGTATCAGATGTAAACAAAGTAATTGGATTCAGAACCCGCAGAACAAAAGGATCAATATGCATGAAATGCAATATCACATCACCTGTGCCCAATTATCAATTAAGCCAGTTGCATGGAGCCCTGAGAGACGATTGTTCAGGTTGGGAATCCAAACAGAAAACTCACTTTTATAAGCAGTGCTGTCTGTTCTCCAATGTAGTCGATGAGCTGCAGCTGGGCTAAAGCCTGAAAATAAAGAGGAGAGGATTAATACAGAAAAATATCTGAGAACTAGTTACAGGTGGGACTGAACACAGAGAGAAAAGCAATTTAGTTTCGATTAAATGTCCTCTAAGCAGTCAGAGATAAATTAATTCTTGTTGTCGTTATTGATCTTTAGAAAAAAAAACCTTTATTCATATTCACATGGTGGACTGTTCGTTATGGGAAAACTATCTGACATCATCATGTTTGATATGCTGCAGAGGCTTTCCACAATCACAGATGCACTGACTGTACATATCAGGGCTTTAAATAACAATTTGGCTGATTTTGAATACCAATGTTCTTTTCTTTCCTTTTTTTGGTGTAAAATACCTCCAATACTGACATTTTCTCTCATGCCATTGTCTCTCATTTGAATATTTCATCTCTCAGGGATATGTATATGCTTTAAAAAGCACTTTAACACAGATAAAAGTGCTGTCTTTTTTTATAAACTTCAATTTCAGTCTGACTATCCCACATACAAGTGTGGACAGTAACTAATTACATTTTGTTAAATTGCTGTAACTGAGTAATGTTTTGGGTACCTTTTGAGTGTACATTTAAAATCACAACTTGAACTTCTACTTATGTAAGTTTTAACCAGCGTAACTGTACTTATACTTGAGTACAGTAGTTGTGTACTTTTTTCCACATTTAGCACTGATTTAACTTAGCTTTAGCAGCAGTTCTGGTGAAACCACACTACTTCAGAGCTTACAGCTACCTCTCTGACCTCTACAGCATGTTTCTTTGAATCCTCATGGACTTAAAACAAGAAGATCAGTGGTTCAAACACAACCTAAACAGATGTTAAGCTGTTATAATATGAGTTGCTGCAGCACAGCTGGGCTAAAAACAAAAGCTCTTGAGCCCAGCTGATATTAAAGCCAACAGAGATAATGTGCAGAGGGAAAACTTGTTTTATTCTGCTGTTACAGACAACCAGAGTTGGGGGTAACACGTTACAAAGTAATGCGTTAGAGTACTCAAATTACTTCTTTGTTGTAGCGAGTAACATAACGTGTTAGTTTTACAGTTCAAGTAATCCCGTTATTAGTTACATTTTCATAAAGGAAATCCGTCACTGTAAGGAATTTCCCCAATTTCCTTTCTCTTCCATGGCTTCAAAAAGAGAGAACAAAAGTAAGCTCCTTAAAGCATCTGCACATCTGCAGTGTTTGTCCTTCATTGTTTCCTGTAGGCACGTAGCACTGGCCAGCGGAGAGTAAAATTTCTTTGCTAATATGCACGCATCGCTAGCTTGTTGAGCCTGTGAGATAACAGAGAGGGCAGCATAAAACTGTGGAATTATCCCAGTTATGTTTGATTTTTGGATAAAAGGGACAAGAACAGCACCATGGTGAAACGTAAGTTTAAAAGCTCCACTTGTTTTCATTGAGTCAGCTGTTCAGCCATTCTAATTACACGCCGTTATTACACACAGTGTTTTAATGATTCTGTATGCTTCTGCTCAGCTTGTTGTCAGCTTTTAAGCATGTGAGCTGTAAAGGTTTTCCTGTCTGTTAGTGGTGTTATCAGGCTGCAGAGATACAGATTATGGGCTGTAAATTAGTTTGTAAATTGACATTAGAGTCTGCATATTTAAAGGCAGACGTGCGTTGCCATATGTCGTTTTTACAACCGACAAGTGGAACGATTAGCTAAAGGGATTTAATATTTAGTAACACAAAAGTACTGTAATGCGGTAGTTTTAGAAGTAGGTAATGCAGTAACTTAGCAAATTACTTTTTTCAGTATGTAACGCAGTAATCTAATGAGTTAGTTTTAAAAGTAACTTTATTCAACACTGCAGACAACAAACTTCAGGAGGAGAGAACCCACCTTTTACCCTATGACTGTGCTTCTCATTAATCACATGGACACACAGCGGTTGATGTCTGGCTTACTTAGCTGCTCTTTAGTGTCAGAGCAAAACATACATAAGACTTGACTCAGACTGAGCTGTGGTCCGTCACATATCACTTTAATATGCTAATGGAAGATCTGTTTATGTCTTGTGTGTAAACCAAAACACAACATGAGTGTCTAAACCGGTGTTGACGGTGTTGCAAAACACCATGCCATGGCATAAATGTTACTGGTGATAGTACTGATACCAGCTTACCGCTCAACACTAGCTCCCACCTCTTTTTTTTGGTCAACTACCTGGATGTAAACATAGTAAATAAAGTATAGCATCTTGTACAAGCATAGCAGTTTCACAGAAATGTTATACTGAAAGTTTAGATAAAAATATGTAAGCTTTGTCAGAGTAAAGTGGTCTATTAAGCAGAGCAATGCATACCAATATTAATCATAGACATGTGGATATTAACCGGCAAAAGCAGGTGGTGCTAACTCTGCAAACCAATATTGGATATTATTCACCAGCTGACAGTCTTATAAAGAGAGTTTGTTTTGTTTTGGGCTTCTTAAACTTAGTTTTCTGGATAGATTCAATGGTTAATGTAAATTTGAATTTCTATTTAACTGACAAGAAATTAGTTGGCAAGAAATATTGCCACAAAAATTAAGAAGAAAAGACTAGTTCTTTGTCTTTGCATGCCCTGAAATGCATCTAATCATAATACAAAGCATAGTGCTAAAACTAAAATGCCAGTGTGGCACAAAATTATTAATCAATGCATGTAGAATTAGGCAACAGAACTCATACACCCCGTCTGGCTGGTAGGATACTACGATAGGCTTTGTAGAGCAGTAAATCAAAGACTGACAGCATCTCTGTTGTTAGGTTTGTGCATTTTATTCCTTTCACTGTTGAGTTTATTCATGGATAATTCTTTGAAGGCGCTCACCTTTCCCACTCGTGTCTGCTCTTTTACTTCCTGCTGTTTTGTTTTCCCTCTTGTGAGATTGTGTTTATCCTCAAAACTTTCAAGCACTAATGTTGGCATAATATTTTCTCTAATGTTTCTTCCTTGTCTCTTTTTTAGGCCTTTCTGTTTTAAAGATGATTTTTCTGCTTGCTCCCCATGGTCCCTCCTAGTTACTGTAAACTCTTTCTAATTCTTTTTTAAGGATAAATGCCTCTGCCAGTCTGCTTCTTGTTATTTATTCCCTGTTTCTACTTCACCTGATAGAGCAGAGGGAAGCAACATTTCATTATTTCTTATTCCATCCTAACTTTGGGGATCATGTGTAAAAAAACAACTGCTTTGGATAAACACTAATGAACAAATTTCTCAGACAGTCAAAGATCTTATCCCTGATCCTGCTTTCATTTACTCCCTTGTGTAGATGTTTGTCCTGCTAAGCCCACATTCATCCAAGTCCTGGCTCTCTTTTTATTTGTGATAATTACCTCCTGTGATGAGTGGACACTCTGCAAGAGTTGTTGTTTGGCATCAGCTGTTTGATTGCACCATTGTTTGTGAAGTCCAAAATTTTTTGTGTGCAACTGGGAGAAAAAATAGCGTCTGAAATACCTCCATCAAAACGAAGAGGCCGGCAAAGAAGAGTAACGTTGGCCACTCCACCCGGTGCAAGATAATTTCGAAATCCTGAATGTCAGCCAGAACCAGAAGCCAGAGAGCACCTAGGATGGCAATCCAACCTGGGAGAGAGAGAGAGAGAGAGAAGAAACACAGTCTGACATTTCTCCTTACAGACAGAAAACACTCACATTCATAAAACAAGTTTAACGGTCTTATCCAGCAGACACTGAGCTCAGATTTATAACAAATGGAGAAATATCACACAAAACACAAGGGGATACTTTCCAGGCTCTTAAGTTTAAATCAAGTGTTCCATCTGCTCTCTTCATTGGATATTTGTGTTAAATCACAACCCTCACAAAGAACAACGACCTTTTTTAAATGCTACAGATGCTTCTGCTGCTACAATCTGCTCAGCAGTGAACACATGCCATCACTGTTATAATAAAAAGCACAAGAAAAGCTCTTTATTGGAAACAATAAATGAAGTATTTGGTCTGTCTTGGCAGAACATTAAATTCACCCTAATGTATTTTAGTCTGGAGAGCAGAAGTTGGCAGTGAAGTGGTCATATATTTACAATCAGGGTTTTAAGAGGAAAGAGTGCAAATTCACTTGGGGAGGATTTGATTAAACAGGTGAGCAGCAGTAATTACCTTAGCCGACTGATGGAAATTATGCAGAAGGAAGAGCAACAGAAGGACGCAAAAGGTGAGTGACAGAGATTGATTGGAAAACGACCAGACAAGAGGAGAGACTTTGAAGCAGGTGTGGACGTGTTTAAATGTTCAGAATCTGGTAGGGTGTTTGTGATTATCTCCAGTAGAGCTAAACTGGAAATACATAACTATTTTTTTTTTCGGGTTGGCTTTACTGTGCTTCATTGGTTAGCACTGTTGCTTTACTTCACGAGTCACCCTTAATGTACCGATATAAAACTAGCATTAGCATCCAAGAAATATGTATCTGGCAGTATTGTTAGCATAGTAACATGAACAATTTATCTGACTGTCTTCAACTGTTAGCCAGCTAACATCACTATAGGCAAGGATTTTGATTTTAATATTATTAGGATTAGGATCATAATATGCAACACTGTTAAACGGTAGGCCTAATGTTAGCTCAGTTGTCGAATGCTAATATTAGCAACTGTCTAACATTAGCAGATGTCTAACATTAGCAGATGTCTCACAATAGACGCTGGCTAACAGAAGTAGCCAATGGCTCAAAAAAGTGTTGCTTAGCTAGAAATCTTGACAATTCCCCTCCAGTTTAAACTTTTCCCATTAAAAAAGCCTAACCAATATAACCCTAACTTCATAACAGGCTACTTCAACTCATATGTGTCAGCTTGATATGACAAAAATAATGTTAGGCTTAAAATAGCCTAAAGTTGGCAGCTGGCTAGCGTTAGCAGCTGTGTAACATTAGCTAATGATAGTGTTGTAGTATTCGAGAATGGTCTTCTCAAGACCACATTTTGAATGTCTAGGTCATGTCTCAGTCTCGGACTTGCGCTGATCTGCTGTTCTCTGACTTCATCAACGTGATAATAAGGAGCAGCACTTGCTAAAAACAACGAATAGCTTCACCTGCAAAAACTCGGACATCAGTCCATCTTATTTCTAGTCAGAAATACCTCTGAACACTTACTTTAGGCCTCATTCACCTGACAAATCTAGTAAACATCTCATTTTCAGATATTTAAAATAATTCCGGACTTGTCAGTGGCTTTTAAATACATACTAGGTTTTCTTTTTTTCAAGAAGAAAGTCGAACAAATTCGTTAAGATTTGAGATTTTTGCATGTTGTGCTTTGAAAGAGTTGCAGACACCTTTTTTTATCTGTCAGATTTATTTAAAAGAAAACTAAAATTAAAGAGGGTGCTCTTTAACTTGAACTACCTCATCATGGTTTTTTAGACGTGATTTTTATGGTCTTGGTGTCTTCTCGGTCTCGGCTTGTCTTTGTCGCGGTCTTGACTTGGTCTCGACCCCCAAAAGTCTTAGTCTTGTCTTGGTCTCGGTGCACTCCAGTCTGGGGCAAGTCTTGGTCTCGAATAAAACACTAGCTAATGACACAAAAAAATAAATGTTGCTTACCTAGATTTCTTGCCAATTCCCCTCAGATTTGAACTTTTCCACTTAAAAAGCCTAACTGATATAACCCTAACTTCATAACAGGCTTCAACTCATTTATCAGCTTGATATGATATGTAGTCATATTAACCACTTTGGTGAGAAATATATGAGGATTTCTCAGTCAATAGGAAGTGCTGTAGTGTCAGATGTATTCAAACATTAAAGTGAAAAGAAATTTGTGTCTGACAGTATTGTTAGCACAGCAACAGGAACAATTTCTCTGACTATAACTGTTAGCCAGCCAGCTTCACCATAGGCAGGGATTTTGAGCCTTTATTATCATAATATGTAACACTTTTAAACTGAGGGCCTATTGTTATTTCAGGAGTTTTTAAATGCTAATGTTAGCAGCTAGCTAACGTTTGCAGCTGGCTAACATTCGCTAATGACTCAACAAATTTGTTGCTTACCTAGAAATCTTGCCAGATTCTCCTCCAGTTTTAACCTTTCCCCTTTATATAGATGAACCAATATAACCCTAACTATATAACAGGCTACAAGCAGCTTGATACGATATGCAGTCACATTTCACTGGAAAGTCAAAATGTGATTTGATTCAAATGTTTTTAGTTAAGCACAAATGCTTATATCCTTCAGAATGAAGTGTTTCAATAAAAAGTATAACAGTAGAATGAAAACTTGTGAAACTAAAACAAGTAAAATTAAATATTAAAGTAGTTTGAGAGTCTGCACCCAAAAAAGATTCTTATTTATCCTGTACTTAGCAAGCAGTCATAACTTTAGTGAAAAAAAAGGCTTACACAAATAAACAAGCAGATTTCTACCTATCAAAGTTGCACCAACTCAAGCGAAAAACACGGGTCATACAGCTAAAGTCTGGAATCTGCGGCCCTGAAACTGCTGCATGCTAGCCTACAGATTACTATTACTATTGGGGGAATATGCCTGGTATCCAGATTGCCAGTCCACCCCTGGCAGCAGGTGCTAAAAACAGACCTGGTACGTATCTCGAAGAGAGAGGAGCCGGGCTTCTGGAGCACAGTGGAGATGGACAGAAGTGTACACAGTGGGACTTAAAAGTCTGACTAAAAACAGAGCAATTTGCTCTGCAGTGCGAGCAGATTGCAGTGGAGAGTATGTGGAAATTGGAGGGAAGAACATTTTGTAAAACTCTGTAACGTGTACATAGCTGACATAAAATGTGGTTGAAGATAAAGGAATTAGGAAAGCATTTTGGCAAGTTGTAATTTCCATTAGAAGTCTGCTGAAATAATTTCAAACTTCATATTAACATTAAGCAGTAAAAATGGTTGTAAAATCAAGGATAACTCCAAAAAAGAACTATTTACCATGACAAGGTCTTGTTAATCTTTCGACTAACAAAAGCAACTAAAGAAAAATACGACTCCATGCATTGATATTTCCTCAGCCTGCATCATGTATAAGCAGTAAATTAAAAGCTCAGTGAAAGCTCTCCAATTAAAAGAAGCATTTAGGTAGGTCTGAGTGGTTTATGAAAGACTCATTCATCAAACAAAAAGACAACACTGCTGAGGAAAAATATGCAGTGAAAAATGTCTTGCAGCAGTTCCTATAAGATAGAGAATAAAGTGAATGTTCTGTGCATCAAGGCCAAAGCCAAAAGATGAAGTGATATGTGCTCTGACTCGTGTATCTGGTGTTCTCTGAAGCTTCGTCAGATAAGAAAACCTCACTGTTTGAAGTGTACTTTTGTCCTGCCTGGAATTTAAATGTTGGAATTTAACAAAGGTCTCAAAATATGAATGAACAGTTAAACTTATTTGTGAAACTTTAAGAAATATCTCCTTAGTGTTTCGATATTTAATGTTTTCTTTCCTATTTTCAGGTTTACAGCTTTGAGATTACATCCAGATCACTCTGACTACTCTCCTGATTTTTGTACAGGGATCAATAAAGTTTCACCCAAACCTCAGCTGTAACATGCACACACATAGATGCATTAGAGGGATCAAATAACCAGGCAATAATCAGACTGGAATTAAATCTTACTGTGCAGAGTTAATGCATTTTTAATGAGGCTTAATTCATAAAACAGGAGTGAATGGATAGACCCTGCTGGCTGCAGTAGTCAGTGACCTGCATGCATTAATGAGGGCCGTGTTTGGACAGACGCCTGTCCCTCCACAGGGACAGAAAACATGCTGCAGCAGGGTCATTCCCATTTCATAAATGTCACACAGAGGTAACCTGAGCAGCCGCTGTAATTAACTGAGCATGTTTGGTGGCTGAGCGGCCTCGGCAGCACAGAGAGAGATGACAGGGGGTGTATGAAAACGGCTTTCTTCATTTAGGGATAGTGTTAGTATTAATGAGGCAGTGTTAAGGTCACCCACAGTGCATGAATAAGAGACATCACAGTAAGAGAGTCACACTGACGGGATATAATCCTCAACCTGAACCTGAAGTCAAGATATGCTGACAGGATGACAGTACGCAGAGACTTGAAATCATGGTTACATCAGCTGTGACCGGTGACTCCCAGTCATATTTGTACAGGTGTAAACACATTATGGTGCCTTCAAATGAAAACTTGTTCACCATCTTTACACAAACGGACCATTTGAGTGTCCCCCGTGTTATGATATTCACAACATCGTACATCAGATTTATTGTCCAGTGTTAAATAACTGCATAATTTGTATCATGCAACAGAGTTAATGTTCTGGGACTTATTGCCCTTTATTAATTAGAGTATTTGCACTGTTAAGTCCATTGAATAGGCTTAATTTTTCAGGCTGTAAATAATTGAGGTAATTAAGTCACATAAATTGTAATGAGAGTCCAGTTCAGACTGATGATTCACAGCAAGAAAGGATGAAATTCCTGACCGTTTGTGACGAGCAGCGCTGCAACATTCTCAAACCCTACCAGTTCACACCAAAATTGATGGAGGTTTCCATAGCAACGACTCATATGATCACTCGTTCTAAAGAGATCTCTTAAATTACTGCAAAATAGGGGTGCAGGTAGCCTAGAGATAACGTCACGCCCATAGGTGGAAAAAGTACACAACAATTGCAATCAAGTAAAAGTACAGCATCTTTCATCTTAAAATAAATAATAATAAATATAATTAAAAACTTTTTTTCAAAGTACAGTTTAAAGTTTCTCATTGCTGCTATTGAATGCTTTGTTGATAATTACAGTAAGGTGGCTTTGCACAGCTTTCAAATTGGTCCTGACCCCTTTGACACAACATTAAGTCAATTGTATTTGCTCTTATGGGTACAGGCTGCAACTTGTGTGTAACTAAATGTGATTTCAGCCTGTCTTGCTGAGAAAGCCTTCAAAAAGAGATTTTAAAATGCTTTTATTACCATGCTGTGCCAATTCAACAATGAAACTACAGTGCATCCAGAAAGTATTCAGACCACCTTCACTTCTATCAAGTGTGTAATGTTGCAGCCTGATGCTACAGTCGTTTAAATTCCTTTTTTTCCCCCTCATCAATTTACATTCAGTACAAAATCATGACAAAGTGAAAACAGAATTTATGAAATTGCAAATTTATGAAAAAAAAACAAAACAAAACTGAAACATCACATTGGCATACGTATTCAGACCCTTTGCAAGAACACTTGCCATTTTTCTCTTATTTCCCTTAATCTTTGCTGAGATGTTTCTACACCTTGATTGGAGTCTACCTGTGTTAAAATCAAATTGATTGGACAGCCAGTTGGACAGTCCTCTCCTCAGTGCAAAACACATGAAAGCCCACTCAGAGTTTGCAAAAAACTCCACACAAACTGTGTCCCATCTCCACACAGGATCTGTGGAGCTCAGTCAGAATGGCTGTTGTTTGTTTGGTCACCTCTCTTCCTAAGGGCTGGCTCAGACTTCACGATTTAAAGTAAAAGTTCATTTCTATAGTTTTCAGCCCTGCGCACAAAATATGATGTGCAATTAAAATGTTCAATATCGCAGTAGAGCTACTTGAAAAGTAAAAAATGCATTTCAGTCAGGAACACTCTGATAATAAACATTTTACAATTTTATTACAAAGCAGATAAACAGTTTTCCTTGGCTGAGAAGGCTCTGCTCAACACATGCTCCAGGGAGGGCATCGTTTTAAACCCCCATTTGGATGGTACATTTAGGACAAAGCATAATGTATACAATAACATTAGTTCAAAAACAATGAATCCACAGTAGCACGAATCTGAATATGAGGGTGCAACAAGCTTTATGCTATAAAGGAGGAGGCTGAGGTGGAGGAGGTAAAGCTTTGCCAGCAGCAGCAGCAGCGTGGTGCATCAGCATTAATGCAAGCAGGGGTTAGTGAGAAGCAGGTCATAATTAAATACACCACTGTGTTGAGAGGAAGAGCTGTGATTGGCTGTCGGAACTGGGAGGCGATTATTGGGATCAGCTGGCCGTCAGCTGATCAAGGCTGGGTGTATAACTGTCCTGCATGAACTAACGCTGAGCTTAATAAGTTTAATTAACCACAGGTGGACTGCAGTAAAGGTGCAGAAACATCTCAGCAACAACCAAGAGAAATGGAAGAAACCTGAGCTAAATTTCAAGTGTTTTTGCAAAGGGTCTGAATACTTGTGTCAACATAACATGTCAGTTTTTTATTTTAATTAGTTTGCAAAAAAAACATTTTTTTGCTTTTACCTTGTGATGATTGGGTACGGAGTGCAGACTGATGAGAATAAAAATGTTATTTTTATGTAGCATCAGGCTGCTACATAGGAACATTAAAAAAGTAAATGGGTTAAATACTCTACAATACATAAAGAATCCTTTAGTGCTAAAATGTTCCAACCTGAAGAACATGAATAGATGTACTGCATTCTAAATGCAGCTCTGTATCCATGTAATTTGTTGGTTGCCTGTGCTAGTCAGCCCATTATTTGAGCTGATTTTAATGCAGGCACACAGGAAGCGGAGTCTCATAATTACATGACAGAACCTATAACCACAGAGGGGTCCATGTAAGGCAGTAAAGTAATGAGATTACTTACCGAGATCCAGATGAATGCTGGGAACGAAGGAGTTGACAAAGAACATGAAGATCACGACGCCAAGGACAGACACACACTTCACCAAGAG
The DNA here is from genome assembly GCF_018320785.1 of Cheilinus undulatus. Lineage (NCBI taxonomy): Eukaryota > Metazoa > Chordata > Actinopteri > Labriformes > Labridae > Cheilinus > Cheilinus undulatus. The sequence continues at coordinate 41,846,463 of NC_054871.1, forward strand.
CACCTTGTCAGTTATTTTGTGCTGTGGAGGAGAAACACATATATTCTTTTATCCTACAGCCCACCACATTTCTCTTAAGTGGAGTTTTTCAAAGACTAGGCCAACTTCATTATTGTGATAACATCAATGCAGCACAGTCGCATGAGTGACAAATCCGTCTGAGGTGAAGGATGAAAGCTTACCTTCTTTTTCAGCTCTTGAATGTTTTGTTCCCAGTTCTTATCCTCTTGAGAAATTTGTCTGTCGGGCACACAAAAACACTTTAATCACATATTAATTTTATTTTTTCTAAGTGATAAAGAGAAAACAACATTTTGGTATACACAAGCCAGTCTCTAAAGACTTTGAAATCGTATGATGAAATGATGCAAATTGTGCCTGTAAACACAGAACTGAAAGTTTCTAGGTATTTATTTAGTGGTGTTTCTGGTGCAGCTGTGTTTCTTACTGGTATGAAATTGTGTGGGCTATAACTGCAATGCTTGTTCAAAAACATGTTCAAGAAGCAGACATAAGAAAAAAAATCTTTTTTATGATTCCCTCTTGTTTTCATGCAGATATATCTGGCTTTAAAAATGCCTGCTTCAAAGCTTTCCATGCCATACATGAAGGAGAAGGTTTTTGACACAAGTTTAAAGCAAAAGTTTATTTCTGACCATTTTTAGCCCTGTACAGAAATATGACCTGCAATTAAAATGTTCAGTATTACAACCATGTTTTTTGAAATTTTGCCATTTTATTGAAAGATGGATAACCAGTTTTACTTGGTAGAGAAGGCTCTACTCAACACATGTTCCCTGGGTTAGTCTAGCAGCATGATTTGACTTCCCAGGGAGCACATAGCTAGAAACCTCCATTTGGATGGATACATTTATGACAAAGCATAACGTATACATTGAAATTAGTTTAAAATCAATTAATCCACAGTAGCACGAATCTGAATAAGACGGTGCATCAAGCTTTATGCTATGAAAGAGGAGGCTGAGGTGGAGGAGGTGAAGCTTTGCCAGCAGCAGCAGTTTGGTGCATCAGCATTAATGCAAGCAGGGATTAGTGAGAAGTACGCCATGTTTAAATACTCAGGTGTGTTGAAAGAAAGAGCTGTGACTGGCTGTGAGAGCTGGGAGGCGATAATTGGGATCAGCTGACTGTCAGCTGATCACTGGGCGTATGCCTGCCGTGTCCTGAAGGAACTAACACTAAGCTTAATACAGTGGATGTTTAAGAGCTAAAACTCACAGCTTCCATCTGCTTCTCTTTATTTTTAATTAGGGCTGTCAGCATTAATTATTCAGTTTTCCTAATGACATGAATCACATGTTATTTTGTCCTTTAAACAACTATAGAGTGCAACTGAGTGCAAACAGAACAGCGGCCAGAAGAAAGTTTTAGGTAAGATAAAAGTTTTGGGTGTGCTGGCTCCATAATCTTTTTGTAATGTAAATATTGCTAGGACACAGGGCTGCAAAGCTAAACACAAGACAGGATACAAAGACTGTTGATTTATCCTTTTTGGCTGCCAAAAGGATGATTTTGTCCAACTGTATAATTTGTAAGCTAAAATGTTACTCAACAGAAACAGTAGTGCTTGGGTTTTTCAGTATCCTTGGCATGGAGTGAACGGCAGAAAGGTTAAACTTATTTGAAATCAGGTGCATCTCAGCATCATGAATATCAACATAAATCAAACACATCAAATAAAATCAAATGAAACCTGTGTCAGCTCAGTACGGGATAACTGGAACTTTTAATGATGAAATAATTATTTAGCAAAGTGGTAGTAGAGGCACTCTGTTCTCTCTATATCTTTTTTTTTTTTTTTTTTTTGCTTGTTTTCTTGTTGTTGTTATCAGTCATGGTAGTATCAAATTTGTGTAACTCGTGTTTCATTAAGGGCTGTCAGAAGATTACAATTTTAAACTGTGATTATTCTCAGAATTTCTGGAGTTAATCATAATTAATTGCACCCTTTCTGTCATATTAGCTAGCATGCTAACAGTACAAAATGTCTCCAAATGGGTGTTCATTGAGGGTGTGACGTTTCAACACTCAGTTCTCGGATAGTTTTGAGTGTGCATTAGTACACTGTATTTGAGTACACTGTACTTCCTATTGTGAATGCACTTTGTGCATAACCTGGCACGCCAGATGGATTTGTTTCACACATCCATCTGGGAAACCTTCAATACTAAAGGTCTGGGAAAGGGCAGAGGATTTGAAAAAAACTCAGAGGGTGATTGGATGAACGTTCTGTCTGTCACATCTTTACGGGCCAATAAGAGCAACAAAACACCTGACGTAGCCGCTATCGAGGTGCGCGTGTGCAGCTACCGAGGAATAACACGAACCATAGCGACTGTAGACATGACGACTTTTGTCATTTTTGAAAAGAAAACAACTCACTGCTGTTCTTTGTTCTTCTTTTAATGAAGAAATGTCAAGTTCTGATAAAACTGGCGCTTTAGCAGCATCCACGCTAAGCTCTTCTGCCTCTTGTTGCTGCTTGCTTACATCACGACTCCGACATAGAGTTGAGACATGTCAAGACTGATTTGCACAAATACAGGTGCCTTACAACATTTTGTTTCCAAAAGATAGTTAAAATAAACTCAACTACATTTGAATTTATAGAGGAACAATGTAATAAAAATAGAGATTTTTTTTTCTGCCATTTCTTTTTGTACCAACTAGACCTTCATCATGACCTGACTTATATTAATAATAATGATAATAATAACAATAATAGTTTTTTGTATGAACATGTGGTCCTGTTAGATGTGTTGAACCATCCTCAACAGTAACAGCTGTTTTGTGTGTTTTCAGAGTTTATTCTAACCTTTGGAAGGTTTTCATCATCTTGCGGAGCAGATTTTCCAGGTTGAGGACTTTTTGCATCAGAAGACATTTCACAGCTGTCTCCTCTCGGCTGGCGGGGTTAATGCGTTGAGCCGTCTGCCTCCAAACCAGGATCTCATGCTTGAGTTCTAGAGGAAAGACAGAGGACAAACAGAGCAGGAGAGAAAGCCACCTGTTTAGAGCATGTCAAACACACAGACAGCACAGTCAGTACAGTAGTAATACTCAGTATGAAGCATAGGGGATATTGTTGATAGCAGCTTCAACAGTGGGGGCTCATAGAGAGGATATAAAGATGTTTTCGGTCAATATACCAAGAGCCCCTATAGAGGGGATAATGCAGCTAGGCGATGGGTGCATTGACCAGCTGAGGAACAGCCGATGTGGAAGCGGAGATGCAGCCTGAGGGAGCTGGATGCCTGTGTAGACATCAGCAGGTGCCATCCTTTCACAGAAAGGTTGCTAGGTGACCTTAATAAGATCTAACTGGCAGAATGAAAAAAAAATATTCCTGTAAGCGAATCTACACAATTACCAGACGTGGCGGGGGCTTTGGAGCTGGTTTAGCTGCGTGCACTGCGAGGTCGGCCAGGTTGGCAGGAGAAGCGGGAACTCCACAGGGTGGGATTTACTGATGGGCTATCAGCTCTGCATCGAGCGGCTGCGGCAGTGATCGACAGCAGCTCTGCACAGTCACTCTCCCTCACATTCTGAATGCGAGCAGTGTTGACGTCTGGGGATCTGTTTTAATGATCCCCTGCTGAGGTTCTCCCACAGGGGGAGGGCCATGTTGGATTGTGGGTAAACACTGATAAGAGAGTACTGTGTTCCTGCGAGAAATGCAAACAATTCCATAAAAATATTCCTGTTTTATTAGCTTGCCCATTATTTACAGACCCACAGTCTTGTATGCTAAAGGCCTCAACAGGAGATAGATTTTAGGATGGAGGGCAGTTAGCACCAAAAGTAAACACACCTAGGGGTTTACATGCTATTAAAGAAATCTTACACTACCTCAGGAAAATAACTAGGCAGTGTTAAATTGAGCCAAACTGATATGGGATTTTGGATAGTGATATTTATACAGTTTAAAATGGGAAATGTTCCCCAGCACCTTCTATGAGTTTGTCGACTGTGCGCTGCATTCATAGTGATATCACAACATGCACTCAGACGCCTGCTTTCCTAAAGAAAATTGCTTGATTACATATTTATCATTTACATCGTCAGCCTCTGATACAGTGCAGGCTTAAGTGTTAATTGGCTAGTTTTCATGTAACATCTAGCCAGTCAGAATGTGTTTTATGAAGGAGATTTGTGGAGACTGTGCAGAGTGAAAATAAAGCACACAATTTGCAGTGAAACCAAAGTAGTGCACCTTTTGATTTACCAACTCTATTGATTATTAGTCAAATAAAATGACAAATATTGACCTTGATAATGGGTGAGGTTGAGAATCAGTCGACCCCTAATGAAAAATAGTACAGTTTTGACCTGAGACAGCAGAAATGTGACATATCATAGACACTGGACAACGCAAGTAAAGTTTAAAAGAGTTTCATTGACTTATTTTTCTGCAACCCACTTTTGGATCCCGGCCCACCAGTCGAGAATCACTGGGCTAGACCGTCCCCTCTTTCTTCCAACATGATGATTGGTTTGACACATCCTACTGTCAAGTCAAAGAACATATCTGTGGCTCTGTAATCCCCAATCTAACACAGTGACTATCGAAACTGATAAAAGATCCTGTAGTCTGATCTCAGTATTAGCTTTCCACTGCATTTGATTTTTTTTTAGTTGGCATGAAAATTTTATTTTGACCTTGTCTCTGACTGGTTCTGTCTCAGCCTGACCTCTTTTGCATACATGGATTTTTTATTACCTTGATTATTTTTTTCTAAGTCATATTTTTGAAATTCAATTTTGTGCCTCATCAGTTGTACTCTTGTTTTCTTTTTGCTTTTAAACAGACTGTTTTATTCAGACTGTTTCTAACAAAAAGAGACACTTTGTCCATGTTGATGTATTGTTGATGGTTATGATGCATTGGTCAAACTCTAATAAATAGCCTGAGGCTAGATGACCAGCCTGTGCTGCTCTTGTACAGGAGGACTGAAGCCTCTGTTTTCTTTTTTTTCCACAAGTCAATAGCAGCAGCTGAATACAAGTGGAGGGGTTTTCTGAGATGAGCTTTGTAGTGTCTGGGTGAATCATCAGCCTCCTGGGAGAGCCAAGGAAGAATGGAGAAAAGGTAAAAGTTTTCCACCACGATACCTGATTTTAGATTTAGCCTCACCATGACCTAATTGATTAAATTCATTTTTAAATGTATTAGTGGCCCTAACTTACACAAACAGTAAACATAATAATAAAATAATACATCATGTCATTATTTATATCATAACTACATAGAGATCTGCCCCTTTATTAACTAGCCTTTTATAATACAGGGTTTTATCATCTGAGAACAGGGGTCATCTGGTGAATATAGCTTGAATGCATTTCATTGAAAATCACCTGGGATGGAGGTGGTGGTGAAGGGGGTCTTCATTAGAAGGCTATATACATCAAATATGGATGTCAGAGGTCATACTGCACAGTTAATTAAGTTTCATTGAGGTCACTGCAGCACCCTAGAAGGTGAGTAGCACTTGTAGGGGGGATATGTGCGCTGGTGTTCTAGGGGGATTTATGGACTCCATAATATAAGCCAAAAGCAATCATATCTGATTTTTCGATTGTGCTGCATCCACCTCAAACCTGCAATTTACATTTCATCTCCATGACAACTTGATAACTCCTTGCACAACGCCACTCTCCATCATTGCAGCATAGAAAATGATTTGGGGGAACAGCCGTGAGTTAGAGGAAAAATTCTTCACTCACCAACTATTTCAATGGACTCTTTGTTGTAGAGTTTTTTGTTCCAGTAGAGCATCCGCAGGAAAGGAAATGAGGTGAGAAGGACGAGGCAGATCCCGAGGAACATGTAGCCTGTGAAACTGGCAAAATCAATCCCCTGCAAGACAAAGAATAATAATGTCTGAGAAAACAAAGTCTTATGAGATGAAGAGGCAGACTGTTATCAGATATTAGCTTCAGTGAATAGACAGGAGGGAGGAGAAACTCCAGATTGTATGCTGTGGTGATCTGTACATTACTGACATTAAGTAATGCAGTCCAGTAAGAAAACCCCAACTGACAAAATTTTAACTGAACTGTCCTTTATCAGAGACAAAGGACCAAGGTACAAATAATGTTTGCTCTAGGAACTATATTACAAGTGATTAAGAAGCTTCAGCTACTTTTTGTCTTAGTGATTTAAGGTTCCTACCATACAAAAAGGATCATATCAAATAAAGCCACAACTTTTCAGTGCTGGATTTCATTCTCAGCATAAATACATACAATAGCAGTACCATTACCAGTACCATTACAACCCAGCTCTAAAAAGTTGGGGCACTGTGTAAAATGTAAATAAAAAACAAATACAATAAATTGCAAATCACATAAAACCATATCAGTTGAAACTAGGGATGCACGATAGTTGATTTTTGACAATATCCAACATGCCGATACTTACATACTGATATTTGAATGTAGTTCAGTCAGGAACACTTCCTTTGACTTTCAAGGCAGCACATGGCTAGAAACCTCCATATTTATAGATACATTTATGATCATGTAAACTGAATACAATAAAATTGGTTCAAAAGAAATTGATCAATAGCAGCATGAATCTGAATATGAGGGTGCAACAAGCTTTATGCTGTAACGGAGGAGGCTGGGGTGGAGGAGGTGAAACGTGGCCAGCAGCAGCAGCATGGAGCACCAGCATTAATGCAAGCAGGGATTAGTGAGAAGTACGTCATATTCAAATTCACTGCTGTGTTGAAAGAAGGAGCTGTGATTGGCTTTGGGAGCTGGAAGGCGATAATTAGGATCAGCTACTCACAGCTGGGCGTATGACTACCATATCCTGCATGAACTAACCTTAGGCTTCATTTTAGACATAAAAATTAAATCCTTGAAACACACAAATATACAAATTTTAGCCTTTAAACACACTTTAAAGCAGGGGTGTCAAACTCAAGGCCCAGGGGCCAAATCCGGTCTGTGGTACAGTTATGTCCAGCCCACCAGATCACATGATATTTTTTATTAGAGCTGGCCCACCAGTATGAGGTCTGCAGATTTCCTCCAGTATAAAAATGTAAACTAAACCTAGATGATTTATAACATCCTTGCTAAGTCATAGAAATCAGGAAAGGGAAACAGTCAAATTAATTTGATAAAAAGTCAGGAACATAGGAGAAATTTGTGTTTTCTTTGTATTTTCAATTTTGCATCTCACAGTTATGACTTTATGGTTTTGACTTTTTATTTCATATTTTAACCTTTACATCTCATAACTTTTACTTTTTATCTCATTTTTTACCTTTTAGATTCAACATTTTAAATCAAATCCTAGTTTGACCTTTTAAAGTCATGATTTGACTAGCTCATGTTTTAACCTTTTTCAACTCCTAATTTTAACTTTTATCTCATTTTTTACCTTTAAAACTCATGATTTTTAACATTGTTTCATATTTTGACTTTTAAAACTCATGAATTTGAAATATAATCTCATATTTTGATATTTTAAACTCACAATTTCAATATTTAACTCACATTTTGATTGTTAAATATCATGATTTTGAATGTTATCTCAGTTTTGCTGACCATTTCAACTCCTAACTTTGACTTTTAGCGCATTTTTTTCCCCTTTAAAACTCATGATTTTGACATTTACATCATATTTTGACTTAAAAATCACGGTTTCAGTATTCTATCTCATACTTTGCCTTTTAAAAACATTATTTTGACTTTAAATATCATGTTTTTACTTTTAAATCTTGACTTTTTATCTCATATCTGGAGTTTTTAACTCATCACGTTTACCTTTTAATCTCAAAATCATTTAGGTCTACAGTCAATGGTTAAATGTTGACCCCATTAGGCACTCAGGTTAGACCCAAATTCAGAACCCAGCCTCTGCTGTGATTGAGTTTGACACCCCTGCTTTAAAGGGTAACGAATGATGATGAATAAAGAGAATGACTTCAGCAGAAGTAGGTCTGTGGACCAGCCTAAAACTCCACCAATTGTTTGTTTGTAAGGCCAATACTTACAGCTGATATAGGCACATTTTTATAGCCATAGTTTTAGTTATAAATATCAGCAGAAAGATTCAAATCTGCCATTAGCAATATAAGCTTTTTTCTGACGATACCGATATCCTGCTGATAATATCATGCATCCCTAATCAAAACTGTCCCGACTCCCATTTTGCCATTTCACAATAAATATTAGCTTGTTTTGATGACAACAACATATCTCATAAAAGTAGGAACGGGGGCAAGAAAAGGCTGGAAAAGTAAGTGGTACTAATGAAAAACAGCTGGAGGAGCATTTTGTAACTAATTATGTTAATGGGCACCAGGTCAGTAACATGGCTGGGTATAAACAGACCATTTTAGAGAGGCAGAGTCCCTCAGAAGAAAAGACAGGCCAAGGTTATCCAGTCTCCAAAACCTAAAGACTTTGAATATCCCACCATCTACAGTAGGTTACATAACGTCATCAAAAAAAAATCCAGAAAATCTAGAAAAATCTCTGAATGCAAAGGACAAAAAGCCAATACTGGATATTCATTATCTTCTGGCCCTCAGGTGTACTGTAGTGGAAATCACTGCACAGGCTCAGGAACACTTCCAGAAATCATCATCTGTCAACCCAGTTTGTCATGTCGTCCACAAATGACAGTTAAAGCTGAATCATGCAGAGAAGAAGCCGTATGTGAACGAGATCCAGAAACCCGACTGTCTTCATTGGGATAAAGCTCATTTAAAATGGACCAAGGCCAAGTGGAAAACTGTTCTGTGGTCAGATGAATCAAAATACAACAGACTCATTATCAGCACACAGTTCAAGAGCCTGCATCTGTGACGGTTTGGGGTTGCATTAGTGCCTACAGCATGGGCAGTTTACACATCTGGAAAGGCTCTATCAAAGCTGAAATTTAGAAAGAGGTTTTAGAGCAACAAATGCTGCCATCCAGACCACATCTCTTTCAGGAGAGGCCTTGTATATTTCAACAATACAATGCTAAACCACCTACTGTATCCATCACAACAGCATGGCTTCACAGTAGAAGAGTCTGGAGCTGGTCTGCCGGAAGTCCAGACCTTTCACCAGTATGAAACATCTGGAGTATCATTAAACAAAAAATGCGGCAAAGAAGACCCAGGACTGTTGAGCAGCTAACCTACATCAGACAAGAATGGGACAATTCCTCCTCTGCAAACTCCTCTCCCAAAACTCTAGCGACTGGTCTCCTCAATTCTCAGACATAGAACTGTTGCTGCGGGTAAATTAAATAGAGCTAATATTTCTGAGATTCTGTTCTTATTTTACCTCTTTACCCCACTTCAACATTTTTGGACTAGGGGTTGTACATGCATACATTGATATAGTTGTTGACCTGTTTATGATAACCTATGTATTGATATTCATGGACTGTAGCTTTGGCCATTAGACTGATTGTTGACCCACTGAAGCAACAGTAAGTACGGCTCAAGAAGATCAGCCCATTTAAGTGTATCACTGTAGGACAGCTTTCTATTAGAATAACTGGAGGAGTCCAGATGGGCCAGAATTTTCTAATGTGAACTGACTGCAAGCTACTTTTAGCTGACTTTTTGCCACCAGCTGAGCTACGGCCAAAAAACACGACACAACAAACAGAAAAATGTTCTATTGCAAGTGGGAATGTTTTGTAGCTGAATAAAAATGCATGCACATGTAGGTTTAGGTGTGACCACTACTCTACATACTTAATACACCATTATAAAAACCTGAGTTTTAAGATGGATAGCGGTATTATATTAAGTGGTAATATAAAAAAATAAAAGTTTCTATCAAAGAACAGCCAAAGGAAAGGGATAAGGACGCTTAAGATTTCACGATTGCACATAAAGGGACACTGATAATAGCACCCTGAAGGTTTTACATGTCCTCCAAGGTGCTGCTTGAAATGGAGCACATCTTACTTGCTGCATGAGTAAAAAGACCACAGCCCTTCGGCTGAAGCTGTCCTCATAATAGAAGGCTAATCTTACCCAGAGAACAAGATTCTATCAGATACACCTTTGGAAATGTGCAAAATTATAACAGGTTCAAGGTGAGATACATGATCATATTAGAAATATGATGACATTCTGTTGCCCTTTCTCTTTCTGCCACAGTAGAAAAATCAAATACATGATTGCACACAATGAGTGGTCACATCAGGTTTTAAGACAAAGACCAGTAGCCTCTAAATAAAGTCTAAGACTTACTTTATAATGTGTAATAATGGTAGATTTTTACTTTCTTCATTTCTTATACTTCAACATAGCAGCATAGAAAAAGTAACAAAACAGGTTAACAGTGACCTCTACAGGACATGCCTTTTTTCAACTTGCTACAGAAGTCTATTTGAAGGAGTGGAGGGCAGGCAGAATAAAAACTGCTGCAAGATGAAGATAAAGATATTCTTGGACACGACCTGAAAGCTCTGAAACACCAGATATCAAGTATTCAATCAAGTCTGAGTGTGCAAAAGATCTTAAACATATCATCAAGTCTGCACTAGATTTAATACAAAGAGCCCTTTCATGTTACACAATTCTATCACGATGTCGTCTCATTGCCTCACTCGTACTGCACGGCTCTGCTTTATTCATGCCTCCACAGAGACCTGCTCTCTCAGTCTGCGGTGACCCTCGGGGTAGCCTGGTGGGTTGAGGACAGCTGCTCATGCTCAAACAAGCCTGGTAAAAATGAAAACTTGAGCCTCTCCGAGATAGAATTCATGGCTCTGATAGGATTCGGACATAAAAGAGAGAAAAATATCACAGATTACAGAGGATGTAATCTAGGACTTTCTGACTCGTGATTTGTTAATCAAATTGGATTTGGCTGTTTGATAAAAAGACTTTCCTGTATTCATTGTCAGTTTAGCCCAGTGCCAAGCTCCAGTAAAAACCTGAATGAGTCTTGTGTTTTGATCTGTGAGTAGGAATGAATGAAGAAATTTAGTCAACTCATGCACCTTTGGCTGCAATCACAGCACTAAGTCTATACGGATAGGTCTCAATCAGGCTCAAACATCTGGACACTGCAACTTTGCCCTATTCTTCCTTACAAAACTGCTCAAGCTCTGTCAGGTTGCACAAGTCTGGGGCATGAACAGCCCTTGTCCGGTCCAGCCAAAAATTCCCTATTAGGTTGAGATCTGGGCTTTGACTTGGCCACTCCAGAACATTTGCACACCAAAAAGCTCCCGTGTCAGGCTTTTGTTAGCATTTAAAACAGTAACATTTCGAGCCTACATGCTCCTCTTCAGACTAGACTTCACAAGTCTGTGCCCTAAAACCTCTAAATAATTTTCAGTACTGATAGTCTTTTCCAGATGTGTAAACTCCCCATGCCATGGGCACTAATGCAACCCGTACCATCAGAGATGCAGGCTTTTCAACAGTGTGCTCCTCTTTAGTTCACACGGTGTCCATGGTTTCCCAAAAGAGTTTCAAATTTGATGCATCTGGCCACAGAACAGTTTTTCATTTTGCCTCAATCCATTTTTAATGAGCCTTGGCCCAGTGGTGTCTCTGGATTTTGTTCACATGCAACCACTGTTCCCAAAGTGGGCCATGCCACACCCAGTTGGACTGGGTGTCATGATAGGGGTGCGTTGTGTGGTGCTGACAACTTCAGCACTGTAAAAGAACAGCAGTTTAATGATGTCTCCTCAGATTCAATAATGTGGTTGCAGATCAAGCCCAAGACATTGTCTTCATTTTGTAGTGGAGTGGAAATGGAGAACCCAAGAGTCATGGCCACATTCCATCCTTTTACAACATTGGATCAACGTGAAGTTGTTTTTTCTGCTGTTGCCTCACTGGAGTGAAAAAAAAAAGAGGTCAAAGCTTGTCAGGCCCAAAAGTGTAAATCTTCAGATGTTCGCTCAATCTTTTATTTTGAGGGAAATTGTTAAATCTTCATAGAGTGTGATTTTCAAAACACTGTTTAAGGTAATAGTTGTTATAACAAAATTTAGAGATTTTTACGTTGTGGTAAATTCTGAAAAAACATAGGAATTTGTCAGCAAAAATTGAGGCTGACAGTGTGTTTGTAGTAAGTTTACACATTGTTAGATTTTGATGTGTATGGTGAGGGGTGGGGGGGGGGTGGGGTGGGGTGGGGGGTGGGGGGGTGGGGGGGCTGAAAATACTTTCATCTAACAAAGGAGGGCCTGGTAGAAAAATTTTGGGAACCACTGATACAGTAAAGCTTCTCATTTGCATTACACAGCTTTAACTTGCATTTGTGGACAGAACGACAAACTGTGTTGGCAAATTATGTCTTGAAGCATTCCTGAGCCTATGCAGTGATTTCCAGTACAGATCATGCCTGTTTTTATCGCCATGCCAACTGAGGGCCAGGAGATTGCAAGCATCCAATATTGACTTTGGCCTTGTCCCTTTGCATTCAGAGAATTCTCTAGATTCTCTGAATCTTTTGATATTATCCTGTAGATGTCGGGATACTCAAAGTCTTTGCCATTTTACATTGAGGAACACTATCTGAAAATTTATCAAAATTTTTCAACATAGATGGACAAACCTCTGCCTCTCTACAATGCTCCTTTTTTATCCAGTCATGTGTCATGACCGGGCTCAGGTGGTCATAACAAAGAAGGGAGACACCACGGCAAAGTTTTAAACAAGTCTTTATTTTTCCAAACAAACCAAATTAAATCAAATTAAACATTCAAATCAAACAATTCTCTAATTAAACCAAATCAGACCAAATTAAATCAAATTAGACCAAGTCAAATCATCAAATTAGGCAGTTTACCATCAAACTCAATTAAACTAAACTAAAGAGTCTGAAAAGCCAAATTAGACCAAATTAAACCAAATTACTTAAAGTTACTTCAAATTAGAACAAATTAAATATTTACAGCATGAAGTATGTAAGTCAGTAGAGTCAGTAGTGTGGGATGTGCATGAGAGAAGATAATGTGTGTAAATGTTGTAAAATGCAAACTTAACTAAAGCTCATCCTAATCTAACATAACTAAACCAAAGTGCAGTATACCTGTGGAGGCCAGGTCAGCGAGAGAGTGACTGCATGAGCTTAAATAACCTCCTCACTCTAAGCCCAGGTGTGTGACGTTACTCTAATCAATGAGCTGCACTCACAGACACAGGCTGGAGACACTCAGGCTGACAACACCAAACATCACATGAGGTCATGGACATCACACCATGTTACTGACCTGGTGCCAATTAACCAAATTGGTTGCAAAATGTTCCTCCAGCTGTTTTTCAAGAGTACTACTTTCTTTTCCAGTCATTTCTTGCCTCGTCCCTACCTTTTTGAAATGAGTTGCTGCTATTAAATTCAAAATGAGCTAATGTTTTCATTAAATAGTTAAATATCTCACTTTTAACATCTGATATGATGTTTATGTTCTATTATGAATAAATGGCCTAATGAGATTTGCAAATCATTGCATTACATTTTACACAGTGCTCCAACTTTTTTGGAATTGGAGTTGTAAATCACAGTTGTTGTCTCACTTTTTCCTCACGCCACACCACTGACATCCTCCCATCAGTAAAAGGGGTATGCAGCAAAACACAAGACAGCAAACCACCAGATGACGTCAGTTTGTCTGTGTTTGCTGCTGTTATGTATCTCTGTTTGCAGCCGTTAACTATGACCCTGTTGTGTCCATATTTCAGAGCCAATGTCAACCACTCTTCTGACTGGCTGGAGAGGATCCATTTGGCAAGGGGAGTCACTCGTGTCCCTCAATGAAGTGATACCAAAATAAGATTCTGTATGCACCGTGCCACCTTGCTCTGTGACAAATCAAATACAAGGACACTCTTTTGAGGGCAGAATCACCTAAACAGATACTTCACAGCCAAGCTGTTCTATTTCTGGATTTCCCCTCGAAAAATCCCCTCGACACAAAAAGGCAAGCATGCAAACAAACAAACTCACAGCCAAGTAAACCGTGCATGCCCACACAAGCTGTCCTTATCAGAGGCCAGACATGACTGGATGAGCCCACTGTCACTGTGTCCCCACCGTTCTGTCACTTGGGAAAACCGAGCCAAGGCAAACCGGACTGCAGGCCGCAGGAGCCCGCTGAAGCAGAATGCTACTGTACACCGAAGGAGATCACTTACTGCTGCAGCCGCAAAGGCTAAAATGTCACACGCCACCAACAGATGCCACATCAAGCAGCTGAGAAAATGTCATGTCTTCTAGTGCTGCAGCATTTCGCCCCTCCGAGTATAAGAGGAGCGAAGGTTATGAGAAGCGCCTAAAAGTCATTGCCCTTTTAAAACGGTGACAGGCTGGTCTGATTAACTCAGGGAAATGTGTGAACTGGTGTTTACCTTTGTCACAATCTGCATGCAGAGTGTAAACAATAGAGGAAAATCTGCTGCAGGAGGGTTTTCTAAACTATTGGCTGACAGAGAAAAAATTAGATTGCTTTAATGCTTCTCACAAAGTCAAATCAAGCAAGCCAACCAATATTCAGATGTATACATGATCAGCCAATCAACATCATGGCTTATACAGATTTTTTAGATCAGTATGATTTTACATTCCTGCAAAACCGTCACCATTTTAAAGAACAGAGTAAGCACTAGGGGCGCATGGTGTCAGTGAGCGATGCCATATTACATCAACAAAGTTTCTTTGTACTGGTAGGTGAAGAGTTTGCACATTCTTTACACATATGTGGCTTCTTTCTGACAGTGTTGGTTCTCTCTATGTGTAAAGCTACTCTCACTGTTTGCATGAAATCTACGGCATTGCATACACATTCAATTGTGTAGCCTAAGCCTACACACAAGGCCTGAAGAAGCATTATCTATTTGTCATTCAACCAGTGTAAAATTAATAGAATCTTTAAACTAGTGGTACTCAACCTTTTCTAACAAAGAGCCATGTTGTCTTAAAATACTTTAGCAAGTGCCACAATCCAAAACAGTGAATGTAAGGAAGATCCATAGATCAACTGATCCATAGTTGAAGTGAAATGAAACCACAAATTGGTGGATAATTGTGAGCTTAAATGGGATGCTACAGGCTGCATAAAAATGTCTGTATAGTGTCAGCAGACACACACAATATGTCACTGATAATGATGATAAATCTATTTTATTTATCGCTGACGTCGGGCCAAAACCTTGTATCTCACTTTTCATGTTTTTAATTTGTTTTTATAAATCAGTGCTGTTGGTCACCTTTACATCTGTCAGTGGGTTTTAACTAATTTTAAAGAGTAAAACTGCCAAAAGAAGTGTTTTTTTTTTTTTAATTCCTGAAAAGTGTTGTTTTTGAGGTCTTTGGCCTAACACTGGTGTCATGTGAGTTCCACCTGGTCTAGAGATTTCTTTTCTATTACAATATGGAGTTTGAGCTTTGAGATAATTTTCAAAAAGCTGGTGAATTATGGTTGGATATTTGGGTATTTACATCTCACATTGGTGCATTTACTGTAGCTCTGTGGCTTTAATAGAATAAAATAGAGGCTTTTTAATTTTTTTCCACTCATTATTGATGCTTTTAGCTAAAGAGGGAGGGGCCTCATATTGGTCTTTGCCCTGGGTCCCAAAATAAATAAAACCAGCTCTGCCTCACACCTGCAAATCTCCCAGACACATTGTTCTGTCCTGCCTCATTTTATAATTCTGGTTTAATATTTCTGCTCTTTTTACAGTATTTATTATCATTAGTTCATTAAAGATCAAATAAAACATCCACGTTTGGACAACGTTGTTTTTTTTTTTTTTTGAAGTAAGCAGTAAAAGAGATGCAACTGGTCACTAAAAAGCCACATGTGGCTCGAGAGCCACGGGCTGAGTATCACTGCTTTAAACACTTAAAAGGAATATAAAGTCTTACTAATACATCAGTACTTTAAGTAGGCTTTTGAACATCATACTGATGTTTTATTGTTAAACTTTGAATTCAGGACTTTGACAATGTGGCATGAGTTCTAAATATAAAACCACATGCATGCAGATATTTTGGCACAAAAAGCAACAGATTTAGCCTATTAAATGGTTTTGATGCCAGTGTTTCCCCAGCTTACCATGCTAACAAGACAGCAACCAGCTAGCTGACTGTATTTATAAAAGGGTTGAAAAAGGGTCAACTTTTTAGCTCTGTAAATTTCCTACGTATTCAACACTTATCGTACAAATGCTATGTGACGCTATCTCGCTAGAACTTCTGGTGATCACTGAAGGCAAGTGTCTGCTCTACTTGTGGAGCCTTTGCAGAATGCCAAGTCCAGTTTGGTCCAGTTCCACCTTGCAAAGTAGATGGATTGGCCAGATTCCATGTCTGTCATCAGGCAAACCCATCTTGAAAAGCTCCAACTGAAACGATTGTGCCAGGTCTGAAAACGGACCGAACCAATCAGCGTCATATGAGGAGAATGAGGCAGAAGCAAGCAGGGTTTATTCGTTCCTGGAAGCTGACAACAATGGTGTAGTGTGTAGCTGGGATGTAATTTTAGTATAGCTGCAGTTATTTTAGAACTGAACCACATATCTGCATTTAAAAAGAGCAAAGATCCATACTGAAAGCTTGGCGGGATGCTCTTCTGCTAACCTCCTTCAGCATGAGTTTGGGATAGTTATGGACGGGGTTTAGTTGCACTGTAAGCCAGCATACACAGAGGCTGCTGGTCAAGCAATTGGCATGGATGAGGCTACAGTTGAGGAGTATACACCCCATAGTAAATGACTCTCTGACTGCATTATCCAGAGGTATTAGTCCAACTTTGAGAACCCTGACTTGGTATGATTCAGTCACATTAACATTTTTACAGGCATTTTAAAAATCCACTTTTAGTCCAGCTAACATAAGAAATTTGCCTTTTCAGACTGTGTATATGTACTGAGTATCAATGGCCCACCAGTGGCTGATTTAACTACAATGGACCTGTTCTTCTGATTATCACATAAGTGACAACAGGCGTCATTCATTTTATTAAGTGTTTGAATACTCAGTCTATTTGTAGCATGTCATAGCCATAGTATCATCTTCGCTGTGGAAAAATAGTCCCTTATTAACCTTTGTTGTCATAACTTCTCAGCGATGATAATGAAAGTGTCATAGAGGCAGTTCAGGGTGTAAACCCCTCACCTAACCCTGCCAAGATCAGCTCCAGTCCTCCAATATCCCGAACGCGATTAGAGTTACCGATTGTGATATGGAAAATAAGGGCCAGTCAAAAGAGGAGGGGGATCTTTACTGTCTTTTTTCCTAAGAATTAAGTCAAAATAGAGTGAAATGATGGATTAACAATCAGATCACTGGATAAAAATAAAAACAGAAAACTACAAAAATTTTCAAAAGGTTGAAATAAAGTCAGAATGTCAGGAATAAAGTCAAAATATTGAGCATAAAATGAAGTAAAAATCATAAAGTCATAATGAGGAATAAAAAACTTGAAATAGTTTAGAAAACATTTTCAGATTTTTGACTTGATTCTCAAAATGCAAAATAATAATTCTGTCATTATTTTACTCAAACCTGTAAAAACTACACTATCATTTTCATGTAGACCTGTCAGAGATTATAATCATTAAGGTTATTATTTGATAATAAATATGACATCCCATGAATTCTGCACATAGAAAACATGGTTTCATCAGCCTG
The DNA here is from genome assembly GCF_018320785.1 of Cheilinus undulatus. NCBI lineage: Eukaryota > Metazoa > Chordata > Actinopteri > Labriformes > Labridae > Cheilinus > Cheilinus undulatus. Next base: position 41,864,109 of record NC_054871.1, read on the forward strand.
AGGCTGATGGCACAAACACACATTATCATCAAGGTCTGAAGCGACTCTCACAGTGTGACATATGTGGAGAATGGCGGACTGTCAGTTACATGCTTTCACACATTATTGCATCAGAAGTGACACTGCCACACTCACAAGTTTAATCACACTGTAATCCCAAAGAGAGGGTCTCCAGCACACCCAGACATGCCACTTCTATGTGACGCGAGCCACGCCAACACAAGCGGCTGCTGCTGGGGTATGTGACATGTACAGGAGGGAGGGAGGCACCACTCCACACAGGCATCAAAAATAATTAAATGTGCACAAGTGGGACTAGTGGAGCAGCTGTGATGCTTATAATAATGTATGAACTGTATCATATCTAATATTCAAATCCAAACTGGAGAGAATGCAAACAAGTCAAGGTTTATATTCCTGTTTTCAAAAATGCACAAGATTAAAAAGACAACCATTAGTACGATCTTTGTAGAGCAGCTGCACAAGAGCAACACAAATCACATACACTCACTAGCCACTTTATTAGGTACACCTCTTCAATTGCTTGTTAATACAAATGGCTAATCAGCCAATCGCATCACAGCAACTCAATGCATTTAGACATGTAGATGTGGTCAAGATGACTTGCTGAAGTTCAAACCAAAGATCAGAATGGGGAAGAAAGGGGATTTAAGGGACTTTTAACATGGCATGGTTGTTGGGGCCAGACAGGCTGGTCTGAGTATTTCAGAAACTGCTAATCTACTGAGATTCAATTCACACAGGCTCACCAAAATTGAATGATAGAAGATCGGAAAAATATTGCCTGGTCTGATGAGCTTTGATTACAGCTGTGACATTCAGCTAGTAGGGTCAGAATTTGGGTTAAACAACATGAAAGTATGGATCCAATCTGCTTTGTATCAACGATTCAGGCAGGTGGAGGTGGTGAAATGGTGTTGGGGGTATTTTCATGGCACACTTTGGGCCCTTTAGTACCAATCGAGCATAGTTAAAACGCCACAGCCTACCTGAGGATGGATGTGCAGTGAACAAATCTGCAGCAACTGCATGATGCTATCATGTCAATCTGGACCAAAATCTCTGAGGAATGTTTCCAACACTTTGTTGAAAATATGCCACTAAGAATGCATGCTGTTTACGCGGCTAAGTGGACTATTACACAATCGTTTCAGGAAAGATCTGGGCATCACATGGAGATGAAACTGTTGGTATATATAGATTTGTTCACTCTGGGATCCGGTTTCAAAAAGTAGCATTTTCGGGCTCCGCTCGTTCTGTGTGGATGAAATGCTGATACAATTCTCTAAAAGTTGTCTCCACATGGACAGCCCCTGAGAATAGCTTATTTTAGCATGCATTTTCTGAAAGGTGGAGCAAGAAAGAGGGGGAGGAATGGATTTTTCTGATTCTTGGCGGGATTGTGGACAAAGCAGGGGCACATATTTTTTGTTAGAAAATCATGAAAAAGTGTTTTTTGCTTAAAATGTGGCCTTTAAAGACTGGTAATAGTTGCTCTATATAACTTTATTATAGAATTGAAAGAAAGATCTCAGTCAGGTAGTGAACTGACAGGCTGCCACCAAAACCCAGCAGACAAACATTGAAAAGGCATCGATTTTTAATGTGAAACTTTTGCATTAAGTGTGTTCTGCAACTTTAATCACAGGGTTGGTTTGTTTTGGAGAAGGGGAGGCCTCTGTGGATAACTCGGCTCATTGTTCAAACCTAATAGACAAATAAACAATGAAGGGTCATTTTCACGCTTGATTTGCAAAGTTTACAGCCTCCTATCCTGTTCTGCACTATAAACAGAGCAGAGATTAGACTGAAAAAATCCTCAGGGTCTTTTAAACAAATGACTTGACTCATCAACTTTCAAGTGACAGTCCTATACATACCTTAAAATATGCCTTATATGATTTTTTAATGCAAATGTGATTTGCTTTGAGACACAGGTTGTACAGTTATCCAACATTATTATCTAACGTACAGAACTTCACTGAGAAGAAATAAGATAATGTAAAAATCTTTATAAATGATGGCTGCAGGGAAACTGCTTACATGCCATTGTGTAACACGTTGCAGGTACACTGAAACAAGAAGGTCTTACAGTTGCTCCCCAGCATTCTGACATTTTTGATTCATGTGATTTATGACGGCAGCAGCAGAAAATATAAATTGGTTTCACAGCCACAACATCTCCATTCATCACTGAAGCATCAACATAAATAAGGGTCATGACTCAGGACTGTATAAAACACAGAACGATTGTGTTGGGCAGAAAAAAACCAATGTACAAACCAGCAAAAACAGATGATGACATTTACTAACAGTGCACAATCAACACACCTGCAAATGCCTGTATATAAAGTCTGAATTTATGCAGTGCAGAGACTGTCAGGTCATGAGTGCCAGAGCTTATTTAAGGAATACGAAAGCTTTAGAGAATCTGTATGCAGCAGCATCTCTACCATTTTACTACTCCTCTGTAAGAGCGTGACTACTCAACACATCCTCACTACTCTGAGGATCCTAAAGTGAGTATCTTGAAAAGCACTCTTCAAATAGAATTATCATCACTATTTGTATTCTGTATCTAATGTTTCTACATTAACCTACGCTACTGTTTGAGTTAAAGAAAAATAGCCTCACAAAGTACATAGTAAACCTTTGAAATGTAACCTCCAGAAAGAAAGGTTCACAGTCCTGAAGCCACTCCAGCATCATCCCCGAACCAAGACAAGTTTTCAGAACTGTCCTGTTTAGCAAATTTTAAGTAAAACTAAACAACATTTATAGTCCTGTTCAGATAATTATATTATCACATTTAGTCAGGACAGCGAAACCTATCTATCCAGGATCCACAGTCCACCCTGGTCTGCTGAATCCTGTTTGGTGCTGGAAAAAGCGCACCCTTGTTCACTGCAACCTAACTATACTGCAAAAACTGAAGTGTTGAAATCTCATTGTTCATCATTTCAGAGAAGATTTAAACTCCAACTGTAACTTTAACTCCATTCTGAATAAAAGTTCTTTAGTGTTGGAGTTATTTGACAGTGTTGATCCATCCAGTGTTAGTTCAACTCCGTAATGAGTCAGCTGATTAAACAAAGCTCCGTGGATAGCAATTTCAAATCCGAGAGGCAGGGTTTTCCCATCATGCCCTTGGGACGAGGGCTTAGATGTGTTTAAACGTCATATATTATGCAGAATACACTTTTCAGGCTTTTTTAATCAAAAATATGTGCCCTGGTCTGTCCACAATCTCCCCAAGAATCAGAAAAATCCCTCTCATACTAACTCCCCTCATGATGTCACATGGGGAGTTAGCACCGCCCCCAGGATTGGCTGGCCCTCTCTGCTTGGAAGAAAGTTCCGCCCTCCTCTCCTGATCCTCCTCTCAGCTGAGGATCAGGAGAATCACATCCATCAAGGCACATCCAATTCCTAAAAGGGCGGAGTCAGACAGCTCATTAACATTTAAAGGCACAGACACAGAAACAGCTCGTTCTGAGCAGGGCTGAATCAGAGTGGCTTTTAGACATGCTAAAAACCAATTCCTGGAGTGTTTTTTCAGCAACAAATTCCCAGGCATGTTTTGGGGACTTCTGAGAACAATATAAGCGTGTCTTAAAGGGGTAAAGTATGTGACATTTAAGATATATTTTTGGGTTTAGATGTGTTTAGATGTGTTTAGATGTTGCCTTTCATACTATGACAAAGGTTGGGATTCCTTTGCTTGTGTTTCTGGTGGATTATTGTTGTTTTTGATGTTAGATACCTCTGCATATGAGCGAAGATATCCGCCAAGTTAGCTACTTTCTTCCTGTAGCAAGAGAAGATTTTCAGTAAAGGACTGAAAACTGATTTTCAACCAAATGGGGTTTCCAAGCTCTGGATTTGATTTTTTACTCTGTGCATGGAGACACCTGATTTTACCACAATTTGCTGGGATAAGGCCAAAACATCTTATCTCCATTATTCATTATTTATTAATTAATTTTAATAAATCAGTATTTTGGTCACCCTTAACATCTTTTTTTCTTCTTTTCAAATTTCAAACAAGTAAAAATGTCAAACAGATGCTGACTATGGCTATTCATTATTTAATTATTTGTTTAAATCCAGAGTTGTTTTCATTCCCTGGAAGGTGGTGATTTTGGAGAAATGAGGTTTTGGCCAAACAGCAGCGTGACTGTTAAAAATGAACACTACAAGAGAGTTAAAATATCAACCCTTTCCAAAGCGTAAATTTAACTCAGAAAAAGGGTTTAATTCAACACTATGGGAGTTGAATTAACACCGATGATACCTGGCCGGCTTGCTGTAATTGATGGAACCATGAATTCTGCTCTCTACCAGAAAATCCTGAAGGACAGTGTCCGACCATCAGTTTGTGACCTCAGGCTCAAGTGCACTTTGGTTTTGCAGCAGGACAATGATCCAAAACAGCAAGTCCACCTCTGAATGGCTTAAAAGATGAATGCTTTGGAGTGGTATAGTCAAAGTCAAGACTTGAATCCAGTTGAATGTCTTTGGCATGACCTTCAACGGGCCATTCATGTATGAGAAACCCTCCACAACCATATGAAAGATTAACTACTACCAGTTATCCCAAATGCTTGCTTTGCTGCTTCAGGGCCTGGATGGTTTGCTGTAACTGATGTAACCATGAATTCTGCTCTCTACCAGAAACTCCTGATTGAAAATGTCCAGTCATCAGTCTGGGACCTCAAGCACATTTGGGTTATGAAGACTGAGAATGATTCAAAACTCACAAGCAAGTCTGCCACAGAATGGCTTAAAAAATGAAGGTTTTGGAGAGAACTAGTCAGAGTCAAGACTTCTATCCAATTGACCTTCAACAGGCATTTCATGTTTGAAAATCCTCCATTGTGGCTGAAATAAAACAATTCTGCAAAAAATAGTGGGACAAAGTTCTTCCAACCATGTGAAAGTCTCATTGTCAGATATATCAAACACTTGCTTGTAGCTGTTGCCACCAAGGGTGGCACAACCAGTTATTAGGTTTAGGAGGAAATTATCTTTCACACAGGACCAAATAGGTTTGAATTATTTATTTCCTAATAAATGAATTCATCTTTTAAAAACTGTTTTTTATTTACTGGGGCTTGCATGGCAGCAAAGAAGTTCTAGCTGTTGCCCCCATGCACACATGAGTATGATAACTGGTGACTCTAAATTGACAGTAGGTGTGAGTGTGCTTGGTGGTTTGTCTTTATAAGTCAGCCCTGTGGTTGAATGGCAATCACTGTCCCCAAATGACAGCTGGGATTGGCTCCAGACTCCCGCAACCCCAAACGGGTAAGCAGTGTGGAGAATGGATTGGATTTTGTATTTACTAGGGTTATCTGGGGTTAGTGGTGTGAATACATTTCACATGATGTCTTCCTCCATTTGTGATTCACCTGACACATTTGTAACAGAAGCTTCCCCTTATTATGAGTATTACGCTGAGGGTTAGAATAAAAAGCATTACGTTCATCTTACTTAGTGTCTGGTTCATGTGCCAGATTACACTGCGTTGATCCGTTGCTCTATATTAAAGCAAGTTTATGCATAAGAGCTGTGAAAGTGCTTACCTCTCTGCGCAGGTCTTGATTTGATACTATAATCACATTGGGTGGATCACCGACAGCTGTGGCAGCCCCTCCAATGTTGGTGAAGATTACTTCTGCAATCAGGACATGTCTGGGGTCTAGATTAAGCACCTCACACAACCTGCAAAATCAGATAGAGACAGAAAAGCCCTTTAGCCTCGATTAGATTTGGACGTGAGCGAAAGAGTAATACAGCAATATAAAAAGGATATTGGAAGATAAAAGGAATTGGTCCTTTAACATTGTGGCTGTACAGGATATCCCCATGCTGCCCTGATAACAGGTTAGAGCACCGTTTCTCCCCACTTCTGTGTTGTGTTTATCCGGTGTTTAATTTCAGCCAAGTCAAATATTATCAATATTCTGACCTTCTGGCAACAAACATGGACTTAATAATGGTTCTCTGCCTGGACTCAATTCAAGAGCAGCAAATAGACAACAACAATAGAGGAGAGAGAGAGGTGGGTGGTACACTCTCAATCTGTGAGACAGGGCACTGGAGTAAATTGTAGCTTCTGTGTAGTAGATCTATTTTTAGGGATTTAACAGCTGTTTGTCTTGGCTGGGATACATCCAGCTTTTTACAGAGGGTGGCTGTGATTGATGAGTTAATGCAAAAATGGAGAGCTTCTGCAGTCATGTGATCCAGAATGTCGGTTGGGGGTCAGATGGTGTGGGACAGCCATAAGGAATTAAGAGGAACATAGGAAAATTTGTATTAAATTGCTCCAAATGGACTCTATGCTGAAATTATCGTCATAAAATATCCATCTACACTGAGTTTGATCCCTACACTCTACAAATCTGTGTTTTTACAACAAAAATGATTTACCTTGTGGGGTGTGCAACAGAGTAATGATACGCCGTTCGTGAACAAGCCTGTGCTACAAAATAGCCCTTTTATGTTAGCCACTGTAGCTAGCTCCCGTTTGAGAGCCTGTTTCCTTTCTTCCATCCTTTGTTGTTATTTAATCCATGTGTAAAAAGCCAAACTGTTGCTAGATGAAGAGCTGTTTGGAAGCTAAACAACCAGCTCTACTGAGCTAAATCAAATTATCTCTAAAAAGTAGGGATGCATGATAATTATATGCCAATATTGATTATATAATTTTATTATCCCTAATAATGCAAATTTTAGCAGATAAAATCCACTGAAAGACATTAATTTACTCCTTATGAGACTACACATTCTGAAACAGTAGGTGGCGTTGCGGTGTGTGACCAGCATTAAGACCCAAAGAACAAGAAGAAGAAAAAAACCTCTGCTGTGCAAAGACCACAGGGCAGATTTAAGGCCGGCTCATTTATGGATCAGATTATGGATTATGGATAACGATGGGCTCAATGCACTCATCAACTACCGGTCAGGAGATCAATCGCAGAAGAGAACTGTGCATTATGGCAGCTTCATTGCAGTTTACCTGCTGTTTGCAGGAGTTACCCAAGATGACTGTCAATTACTAGATAAATGTAGCTGAAGATGTACATTGCAGCACACAGAAATAATTTTCAGAAGTGCTATTAACCCATCTTTGAAACATCATTTTAACATGTTTGGATGCCATTATAATAAAGAGTAAACACAAACCACAATTGAAAAAAACAAACCTGACAAAAAACACAATATAGGACGTTTTCCTTCCGAAGAACGATGAATGCAGGTTCTGATTCTGTTAGCGCGTGTCATTGGGCGGAAGTTGTCAGGCCACATAATTTTCCACTAGAAATATGTCACTCCCTTCCCAGAGGGTGATAAAGTGGAAATTCATGTAAATAATGATGCAAAGATCAGGAGCAAATGCTCTCCCTTTGGTAGTCGATTCACATGGTTGACGTCCAGTTAGGGTGTCAAACTAGGCGACAATGTAAGAACATTTCTGACATGCTAGTCTCGTCGAGTCGTGGTCATGGGGCGTCTTGGATGTGTCTTTAATTATGTCATGCTGCAAACCGTTTGTATTCTTGCACTTTTGACGCTGAGCTGCCACATTACAGTCAGGCCAAAACCTGTCTGAATTTGTGTAGTCTGAGCCGGCCTTAGTCATCAGTAGAATAACACAGCTGTCCTCCACATCTCTTCATGTATCAAGCATGACAGCATGTTCTCGTTTACATTGATGGGTTTAATCTGCAGATGAATAAGCAACAGGCTTTTAGCTCCAGAATTTTTAACGGAGGAATGCACTCTTCTTTTTTATTACCAGTTTTCAACCGGGAAACATGCCTGATTTGATATATGTCAGCTGAATTCTTGTTTAGTTGATTGAGATGTCAGATTTGATGGTTTATCAAGACATTTATCACGGCAAAAGGGTAAAAAAAAACCTCAATAAAACCAAAGAAATGTACAAGTTAAAATGAAAAGCAGTTGTAAAGTCAGAAATGTTATTTGTTTTTGATGTAAACACAATGATGTCAGTTAGTTGTAAGTTCAAAAAAATATTTATCCTGCATCACTACTGAAAAGAGACGGATTTCCCATCACAAAGAGCGAGGCTGGAGGTTGGTGAGAGTCCAGGTAAGATCAGATCTGATTCCATTTGCTTCTGTATGAGTGTACAGAACACATTTAAATAAATGTCAAATGTCTCTCATACCTTATAGTGACTGGGGTGAAAAGCATCATGGTGGTCACATTGTCCAAAAAAGCAGAGAGAATGGCAGCGATGAGACAGAGAATGATGATCATTGGCCAAACTCTCCCTCTGGATAATTGGTAGGCCTACAGAGAGAATAAATGACAGACAAAAATCAAATCAGCAGTAAGAAAACCTACCAAGAGGATGTTCTGATTTGAATGTGAAAAACAAAAAAGTCAGTTTCAGATATCATCATAGCATCAAGCATACCACAGTGGAACATTACACTTCCTTTATGAGCTGCAGCACTCCATGGTTAGTTGTGCACGTCTAAAAATAACAACATAATGTATAAAACACCAGAGATCCACTCTTGAGCTCTGTATAGCCACGTTTTGAATGCCAGACAACAATGTGTCGGAGCTTTTCTCAGGGGAGGTATTTTAATTTAAAGTGCCTGCCCTCGTCCGGCTCACACTTAAAATTCATGAGCCTGCATAATCCCTCTGTTCTCCAGGTCTGAGTGGGTCCGCACCTGAAGGACGAAAGGCATTCGCCCTCCTCCACCATCTACGGCGAGTGCTGAGGATTAAAACTGAGATGTTTTTCTGATGGTAGGAAACTTTGACCTTGTGACAGGAAGATAGAGAGAGATTATCTTTAACTTTAGAATAACAGGCTAGTGTGAGAATGTGCATTATTTGTAGGACATGTAGTTTAACAGCAGTAAAATGAATTAAATTATAAATGTTTTAGTCCTAAAATTTTTGGAAATACATCTTAAGAAACAGAAATTTGTTTGTCCTGTTAGAGTAAGCATTTTCATCAAGCAACATAACATTAACATCTTTTTAGTTAAAGTCACACAAGTCCAATCTATATGTCCCTATATGATTCAATTAAGGGGTGTGCAATCCCTAAGTTTTAAAAGCTGTTTTGATGTTTTACAGTTTTATTGTTCAAATGTTTCTAAAAAATGTTTTTTAAAGTTTTATGTGCTAAATATTTGGAATCAATTTAACGGTTCTTTTACATCATTTAATAGGGGTCCCTATTTCGCATCCTTATTTTCAGGGATGCACAACATTAGATTTTTCCCTTGCTCCAAAACGTGCATATTTATTCATTTATTTAGCTGATACTAATATTTATATCAATACACAGTGGCTATGAAAAGTATTCAGCTCCTAGGATGTTTACCCTTTTATTGATTTTAGAAATTAATCATGGTCAGTATACACTATATTGTCAAAAGTATTTGCTCACCTGCCTTGACTCGCATATGAACTTCAGTGACATCCCATTCTTAATCCATAGTGTTTAATATGACATCAGTCCACCCTTTGCAGCTATACCAGCTTCAACTCTTCTGGGAAGGCTTTCCACAAGGTTTAGGAGTGTGTTCATGGTCATTTTTGACCTTTTTTTCTAGAAGCACTTTTGTGAGGTCACACACTGATGTTGGACGAGAAGGCCTGGCTCTTAGTCTCAGGTTGAGGTCAGGACTCTGTGCAAGCCAGTCAAGTTCATCCACACCAAACTCTCTTATCCATGTCTTTATGGACCTTGCTTTGTGCACTGGTGCACAGTCATGTTGGAACAGGAAGGGGCCATCCCCAAACTGTTACCTCAAAGTTGGGAGCATGGAATTGTCCAAAATCCCTTGGTATGCTGAAGCATTCAGAGTTCCTTTCACTGGAACTAAGGGGCCAAGCCCAGCTCCTGAAAAACAACCCCAAACCATAATCCCCCCTCCACCAAACTTTACACTTGGCAGAATGCAGTCAGACAGGTACCGTTCCCCTGGCAACCGCCAAACCCAGAATCGCCCATCAGATTGCCAGATGGAGAAGCACGATTTGTCACTCCTGAGACCGCATCTCTACTGCTCTAGAGTCCAGTGGCGGCGTGCTTTACACCACTGCATCTGACACTTTGCATTGCACTTGGTGATGTATGGCTTGGATGCAGCTGCTCGGCCATGGAAACCCATTCCATGAGGCTCTCTACACACTGTTCTTGAGCTAATCTGAAGGCCACATGAAGTTTAAAGGTCTGTACCGAATGACTGCAGAAAGTTGGTAATCTCTGCACACTATGCACCTCAGCATCCGCTGACCCGGCTCCGTCATTTTACATGGCCTACCACTTTGTGGCTGAGTTGCTATCATTCCTAATCACTTCCACTTTGTTATAATACCACTGACAGTTGACTGTGGAAAATTTAGGAGCAAGGAAATTTCCCGACTGGACTTGTTGCACAGGTGGCATCCTATCACAGTACCACACTGGAATTCACTGAGCTCCTGAGAGCGACCCATTCTTTCACAAATGTTTGTAGAAATAGTCTGCATGCCGAGGTGCTTGATTTTATACACCTGTGGCAATGGAAGTAATTGGAACACCTGATTTCAATTATTTGGATGGGTGAGTGAATACTTTTGGCAATATAGTGTAACTTTGCTTTTTTGACAAAAATTAACAGAAAAAATCTCTTTAGCATCAGTGAAACAAACGTACGCAAAGTTAGGACAATTGAATAAGAAAACATAATGTAAAATAAGGGATTGCAAAAATCTCTCTTCATGCCAGTATTTAGTAGCTGCACCTTTGGGTGCAATCACAGCACTGAGTCTGTGTGGATAGGTTTCAATCAGGCTGAAACATCTGGGGACTGCAATTTTACTCCAGTCTTCTTTGCAAAAACTCTGTCACATTGCACAAGGATGTGGCATGAACCAGCCAAATTCCTCTGTTGGATTGAGGTCTAGGCTTTGACCCGGCCTCTGCAGAACATACACCTTACTGTCTCCACTCAGTGTCTTGCTTAGAAATGAATCTTCTCCCAAGCTGTAGTTCTCTAAGATTATCCTCTGACTGTGGGGATGCAGTGTTTGGTTTCTGCCAAACATAGTGTCTTGTCCGATGGACAAAAAGCACCATTTTGGTCTCATCAGACCAAAGAACTTTCTCCAACTTGGCCACGGAGTCTCCCACATGCCATCTGGTGAACTCTAGTGGATATTTAATGTGGTTTTCCTCAACAGTGGCTTTCTCTTCGCCACTCTCCAACAAAGCTTTGACTGGTGAAAAACAGTCATATGCAGAGTCTCTCCCATCTCAGCAGCTGAAGCTTGTAAATCCTTCGGAGTAGTCTTGGTGTCTTAGTCTCCTTCTTGCACAGTCACTCAGTTTGTGTTCTTGTGGATGGTCTGATCTAGGCAGATTTATACATGTGCCATATTCCTTCCATTTCTTGATGATTGACTTAACTGAACTCCAAGGGATGTTAAATGCCTTGGATTTTATCCATCACCTTACCTTTTCTCTGAGTTGCTAGGAGTGTTCTTTTGTCTCCATGGTGTAACAGTAGCCAGGAATGGACCTTCCAGACACAGGTGTCTTTATTCTACAATGTTGTGGTTATCTGTTACATCAGTCATTTTTTTTGTAAGAAATTTTCTGCACAAGATCAACATTCAGCTCCAGACAAAGAACCTGAGAAGACCACTGCAAAAATGCGTCTTCTAATTTCATTATTAAGTTTTGGAGCTAATAAAACATTTTTTCTTTGTTTTCAACATTTCACCAAATACAATTTCTCATTAAGTGGGTTTCTAAACCAAACAAAAAAAGACAGTAAAAAAGCGACAGTATTTTTCAGAACTGAAATGATAAAAAATAGTTCCTAATGATTTTTAAAAAACACAATACTAATGTTTTATCTGGGAAGGGCTCTTAAATCAGTCTCTAATGGAAAAGCTGGTTTTTAATGACAGACTTTACATGTTTTAGCATCCAGTCATTCACGATGCTGTTAGGTGACGTTAGGCAACTCTTTGAAGCAGCTCCTCTTTGTTCAGTAGCTCGTCAAGTGATTAAATCAATACCTCATTAAGCAGTGTGATGTGTACCTGAAATTCAGCAGACGCTGGGACAGAATAGCTTCCATGCATGCACAGATGCTGATATAGGGAAACATATGAGGTGGTATTTATTATATCTACATACACATCATATATTTATTTGGGACCACTTATAAAAGTATTCCACAAAATGATTTGACTTATGAGCTCTTCCTAAATTAAAACATTGGTCAAAATTAGTGATGGATGCAAGTATTAACCTGTTTTCTTTGTATTCTGATAAATACAGCATCTTTTCTTTTCTTGAACATTTTCTGTAAATATAAAAATCTAAATGACAATAGAATAGAATACAATAATAAGTTGTATAGAGAGTGTGCAGTGGCTTCCATATTTCCTTTTATTTAATGTTGATGCTTTTTTCCAGGAAACATGCTTTGTCACAAAGGTGTATCCTATTCCTCCCTTTTGTTCCGTTTAAAGTGCTTTTATAATCACAAACTCGAGCAGCACAAACCTGACATCAGATAATCCGTAAAGATTACATGTTCAGGCTTTAAGGAGGGTATTGGCATTCAGGAGGTGAACCATAAAGAGCACATCCCTTTCTAGAAAACCGAGCATATACTGTATTTTTTAAAAGAGACCAGTAAGGCATTGAACAGGATTACACACCAAGCACAAGAAATTTATTTCATTTCAACACGTATTACTCAGTTCTTTATGGGATTTTGGTGATTTTATCAGATAGTCTTGAATATATTGAGTCAGATTTGAGGATTTATGCCAATTTCATGCCTCGCATTAAAACATTTATCCTTTTTTCTTTTTCTGAGACAGATAGACTTGATGGAAATAGTTTAGAAAGAAAATATAGATTTTTTTTAGTTCTGAGGAAAGGACTTATATTGTCAAGAGAGAAGGACATATAAGCAGAGGAGCTACCTCACAAACTACATAAACTTAGCACAAAAAGTGAGGAAATTTGTGTTTGGTAGATTATTTCTTGCTTCTTGGCAATCAATCTTATACTTTTGGAAAACTGGTTTATTTTCCTTTGAAATGGTGCCACAATTGTAAGGAACGTGCATTTGTGGGATGAGCAACAGAGCTGAGTATATGGGTTGTGCCCATGAAAAACGTGCCAAATCTTCTCTGCCAATGCCAAACAGCTTATTTTGCTGTTGCTGTTGACTCTTGTTTTGAGCCTCTATACGTGAGCATGGGCCCTGCTACAGTGGTCAGGTGTCTGCTCCAAGAATCGTCATGCCACATTTGACTGATCTGGATAAGGCCCATGCGATAGGGCATCTCAAACTGGTGTTCCGCAAAACCAAGTTGAGGCATTGTTTGGAGTGAGCCCTAGTACCATCTCCAAACTGAAGGCCAAGTTCCATATAACGGGGGATGTCAGAGACAGGTTGCGAAGTGGGCGTCCCAAGAAGACAACACCCCAAGAAGACCATTTCCTCACCCTGTCAGCACTTATGTACGGGAGGCTTTCTTCTACAGATTTGCAGTCAAGGTTTGGCTGACGGCTCTCTGCCCAGACAATCCAGAACAGACTGCTAGAGCCAATCTCTGGTCTCACAGGGCTGCCAGGAGGCCTGCCATGACTGCCCTTCACCGTCAGGCCCGTTTGTGCTGGTGTTGGTAGAAATCCCAGAGGGGATTCTTGAGATATGGTGTCCATGTTCATGTCCACATGGTCAACTAAGTGATGACCATAAGACCCAGTGACCTTGACTTTTGACAGTTTTGCAAGTTAGAAACAAATCCCTCTTTCACTCTCAGATATATAAGTTATAAACAACGACCTTGAACTTTAACCTACAGTCTCCCAGATCATACTGGTTCATCCTTAAATTAAAGTGTAAATTTGTGGAAAGTTTGATGAAAATACTTTAGAGCTTTTTGGAGATATTGTGTTTACAGGAATGACCTGGATGGACTGAGCCACAGACGGACCAACGGACAACACATAATACAACCAACCACATCACCAGGGATAAAAAAGACAAAGATAATTATCAAGATGATTTAAAGATTCAAAAAACAGCTCTGGGATGCTGACAGCCTAGTGATGGCAGGCAAGATAAAATAAAAACAACAAAACAGCTCTTTGACGGCAGTAGTGTCATTCTTATGAGCATCAGGATATAATTCAGGCATCCAAGAGATCTCTGACAGATTTTGTCTTGTCATACAGGTCAACATAAAAAACTATCACCCTGTTATTTTTCAGAGCTAAATTAAGAAACGGCTCAAAATCTGACATGTTTATGTGAGCTGCTAGCTTAGATTTATCACTCAATATCTCACAGAGTCAAAGGTATGTAATCAAAGGGTATTAAATCTACAGTTGCTGTTATGATAGTGTAAAGTGTTCAAAATGTCAGACTGTATCGATTTATGTTACTGATTTAGCTCTTTGTGTGTAAGTACTTCTATCATAATTATCATTATACGCTGCAGTAAACTCACCTTCACAGCACAATAATCAAAGAAGCCAGTCTCAGAGAAAATAGCCACCAGCACCATCTGGAAGAAACAGGGAACATTTGATTTTAAAATAAAAATGTTTCTTTTAATTCTGTAACAGGACTAAATCTTTCTTTCTCAAGAGTCATTACAACAGAAAAAGATGGTGATGAAATTTTAAACATTCCCTGCTTACAGATTCTTCATATTTTATATTGTTTCAAGATGATTTTCCTGATTGTACACAGGGATGATGTGAATTAAACATAATCTGGGATTTCTATCATTCATGAAGAGTCTGATGTTGTATAAGGTTCTAGAAGAAGTCATTCAAGTACAACCCCAGGACCAAAAAAGTTGTGATATCATGTAAAATGCAAATAAATATAGAATGCAATGATCTGCAAACCCATATTTTATCCCTATGAGATAATAAACCACTTACCAAATTTTAAAACTGAGATATTTGAGCGTTTCTTGAAAAATATCAGCTACTTTTGAATTTAATGGCAGCAACACATCTAAAAAACATGGTACAGTGCAACAAAAAGCTGAAAAAGTAAGCGGTACTGATGAAAAACAGCTGGAGGAGAAGTTTGCAGCTAAGTAGGTTAATTGGTATATACCACTAGAATGATAGTGTATAAAAGTACCATTTTAGAGAGGCGAGTCTCTCAGAAGTAAATATGGGCAGACAATCATCACTCTGCAAAAAATGGTGTCTAAAAATAGTGAAACTATTTTAGAAAAACGTTCCTCAACATTAAGTTGAGAAGTCTTTGGAAGTCCCACCATCTACTGCACATAATGTCATCAAAAGATTCAGAGAATCTGGAGAAATCTATGAATGCAAGGGGCAAGGCTTTAGGTCAATACTGGATGTGTGTGATCTTCAGGCCCTCAGGCCATCACTGCTTTAAAAAACAGGCATGATTCTGTACTGGAAATCACTACATGGGCTCAAGAACACTGCCAGAAATCACTGTTTGTCAACACAGTTCACTGTGCCAATCACTAATGCAAGTTAAAGCGGTGTTATGCAAAGAAGAAGCCATATGTGAAAACAATCCAGAAACACCGCCATCTTCTCTGGGCCAAAGCCCATTTAACATGGACTGAGGCAAAACAGAAAAACTGTTCTGTGGTCAGATCACTCAAAATTTGATTTTTTTTTTTTTGGAAACCACAGATGCTGTGTCCTGCAGACTAAGGCCCTGTTTACACAACAACATTCTGCTTTGTTTTCCGTCCTCGTTTACAAATAGTTCGACGTGCACACAAGACCAAAACACCAAAAATGCTGTAGTACACATACTAGGCCTGCTGGTGGTGTGATTTTACAATAAACCAAAATATGCACATGCCTAAATGCCATCACAACAGCATGGCTTCACAATAGAAAAGTCGGAGTGCTGAACTGGCCTGCCTGCAGTCCAGACCATTCACCAATAGAAAACATTTCCTAAAGAAAAGCCAGCAGTGTTGAGCAGCTAGAATCCCACACCAGACAAGAATAGAACAACATTCCTCTCCCAAAACTCCAGTAACTGGTCTCCTCCCTTCCTCCATATTAAGAGACTATTAGTTAAAGGATGCTGCACAATGGTAAACATATTCAAAAGCCATCAAATTTAAAATGGGATAATATTTTTCATGAAATTGTTAAATGTCTCAGTTTCAACATCTGATGTTTTTTTATGTTCTACCCTGAATAAAATGTGGGTTTCTGAGATCTGTAAGTCATTGCATCCTGTTTTTATTTACATTTTACACAGTGTCCCAACTGTTTTGGAGTTGGGATTGTATATAAAGTACTGTTGAAAAAATATTATTTGCAGGTAGTGCACATAAATATAATACATATTATCTTTGAAATATGTCGCCTGCAGGTTTGAAATATTGACAGAAACTTTCTCCTTCTGTTCTGCAGATTTGAATAAAACTTTCAGTGGCAGCTGTTGATGGTGGAAGTTCTCCAAAAGAAGCTGCCATCTGTGATTAACACAAGATTCAGATATCTCTGATCTGATAGAATCGTCCATTTTATGAATAATAGAAGAAAATATTCTCTAAAGGTTAATTATCTGTACTAAAGATAGAATATGTCTGAAAATGCAGGTTTCAATAAGGTACTGTCAAGACAACCTCCAATTTATACCTTTCTTGACAGGTCATGCTTGTTTCCATGGAGACAAGGTTTAATACTGTCAAATTCACTTGCCTCCACAGAAACAGATTTCACTGTCAGTGCTTAGAACGACTGTTAGAAATTGCAGTGACAGGATGTAAGGCGTCAGGTGGTGATATACAAGTCAGGAATAGAAAAAGTGGATTTTATGCCATTCTTACAGGTTTATATGTAGAAATAAACAAAATAAAGAGACTAACCATGCCAAAGAGAAGAGCCAGCGTCTCGTAGTCGATCCACTCTACCACAGTAACCAGACTGGGCCGCTGTGGGAGACACAAACAATACGATTAGATTGAAAAAGGACTTGTAAATTTCACATCCTTATGAGAAAAAAAATACAATTAAATATTCCATAAATCACTGCTCTTGAGATCAAACTCACTTCAAGTAAACCCCTGCTGAGTTTGTAGTGAATTGATAAAACTCCTCTAAGCAAGCATTAGATGTTATTGTTTTTTATACAGATTTCTTCTTTCAAGATAAATCTGAAAACACTGACAATGGTTTTATTCCAGGGGAGTTTTCTAAATCATACGGCTAAATATATTCAAACTAAAACACAGAATTAATGTCATCTAAGTATTACAAGAGAGCCCTCAAAACACATTTTTCAAGAGCTGCTTCAAATTTTATGAAATCTTTGACCTCATGAAAGCCTCTCCTACATCCATTACTGTGTTTTTCTACCAGGATAAATTGCTACCACAGATTTTAATGAAATTTTAAAAGTATGTGTTCTTGAGAGAGAGCAAAAATCTTTTTCCCCTCAGATTCATACCCATATATAGATCTTGGCAAAAACAAGCTTTGCATGTGAATGCAATGCAGAATAAACAACCTATATAATTACTCTGTCTACAAAATTAAGTCTAACTTGCCTTCAGAACAGAATGGCAATTCTGAGTCGCTACCTTAGCTTAGCTCAGATCCAACCCCAGCTCTAACAGCGCTGTGCTCAATAAAGAGACTGAAAAAATCAACAATTGTACAGTGAGTGGTTGCACCATAATAGAGTTGTGTCAAATGTCTGTTTTATTATGTTCAGCTGAAATCATAAATTGTCCCTGTAATATTACAACTTACTTAATCAGCCTCACAGTTTGTTGCTTTGACCAGCTTTAGTATCCAAATATACCCACCAGAAAGCAGAAATGAGCTGAGAGATGTCTGAGTACGGTTATTTATGAGATCTCTCAAAACTTAGACTCTTTTTAAGTTCATGCTAGGTGCTTGTTAACTGAAATTGCTATCCAATTCCTATGTCATACACTAAAGACAAACTTTATGATAAGCTACATTTAATGAGATATCAGTGTGTCATTTCCTTAGAGTCTTAGTGTAGGGTAAAAAAAAAAAAAAAAACTTACATCACCGATGAAAGCCAGAGCTGCTAAGGCTGCGAAAGATCCAAGCATGGCAGCCAGAGTACGATGCACAATCTGAAAAAACAAGAATTACTATTAAAACCCAATTCAGTAACTCTATCATGGGGAGAATTTCAAACATCAGGTTTTACATTCAGACATCAGCAATCTCTTTCATTCACAAACGATCTGAAAATCTGAACCCCCTTCTGTCAAATGGAGTGAAAATTAATTCTTGTAATGCAACGAGTAAATTAAATTTAAAGTCATGACCACAAGTTGACAGTTATTTTATAGTAATCTATTTTATGCTGCTTGGGATATGTTGTATTAAATCATTTATTTTCTAATGGTGCCATGGTGGTGCTGTCTGGTTTTTGTTATAAAATGTACCTGGATCTTTGAAAAAAAAAATTCAGAACATTTTATTCCCCCACGCTGTCTGGGCCCCTGAAAAACCCCAGAGAATGGGCTCTTCAGTGTTGTCATTTACTGATGATATCAGTGCATGTGTGTTGGATCAGTTGCATTGGTGCTAGCATCCAGGCTAACAGTTACCTCATTTTGGAACTGAAAAGTGTGTCAAAATATTATCAGGTTATGATGTTCAAATTATTTATTCATGCCAATTTTTAACCTCTTTTCTTCACTGTTTCCATCCATTTTAGCCACTTTTTTTTAACCACTTTTCACCCTTTTTACTGCTGCCTTTTTGCAGCTTTTTTCATTTCAAACCCATATTTGCTGCTTTATCCCTTTTTGCCCCTTTTAACCCTTTTGTGCCACTTAAACTCATATTTCCAACTTTTTAACTACATTTCAACTCTTATTTCTGCCAAGTTTTGCCACATTTTACCCATGTTTGCCTATTTAATCAATTTTCACCACTGATTTGCACCAAATGTTGCCACATTTTACAAATTTTTCCCTGATGATTGACAAAAGAATGAAAAAGTTATAAGGCATTATTGGTGTATTTTCACTGCAAAAAAATGAACAGTAGAGTTTTTAAGCATGGGCTCCTGTAATGGCCCCGCCCTATGGTGAAAACTCATGGTTTTTACAACTTTAGATCTCCATGTTGTCTAGTATAAGCAGAAAAAAATCTGGAGTCCATTAGATTAAATCCCTCGGACTAGTTTGTTAAAATATGAAACTCATGAATCGCTCAAAAATGCCAAAATTTGAAACTTAGCTGTTTGTAGTGGGCTTCCTGTACATTTTAGAGCATGGCCCCAGCAGACTTTTTTTTCATCTTATCATAATACATAAGTGTACCAATTTTCATGCATGTTGCTCTTCCCACCTTATCTCACATTGGTGGGATTGCACATTTCCATCAAAATACCAAAATATCCACCAGGGGACAATTTTCTGTAAAGTTTAGTGAGTTTTTGAACATGTTAACCACTTAATGCCTGATAACTCAAAAAAAAAAATAGACAGAAAATTCTCATTTTTTGGAACTGAAATGTTTATTTAACCTTCTACCAAGATCCCAAACAGAAAAAAATGCCATAAAATTTCACATTTATTTACTTATTTTTTTAAATCACATTTGATACATTGGGCATTTTTGGCAACTGATAATCAACTGGAAGGCATTTTTGTCATTTATATAATTATATTAAAAAGGTTTTAAAGTTATTCACTGATCATGTTGATTAGATAGAGGTCTCATAAAATTATGTGTCAAATATGATGCAATAGGCTTTAAGGGGTTAAAGTCCCCAAATCAGGGATTCTTCTGCTAGAAAATTTAAGCCTACAGATACAACCGGGTCCTAGCTGACCCTAGGTCGGTGCCTGGGCCCTATTAAAGACTAATGAAAACACCCATAACTAGACATTGGTCTAGAGCAGTGATAACTAACTGGAGGCCCCCCACAGCTTCCCATCCAGCTCCCAGAGGATGCTATTGTTTAACTTTTTTTCTTGAAGTCTGAAGAAAAACTTCAACCTAGCGGCTTATCAGATAAGAAGCATACTATTATTTCTGTAATTTGGCATGCTTAACATATGCTTATAATTGTTATCTTGTTTAAAGTTGCAGTTTTTTCCAATAATTTCCCACACAAGGCTCTCTGAGAGTGCACTTTCCCTCCTCTGAGAATTTTCACAGATCTGTTTCCTGCGTGTGTATTTGGCCAATCACAACAGAGCATACTAGCATCAAACTCAGTGAAAGACGTCAAGAGGGCCCCAGAAATATGTAGCTAAAATATCTTGTGGCTGAGGTGATGGGGGACTGATTTCATTGTTAAAGGTTTAAAGTCTCATTAATTTTGGGAGTAAATCATGTTTTTCCAAGAATATTTTAATTAGACAAAAACATAGATTTTATTTCAGTTTATTTCAATGTCCTGCCCTCACAGCGTCAGTCAAGAAAAAGCTGGCCCTTGTGAAAATGAAGTTGATGACCCCTGGTCTAGAGAATAAGTGTTCATAGTGTTGAAAATGTAACATACTGGAGAAATCTTCAAAAAAAAATCCAATTATTCTCCAAATATTTTGGATTTAGAAAAAGAAAATGCAAGTCAAACAGCTTGCTGGAGCTAATGTTCCATTTCGTCTTCAATGGTCTGTCATTTTCCTCTGTGTCAAAAACAGAGGAGTGCAACAGGAGACATTACAGACATTTCAATAACGCTATTCGGAGTTGCTCTCCTCCAACAGGCCCCATTACTACTCTCATGTATGAGGCATCTCATTATAAAAAACTGAGGCTCATGATAACGCTGATGTGCTATCAGACATCTGAGCTGCTCTTCTGACATTCATAACATGGCACTAAATTACAGGAAAGGAAGCAGTCTTATGAGGGAATAACGCAGACGCTGATTCTGAGGAGCAAACTGGAATCTATGGCCTTTTGTCTCGACCTACAGCAGGACTGATGATTAAAAAAGAAATTAAGAAGGAAGCTAACTCTATGTCATCTGCTTCACATATAAGACAGGTCTTTTATGGCAGAAGAAAACATCAGTTGTTGTCTTGAGAGAGAGCCGACTCTGTCAAACTCAAAGCTAACTGGGTCCTGTCACTCAGTGAATTAAAGCTTAGATGTACTTGAAACTTCTCTTTGTCCAATCTTTTCAAATCACACACAAAAGAGAACAAAATTATCCTCCTTTACTGCTTCAGCCTCTGTCATAAACTATGCCGCAATTGTCTTCTCTAGACTTCTGTAAGATTATTATACTAGAGTGCCCATTAAAAATAAGATCACTCATTGAGCTAAAGTTTAATGGAGAAAAATGATTGTCCTCTGCAGAGCAAGGCGTTCACTGATGGAGCTCAAGTCTTATGACATCTTGCTGATGTCTGAATAGCTGTGCACTGCATGCTCTCAAACTTAACAGACAATCGCTCGCACTTTCAATTACAGCCTCCACGAGCTGACAGTCAGCAACAGAGTTGACACATGGGAGTGAGAGTGCAGAGTGTAACTGTGCTGTCATATCTCATAGCCTGCTGTTCACTTTCACATCCTAGTGTTGCCCCTGCAGGCGCAGATTAGCGAGTTCACACCTTGTCGAGCTCAGTGAGATTAGCCCTTCTAATTAAAACCAAACACTGACTTGATATAAATGAAAATAACAGATGAATATCCAGGGAGCTCGCATCTAAACAAGGATCTGTAAAAGTGAGAAGCCAGTAAGCAACACATCAGTGAGGATTACCAACATGTGGGAAAGCATTTTATTTTTATCTTACAAATCAGCAACTCTAAATTACTAAGAGACATCAGACAGGTCATAAATCAATGTGTAGTTTCCTTATAGTTAAGTCATTTAAAAAATATACTTATGTACAACCCAAATCCAAAAAAGTTGGGTCGCTGTCTAAAATGTAAATGAATGCAATAATTTGCAAATCTCACAAACCAATGTTAAATTTATAATAGATCTTAAACAACACATCAGATGTTGAAACAGGCATTTAACCCTTTCATGAAAAATGTTAGCTCATTTTGAATATTTTGGCACATCTCAAAAAAGTAGAGATGGGGCAAGAAAAGGCTGGAAAAATAAATGGTACTAACAGCTGGAAGAGGTGGTAACAGGCCAGTAACATGACTGGGTTTAAAAGTAGCATTTTAGAGAGGCAGCGTCTCTCAGAGGTAAAGATGGGCAGATTAGGAATGCACGATTATTGGATTTTTGCTGATATCCGATATGCTGATATTTTTGCCGTTACGGATATCAATACCGGTATTACAATGTAGCTCAGACCTAAAACTTCAGCCCTTAAAACACACAATTTATTATAAAGAAGAGGAACAATGACTTGCAAGATTACTTTCTAAAAGAATCTAGTGTCGATGGCAGTCAGAACTCAGAACATGAGGCGCTCTGATGTAATAAAAATCCTTATCTTTATTTTCTATCTGCTCATTATTTCCTGATGAAGACTCATTGGACTCAAAACAGGTAGATATCCAAGTTTAATAAAGGACTTTTATTACACCAGAGTGCCTCAGATTCTCAGTTTTGACTGCTAACTACACTATGGACTCTTTTTTAAAGTAATCTGGAAAGTCATTGTTCCTCTTTTTTACATTATCTCCATGTCCTATTATCCTGAAGATCCTGGTTAAAAAGTTTTGGTTACTTTTGACCCCATGTAGCACTCACCTAACCTTGCAAAGCAGATGGATTTGCCCGTTTCTGTGTTTCTCACTGGCGAATCCATCTTGCAAAGCTCCCGTCCGAGACATTTGGGCCCAGTTAGAAAGTGACAGGACCAATCAGCAATGAGAGGCAGTACTTTCAGGCGTGGTGGAGTCGTGACATAAGCAAGCAACAACAAGAGGCCGGTGCAATTATGGTGGAAGGCATTAGCGTGGATGCTGCTAAAGCGGCAGTTTTCTGAACTTGACGACCTTTCTTCGTTAAAAGAAGAAAAAAGAACAGCACTGAGTTGTTTCCTTTTCAAAAAAACGACAAAAGTCATGTACTGACATGCCTACAGTCGCCATAGTTCACGTTATGCAGTTCCCTATGGAGTTTACTCCTCGGTAATGGCTACATCACGTGTTTTGTTGCTTTGATTGGCCCATAAAGATGTGACTGACAGAACATTCATCCAATCAACCTCTAAGTTTTTTTTTTCAAAGGCTCTGCCCTTTCCCAAATGCTGTCTATGAGTGGTTTACCAGATGGATGTGTGAAAAAAAATCCATCTGGTGTGTCAGGTTGGCACCCACCCACTTTTTATTCTACACACAATTTATTATTTTAAAGATAAACAAATTTCAGACTTTAAAAGTATAAGAAATAATGATGAATAAAGGAAAAGACTTCGGCTGCAGTAAATGTGTTGGTCCAGCCTAAAACTCCACTAACTTATTTGTTTGTACAGCCAATACTTACAGCTGATATCAACAGATTTTTATTGCCAAAATATATGCCAACATAAACTTGCATAGACTTTGATTATCCCACATTCTCCAGTACATAATGTCAAAAGATTCAGAGAATTTAGAGAAATCTCTGTGTGCAAGGCACAATGCCGAAGGGCAATGTTGGATCCTCTTGATCTTTGGGCAGCGCTGCATTAAAAGCAGGAATGATTCTGTACTGGAAATCATTGCATGGGCTCAGGAACATGTATGTCAAAGAAGAAGCCATATGTGAACACGATCCAGAAACACAGGGCCAAAGCTCATTTAGAATGGACTCAGGCAAAATAGAAAACTGTTCTGTGGTCAGATTGCTAACTGGCATCCGCAGAGGAGAGGGAGAGTCCAGTTTGCTATCAGCACACAGTTCAAAAGCCTGCATCTCTGACGGTATGGGGTTGCATTATTGCCAATGGCGTAAGCAGCTTACACATCTGGAAAGGCACTATCAAAGCTGAAGGTTCTGGAACAACATATGCTCCCATCCAGACTCTTCCAGGGAAGGCCTTACATATTCCAGCAAGACAATGCTACACCACATACCACATATGTCACAACAGCATGGCTTCACAGTAGAAGAGTCCAGGTGCTGAACTCATCAAGTTCTGCATCATTAAACAAAATAATCTGGCAAAGAGTACTCAGGAGTACTGAACAGCTAGAATCCTATATCAGACAAGAATGAGACAACATTCCTCTCCCAAGATTTGCAAATCTAGGATTCTGTTTTAATTACAGTGCCCCAACTTTTTTGAACTCGAGGTTGTACAATGTACTTGTTCACTTTCACTGTTTCTTCATCACATTATTGTAAGTGTTAATACACCTCTGTTTACTGTAATTGTCAAAACAATGTGTTCTGAGATAATAAAGAAATAAAAACAAAGAAAAATAATACTGCCTTTTCCATCAGAAGAAAATCCATGCATTGCATTTTAAATGTAGTATTCTTATGTCATGTTTTAGTTCATTTGATGAGGATAATAGAGGATACTGTCAGTATAAAATGTCCATACAGCTACAGCTATTTTGTGCTATGGGTTTTGAAGTCATGATGTCTTTCCTGACAGTTTGGGCTATTTTGCTGTTCCATAAAGTCTCCCAACTCTATTGCCTCATCCCAGGAAAATTTACATCTGAGAGTGTCTCCATGGGTCCATGTAATCCCTCTCTAATAGTCTTTGATAACAGAAAATATGGTAATGGTTTGCAATTTGGTTATCACAGTTTCTCCAGCATACAGGGAGGTTAGAATCATTATAAGATGACAGAAAACATACACAGACATTTTCAGGGGGGTGATAAATCTCAGGATCATGTTTTCCCATCCAAACCCTCTCTGTTTCAGTAAACTGGTACATTTCTACTGACACCTCAGTTATTTCCACTCTCCCTCAGATTTACTCCTCCTCCTTTCCTCCTTGTGATACCAAGTGAAGTTTAGCATTATTTTAAGCAGACCACATCAGTCAAATGCCCAGCTGTAATTATCTGACCGCCAACTGATTAAATCATCGCCTTCCATCACTTTAAACCAATTACAGCTCATTCTCTCACAAGGCGGTCCGTTTAAATGCCGATTCCATTTCATGACCCCTGCTACACCAGCGCTGATCACACTGCACTGCTGCTGGCACAGATTTTCCCAGCCTCCTCCTCTCTGGTCTAAAGCTTTTGTTGCACACTCACATGGGAGTTTTTAGCACTGCGACCCCTGGAGAGTCAAAGTATGTTGCTCGGCCAACCAAAGGGGCATCTTTTGAGTAGAACCGTCATTGCCGAACAAAATATCCATTTAGCGATACATGGTTAAATCTATAAAAATAGATTTAACCATGTAGATGAAATTGATTAAGATTTGACAGACCCCTTCTATTATCAGTATCAGAGTTATACTTTTTAAACAGCTACAACAGAGGTTTATTTACCTTTAATGCATTTCTTATGTTTATTAAAGCCAAATTTTGCATCTGAGTTATCAATACACATCTTCATTCTGTGTAAATTATAAAATCAGTCATGACTCTATTCTGCTTTACCCTTAGGAGTTCACTGGCTGTTTTGCTGTTTAGTTAATACTTTTCTTCTAACAATATAAAGCAATCAGAAAATGTTCAGCAGAAAGCACAAAAAAGTTATCATTTCAAGAGTTGGAACTTCAGAAAATGTTGTACACTTACAAATAAAATGGGTTAAATTACATATTCAAAGCTAAAAATGAATGCTTTTACACAGAATACACATGAATCTGTACGTTTTTTTGATCTTTTATAGCCCAAGGCACACCTAAGATCGAGAAAAAAAATTCAAGGCACACCAAAACCATATCTGTACAAAATAGGCTCTTACATGTTACAGTAAATCCAGGCATGTCACAGAGCCAAGTGCTGCCATTTAACTGAGATCAGCTGATCTCATGCAAACCCTCATCAGCTGACAGCAAGCTGCATCATTTTACTGGCAAATCGCATTCATGCTGCCATATTCAAACTGCTCTTGTCCGGCTACACTTTGCTGCTCCTTCTGCAAGCCACTTTTCACAACCCCTCTTTGATAAATCTTGTTAAATCTTTGATAGATTTAACAAAGTTAAAGTTAGACACCATGTTAAAGAAAACATCCTACATCATTTACTTTACCTCAAAGATGATGAGAACATACACCCCAGCCAGGATGATTCCAGCAATGGCCACCTGTGTCTCCACGGTGACGTAGAGCGACTGGTAGGTCATGGATAAAGGCACCATCTCGTTTTCATGCAGAAAGGCCTGAACGCTGATGGAGATGGGGTCACTGTACAGACAGATGTAAACACAGCGAAAACAGTTTTTCTCTCATTGAAACTTTCCCAGAGCAGATAATAATGTGAGGAAGTCTAAGAGCAGAGACATAGTGACTTTAAGACTCTACATTATTTTATAAAGCTGTCAAAAACAACAGCATTTAACCCAAATATTCCAAAATGACTCAACTTTAAGATGCATAAATGAATAAACAATAGGTAGGTAGGTCGGTAGGTACTTTATTAATTCAAAGGGAAATTCAAGACATATTGGAAAGGGGCTGGAAGTTGAACTTGAACCCAGAAGGCTCCCTTAGAGATAATGCGGAAAAATTCTGCATAAATTTATTTGACAACCATTTTGTCATATCGCACATATTTGCATGTTTGATAAAAAGACAGGCTCACTTCTCTTCCCTCTCCTCACACAGATTTGGGCAGGTGTAAGCTGAGGTGAGTGTATAAAGATGTAACGTCACCTTCCATAGTGCACTGGTGCTCGGCCCATGCAGGTAGGCTATAGCTGCCGACAAAAGATCATCTTCCACGATTGATAACCTCGCCCATAATCTACCATTGCTCTCTCTGTACACTTTGCCTGTGTGTTAAAGTGGTGTCTGGCGTCTTTTGCTAGAGGCGTCAAAATTAACGTAAGGGATTTTTATCATAAACCCCCCTATGTGAATAATCAAGAGGGATACTTCCCCCCCAGTTTAAAGATTGAATTTCAGGCCCTGTACAGTATGAGGTACATCCCAATATTAGAAAATATTGCCTTTTATTCCTGTATGCCAAGCATGCAGTCTTCATCAGGACAGCTCAAAACATGTAAACATCTTTGTGTAAAAAAGGTTTTTTATCACATCAGAGTGCCTCCGTTTTTCAGCTTTGACTGCTTTTTCTGCCAGGGACTGAATTTGCAAATAACCTGGCATTTTACTTTTTCATTTTTTGCAGTTTTATTCTTCTCTTCTCATCCTGAAGACCGCCTGATCCTCACTATAATGTTTTAGAAATGTGTAGCACTCATCCTGTTCTATCTTCTTCAATAAAAACATTTTTGACTACCACCACACTCTGAAAGTATCATGGTGAATACTGTCCAGACCATCCAGCATCAACAAAGACCTAACAGTCTCCCAGACACAGGCCCACAGATGCTGCATGCACCCTAAGTTTGTTTACCAGGGTAAATTAAAAAGTTCACAGGTCAGGACTTAAAGAAAAACTTCAGGGAGCAGGAGCTTTCTCTCTGTCCTCTGCTCTCTATCTTTCTATAACAGACATTAACATGTGCATTTTAATGAGATGATAAAGGGGCTTAATTAAACTCATTTGCTGACCACTGAAAAAACAGTTAGGGGGGTAGAGGCTATGACAGAGGATAAGGCTTATATACACACAGCTAGCAGGAGGGAATGCCACCTCAGTGGCAACAAACATCCTGCACCTTCCTGTCAAAGTGTTTCTGAGAAGTGTAAAGATAACTGCTGTAAAACAATCAGAAAATCGTGTCTGACTTCTCTTAACACTTACCAGGGCCCACTCTTTCTACCTGATTATCCACCACTTACTTCTCCATCTCAGTTCCTCTGTCTGCTAAAGGCAGCTTTAAGGTAAAGATATGACTGGACATTTTCATTTTCTTTCATTATGTTGATACTTTTCAGTACTATGGAACATTAAATAACATGTTGTGAGTTTTTGGTATGGAGAAAGGCTCAAAACAGCAAACAAAGTATCTTTGCTAATGCAAATTTGATAAGGTTTTCATGTTTACTTTTACATTCTAATATTTTAATCGGTCATGCTAAAAATATGCATAGTGCTCAATCATAGTGTGTTCTTTATTGCACCACAATGCACCATTTTACGATTGGTCTAACATTGGCATTGGCCGATGGTCATCCTGTTAAGTCATCTGCCCCTAGGTATTTAACATGCTATGCACTGACTGCAGTAGCCAATGTATGTCAAATGAGTAAAACAGACAAATCTAAAGTTCATGTTGTGAGAGATTAACCTAAAATATGACAAAAGCAATAATAGACAGCAGTCTCAGAAGTTTTTGCTGGGCACACCCTAAAGCTGGCTGTCCACGATGGCATCTTGGATGTGGTTGCAATTTGGCCAAAAAACAGCGGGACAGGTAAAACATTCTCCCATTGCCTACTCGCACCTGCAGGCTGTGCATGTTTTGTGTATGCCAGGAGTGAAGCCAGAAAGACTGCAGCAGGATGTCTCAACCCGATGGAACAGTATGTTTTAAGCCTGGTGTACACTGTGCGATTTTCCTGCGATTCAGCCACGAATTTGGAGTCGTGCGACTCTCAGTCGGATTGGGCGTCGTTTCTCAGGCTGTGTACAGGGGCATACGACAGCCAACCACAGCCCATCGTACGACCCCACGACCTGCTCCCAACTGGTTGTGAGGATTTCTGGCATGTTTGATATTTTAGTCGACTACAGACACTTCACAGTGACAGCAGAAACGCGAGCATAATAAACAACTTTGGGGGATTGTTTTCCTTTGTAAATGGTCAAACAATGTTCTAAATTACCATGACAA
This sequence comes from Cheilinus undulatus, assembly GCF_018320785.1. NCBI lineage: Eukaryota > Metazoa > Chordata > Actinopteri > Labriformes > Labridae > Cheilinus > Cheilinus undulatus. The sequence goes on from NC_054871.1 coordinate 41,892,969, forward strand.
CAGCTGGAATGACTTTCTGACGCATCCCGCAATGATAAAGTAAATAAACGAGCAGGAAATATTCCTTTCCGCAGACCTGCAGCTGACACAGACGGTGATGCTGTTTGTGTGTGTGAGACAGAGAGAGATAGCGGGAGAGGGAGAGAGACAGCAAGAGCGACAGAGAAAGCGGGAGAGAGATAGAGGGGGGAGAGAGACTATGACTGGAAACACTTCACCCTCAGACCCTGAGACTTTTTAAAAAGGAAACTCTGCGGGTTTCTGTCACAATCCGTCCTGACTTCAGTCCCACAGTGTGAGCACTCAGGTCGTGCACGACCGTCAGATCGTACATTGTGAGCACACAACTCGTGCGCGATGGTCGTGCATCATAAATGATTCAGTGGCACAGTACGAGATGACATTCTGCCACGACCATGGTACGGTCGGCTTGAAATCACACAGTGTACACCTGGCTTTACATGATGGCACTTGGAACAAAAACAAACACTTGTGACGTATGCCTCTGACTACCATCTCCCACAACTTTGACTGCACAGCAGTTAGTTTGAAAACTTTATCATAACTTCTCTTTCCATTTAAATACTTGACAAAAAAGAAGTCAGCGTATCAGATTTATCAGCTGCTGACATGATCTTCTCAGTAGGAGCCCCAGAACGTCCTTTATGCAAAGAGGCAGCCGCTGATTATGGTGTTAAAGAAGACAAAGACCACTTTATTAGAAGCTGTCAACGAGGGATTCAAACAGAGTTTGATCCACTTTTCTGCATCACTGCTTTATTACATCCCCTGTACAAGGACTGTTATTTTGGTGAGGATGTTAAACAAAGCACACAAACGCAGCTTGAAATGAAACTTATAAGCTGCCGGTGCTGGAGACAGCGCTGCTCCTGGATGAGAAGAGGAACAGACTGAACAAAGTAGAGATGGTAGTCTTTGTAGAGAAAAGCATGCATCTAACCAGGAATTAGATTATTAGGTAGGGCTAGGTAATATATCTGCATCTTTCTAAGAATTAGATTCCGAAGACTGCCAGCCACTGCATGGCCAGGTGCTTGATACCAGAGCCGAAAGCTCGCTCAGGGATCATCTCCCTGCTTCACCAGGTAAGTGAAAAAAATAATAGGGCCAGTGGTATTTTACCAGCAGTTGAGGACTACTGTCTATTCTACTCCTCAAACAGAAGATGGCACTAAATTTATTTTTCTGTGCCCTCAAACAATCTCAAACAGAACTGCTCCTATGACAGCCGAGATGGACAAAACAGCTGTTCTCTCAGGGAAACACTGCCAGCTGTGGACAGTAGCAACAGAGCAGTTTCCTAAAGTGCTGCACTTCAACAGGCGTCTGGCCACTGGCAGTGGGACTTTGCTCATAGAAAATAATAGGGAAAACCATTTTGACACACACTGGATGGCACTGGTGTGTTTTAGACTTAAGAATTATACCAGGAGGCAGTAGCTGGGCAATATAGCTGCATCTTACTATAAGCTGTTCAACACAGCAAAACTGGTTGTCGATATTGCAAGGTTAATCATTTTTGATTTGTTTTCATTCCCGAATTGTGATTCTAACTCTATTCTGAGTGAAATGGTACTCAGTGTTGGAGTCAATTGGCAGTGTTGATCCACCAGTGGTGGTCTAACTCTGTAAATAGTCAACTGATCTAAGCTCCACCCATGATGATTTCAAATCTGTGGGCAGAGTTCCCGATCATTCCTTTGGGCAGCGTGTTCAGATGTGTTTTAGATTTGTTTAGCTAAGTTTGGATGTTGCCTTTTGTACAGTGATCCCTGCTGGGGGGGGGGGGGTTGGGTCATGTTTCTGCTGGATTGTTGCTGTTTTTGGTGTGAGACACATTTGCACTATGAGTGAAGTTCACTGGGTGTTGAGGAGGTAATGCAGCTCTGCCATACTGTGAAAAGTTAATCACTTTCAATGTGTAGTTTAACTATGTGTTGAATTGACCAATATAGATACTTTTAACGTAAGTTAAATTTAACTACATGTGACTTTAATTAACACAGTCAACTTTGCTGTGTTACCAGAGTAATTACTTTTACTTGAGCACGATACTCATGTTCCTTTAACACCTTTAGGTGACATGAATGGCTAATAATAATTTTCATCAAAAACACCCGTTCCTTGACAAATACACACTTAGTACCTGCTGAGCATTGCAAAAGTTTTTGTTAGCAGAATCTGGTCACTTCGTTCACCATGTAGAGGAATGGTCCAGTTGTACACCACCTGTTCCCAAAGAGCAGAAGATTAAAAAGTTGAGTTTCACTCATCAACATTTCACATATCATTAAAAAAAAAACAAATTGGTATTAAATGGACACTTCTCACAGTCTGAGCCCGCCTCCTCCGCTGTCCCGCCTGCTCCGTCTGCTCCACCTGAATCAGGATGTACTCCTGTCTGGTGAAGTCAATCGGCCCTCCTGTGAAAGGCCCTCCGACCTGCAGCTTTAGCATGGCGTTGTCTCGAAAATCTGTCATGTTCAGCGCTGTGGGACGATGCTGGTCAAGGGAAAATCAAGCTTGTTTGTTTATTTGGTATGAAAAGGGATTGAAACTGGAACAGTCTTTTTGCAGATGGCAGTTCTTTTATATAAGAAATCCTAGACTGAAAAGCAGACGAGGACAAAGAAAGAGGACATTGGTGCTTTTACATTATGAAACTGATTAAAAGCCCTAAAAGAAGAATAACTAATTTTATAAAATGTCAAGTCCATTTTCAGAACATAAAAAGGAAGTCTTTTCTCCTTGAATAAGACTAAGAGATTAGAGCACTGTAGTAGAGACTATTCATTCACCTGTCAGGATTGCTACCACTCCCTCTTACCTTTTTTCTCTGGCAGCATTCATTCTGATCGAAGCTAGATGAAGACCCTTCAAGGTCTGCGTGCCCTTATGCTAAAAGAAAGATGAACATTTATTATGTTCCAGTGCTCTCCTTGCTGATTAAAGCCTTCTGGGACATCTGCAGCCCAACATTTTTGTTTATTATTTCAGATAACAATAGAGGATAAAGATGCACATGAAATGGAAGAGAAGGATACAGAAACTCTCTGTTGAAGAGACTGCGAGCATCCTCCAGGGGTTATTTCGATCTGGATACATGCTGAAGAAGAGCTGAAAGCAGAATACATTCATCCACAGATCATTGACTCAGTCTGCACAGTTCCTTCAAAAGATACAGTGATGCTGACAAGAAAGAAAAATGGGATATCCAGTACACTATGTGGCCAAGCTGAACTAAACTAAAAGCTCATTCTGGTGTGTGCTGTGTTTTCAAAGTCTGTGCTGTGAGTGATTATAGTAACGAGTGGTAGACTTTTGTAAACATGTAACTTGGTGGGATAACATATTGGTTTTTGAAGAAATTTCAGTATCATATTATTAAGAACAAAAGTAAAATTGTTCAATATTTTGTTAGCTTATAACTTTCTGGAGGTAAGGACTGAGCCTAGAGTGTAAAAACAATAGTTTGAGACTGCGGTTTAAAATCTAGTCTGGATATCTCATGGCTTAAAATATACAACCATCTCTAAGAAACACATAAAAAAATATCAAAGTCATTAGGTCTGTTAATTCAAAATTAAATTTAAATAGTATGATTTGTGGTTGTTTTTTTTTAAAGATTGAAAGTATCATACAGTGCCTATAAAAAGTAATCACACACCTGGATGTTTGACCTTTTAATTGATTTTATAAATTAATCATGATCAATATTATGTTGGGTTTTGACAAAAAAAAAACAACTCTTTAATTTTAAAGTGAAAACAGATTTCTACAAAGTAATATCTATTAAACAAAAATATGTAAGGTAAAATAAGTGACTGCATAATTATTCACCCCCTTTCAAATGACCTAATTCAACAGAGGTCCAGTTGGTGCTTGTACTCTTACAATTTGGTTAATCAGTATTCCTGGCTACCATTGCACCATGAAGACAAAAGAACACTCCAAGCAACTCAGAGAAAAGGTTATTGAAAAGTATAAGTCAGGGGATGGATACAAAAAAAAGAAGGAATATGGCACACGTGTAAATCTGCCTAGATCAGGCCGTCCTCACAAACTGAGTAACCGTGCAAGAGAAAGTGAGAGAGGACACCAAAAACCTATGACTACTCTGAAGGAGTTACAAGCTTCAGCAGCTGAGATGGGAGAGACTCTGCTTACAACTGTTTCCCAGGTTCTTCACCGGTCAAAGTTTCATGGGAGAAAGCCTCTATTGAAGAAAACTCTGATTAAATATCTATGAGCATTTGCCAAAAGACGTGGGAGAATCCATGGTCGAATAGAAAAAAGTTCTTTGGTCTGATGAGACCAAAATGGTTCTTTTTGGCCATCAGACTATCAGATGCTATGTTTAGCAGACACCAAACACTGCACATCACCACAAACACACCATCCCCACTGTGAAGCCCCTTGGTGGCAGCATCATGCTGTGAGGATGCTTCTCGGCAGCCGGGCCTGGAGGGCTTGTAAGGTAGAGGGTGAAATGAAAGCAGCAAAATAAAGGAAAATCCTGGAGGACAAACTTATTCAGCCTGCAAGAGAGCTACAGCTTAGGACAAGATGTATTTCCAGCAAGACAATAAACAAAGCATACCGTAAAAGCTACACAGGAATGGTTTAAAGACAACAAGAGGAATGTTCTGGAGTGGTCGAGTCAAAGCCCGGACCTCAGTTCAATAGAGAATTTGTGGCTTGACTTGAAAAGGGCTGTTCACATCCAACCCCAGGCAACATGACAGATCTTAAGGAGTTTTGCAAAGATCAATGGACTAAATTTGCAGTGTCCAGACGTACAAACCTGATTGAAATCTATCCACACAGACTCAGTGCTGTGATCGCAGCCAAAGGTGCATCTACTAAAAATACTGACTTTAAGGCGGTGAATACTCATGCAGTTACTTATTTTACAACACGTTTTCTTTATTGATATTACTTTGGTTGAGATCATGTATTTTTAAAATTGCATTGTAATGCAGTAATTAATTAAGTGGAATATTTTTTATATTGCTACCTGCACTCTATGTCTATGGTTATCTCTGCAGTTATTGGATCAGATGTAAGAAGAAGCTATATCATTTATGTTTATTTTTTGATATGATACATTTTTCTCATCATACCAACAGTAACTCAAAGGATGCATGTCTACTTACACTGCAGAAGACAAGAACAGTAAAGATTGTGGCGATTCTTGAGACTCTTAGGCACCATCTGAAATGACAAAATGTACAGAGTCAATATTATAAACTGGACAGCATTCTTTGAGAGTTGTGTGTGCTGTTTACCAGGCAGTTTAGCAGTAGCATGGCTTCATATTACCCACCAGTCATAAACTAGCAACTAAAGGGGTCTCACCTCATGCTACTGGTGAGCCTGAAGTTGAGGTTGTCCATTGGGTCTTTGTCTGAGGAGCCGGAGCGGGACAGGGACAAGCTGTTGACCTCACTGCCTAGTCTATACCTCCTCTCCAGGTCCAGAGGACCGTTGTCCCAGGGCTCCCCTTCCCCTTCAACAAAGCTGGGTTCATGTAGGGTCATGTAGGTAATACTGGAAAAGAATAATCCCCATCAGTCAGTGGAATCAAGCTCTACAGCTCCAGTGAAGTAAATAAACATTGGTCTTAAGGACACCAGCTGTTGTTGTAAGCTGGTAAATTGAAAAATGTTTCTGCAGCTGCAAAGAGAAAACACGTCTGTAAAAGAAGAGCCTCCTACAATCAAGAATTGTTTTGCACACATTGTCTGTTGAATCAGTGTAAGAAGGGTTGTTCAAAGATGTAATAAGCTGAGCTGTTTCATAAGAAGACACTGTTGGCATGCCATTCATAATCTTTATCACATGCAACGAAAAGAATCCAAAATATGATGGCTTCCTTGGTTATGGGGCTTCAATTTCTTTTACAAAAAAAGGCATTGCTTTAGGAACATTGTAACCTTTCTGCCAAAAATCAAAAGCAGCATCTATTACACAGTTAAGATAAAGACAAACCAGCTAAGGATCTTATTTTGAGTGATGTCCACAAATACACCTGCAATTACCACTTATCCTCCCAGGTATTGCCAAAGGCAATGAAACTGAGATTCAACAGACGGCTACTTTAAGATATGGCTGGTGGCATGATATCTGCTCAGGGGACGGTAGCTGGTGGAAACTGTACTGAGATAAAAGTGAATAAAATCTTCCCTCAAAAAGACGTGAAATTTAGATTTTTTCATCTCTAAAATTATGAAAAAAGTTAGACACAGAAAAAAACTGAGTTCACATTAAATCATTGCAAGGTAAATTTAGGCATTACATACACACATGGACAAAATTGTTGGTATCCTTCCATTAAAGAAAGAAAAACATGGTCCATGTTCACACCATGATACCAAACATCACAGTGACTACTTTGACCCTTTAAATAAGCAGACTGATTACAAGTTTGAAGACACCTGTGATGCAGGACACACCTTAGCTTAACAGGACTTTCAGTCATTTCTCGAGTTACCATCATTTTTGTCTGGGCCAGTTTCATTAGTTTGTTTTTAAAAATGACTCAGCTGCTTAAAAAAAATGAAGGATCTGGAACCCCTTCTTAGATTATCTACCTTTACATCTTGAAAGAACACTGCTGAAAGGCCAATATACTTTTGATTGGAAAAAAACACTGCATACTACTTAAAATACCCCTCTGATCACGCTTGAGAACTCTGAATGGATGGGAGCTGGGGTACGTTTCACCAAATGAGATTCTATTTCTGTAAATTTTACTATCTACATCATTTATTTACTTTACAGTTATGCTTATGAATTGTACATTGTCAGATACACAACTTGTCTTTCTCATTTATTACTATTATATTTATTTTTCTTTCTCTGTATACCTTTTTTTAACATTATTATTGATATCATTATTATTATTATTATTATTATTATTATTATTATTTGGGAAGGTGGGGATTATCTGGAATCTTTATTTGTATTTGGAATTTGACAACTGATATGCACATGCTATAATGTGAACTGTGAGCCTTTTGTTGTGTTGTGTTCTGAAAATAATAAAAAGTATATTTAAAAAAAAAAAGACTCAGCTGAACCACAATTTAAAAGCAATGTCTGATTCATTAGTTATTTTTTATTTATTAATACTTTGGTCAGTATCAAGCTATTTCAGCCATTTTGGGTTTTTCTTTCTTTAGTGGAAGGGTACCAACAGTTTTTCCACATGTGTAGAAAAGCACAGACGCATCGACAAACAATGTGGAGTGAACTGACGATGGTAGCAGATGTTTTTCTGTTGTGTTTTATCAATTAAATGCATTTTTTTACACCTAGCAGCTGATTCAGGGAAAAGATTTATTCCTGGGCAGAAGGTGTGACCTGTTGAACAGACTCTGATCGGTTTATTTGTGGTCAAATGTGAGGGAAAAATGGTGGCATTGTTGGAATATTAAAGATAAAGTTTGATAAACATCAACATTGCATCAGCATCCGTTTCTGCCATCATCTACCATTCTTTTGTGTGAGAACTGATGTCCAGTACTGTGCAGAAGTTTTAGGCATGTAGAGCGCTAATGGTTCTTCACAGGTCCTGATGTTCCACAACCCCAGGCTGAAGACAGGAGGGAGGGCGGTCAGAGTCAGTGTCGACACATTTAACATGTACGTGTGTCGCTCACCAGCCAAGGTCGAGCTTAACAGCATTTCTTTTGGTCTTTGCACCCCTGGTAATACGCCCAGCGACCACCAACAGTTTTCAGGTGCTTAGAACACACACACGACAACCAGGGGGTTGTGGCAACAGTACCCTAGGCTATGTTTAAGCACCACATCTACCCATAACTCCACCCTAAAGCTGTGGGTTTCATTTTGTTTCCATCAGATTATTTTCCCATGCCCTTGATAGTGTACAAAGACATCCAGAGCATGACCTGAGTTGTGTCAATCTTCCTTCCCGCCTGATGGGACCCTCAGGTGGGCGTGCTCACCATTACACGCCTTATTTCAGCTTCAAATTTTGGCCCAAACATGACTAAAACTTCTGCACAGTACTGTATGTTTTTACACCAGTGATATCATGAAATGGCGTTGTGTCAAAGTGCCCATGAGACTTGATAGCGATATGGATAAGCTGAAATGTTACTGATTTTTCCTTCTGTTTAGTAGTAAATATAGACCTCTATCCCTACAGTGTGGTAACTCTAAATGTAACATCACATCGTTTTCACTCATTGAAACACAGATCTCAGACATGTTCATTTCTTTTAATCAGGGGATGAGGTGAGAGTAGCAGGGAACCATTCCCATGATCCTCCACTACCCTAAAAATCATCTTTTTTCCATGATTTGAATGGGAGCCCCCGACCTCAAAATGTACAAAAGCTTTGTCTCATGTATTCGGTCTACTATTGTAGACTCCAAGACTCCTCAGTCCAAGGGGTGTGGGATTACTCACCTCTCATCTTGGGAGAATCTCAGCAGTGGCGACCTCTCTGAAAGGCTGGCTGAACTTGATTTTCCTCTGAAAATATTAAACATGCCAAAATTGTGCCTGAAAAAAAAAGAAAGAAACGGAATACATTAAATGAAAATCAAAAATTGCTGCTTAATCTTTGAAAAACATGTGTGCGCTGACCCCAAATCCCACAGCTGTCACTGCACAGCTGTCAGTCACTGGTTAAAGAGGTTTTCTCCCCTTTGTAAGTCATGGATGGCAGTAAGGTGGGTGAGCAGCTGGTGATCGGACACCTAAGGAGATCATTAAAGCATCTTTTGTCACCCTGCTGCTGCACCGTGTCCCTGAGGCTCCTGCAGGTTGCCTCAGCCAGGGGCCTCACAGCTGGGTCTCAAACAACAATCACATCCAGGAACAGGCATGCACACCCACTCTATATCTGTTTTCACCTGCTTTTTTTAAGGCAGAGCACTTACACAAATTCATTTAGGCAGCAGGTGTTGATATTTGATCTTAAAAAGGTCTCAGGGCATTACCATTGTACCCTCTTCCAAACAAATTGTTATCTTTTCCTCCACCAAAAAACACCAATCTACTTCTCATCAGGCCCAGTCATCTCAGCAATTACTCTGACAACAGTTCAGCCATCATCAGAATCGTTATATAATAGAATTCCAGCCCTCTGAGCCAAAACTGTCTGATGGAAATCTTTCTGAAAATTAAAGGTCCCCCTCGGCTAATCTTATAATCTTGACTGGTTCTACCGTCTGCCTGTCAAAAGGGTCGGGTGCTTAAACACAGCCTGTGCCCTTCCTCACTCAGAAGCAGACTGTTTCTGTTTACCGTAATTATGCTTTCACCAGTGTTCTCAGTTAATTAATGTATCAATATGAGGTAATTGTGCTGTGCTGAAGATAATGCAGTCATTTGTTGTTCTTTACTTTGTGTTGTTGTTGTCTTACACGTCTGGAGGGCATTACCGAACACGCTCCAGACAGTTGGGTGCTCTGAATCAATGAATTTAGAGAGGGTGTTGGATAAAGGAGTAGATTACATTAAGTCTGCCACATTAATCCTCTTTGGAATCTCTTATACAGCTATAAAGAGATTTACTGCATGTCTACAAACGTTTTCTTCTCTCCCCTTATCCTGATACGACTCTTCTCCTGTCCCTGAGATAGTTTAATGATCGTATGGTCTCACCTTGAAGAGAAGTCTGTAAATATGACAGGACGGCTTCTTTTGTGAATGCAATGATGTCTGCTGATATGATGATGTCATCTTGTATATGAGGTTATTTCCATTTTCTTTCACATCTACAATCCGAGAAATCTGCAATCTTTTTTTCTCACTGGCAGATTTGTGTTTCTCTCCCAGTAATAAAGACTTCTGTCAGGCCTTTTCAGGTAACAGTCACATGGGAGAGATTCCCACTAATCCTGTCATCAACTTTGATTGTTGTTTTGATTAAGAGCCCCCTGGTGGCATAATTTACAAACTGCATATTAAATTAACTGTGACTGGATAAGTGATGATAAATCTTTTGGCAAACTTGGATAAAGCAAAAAAAAAAAATGCCTTTGTTAATGCCGTGGCACATCTGTTGATATGTCAATTTTATTCTTACCTTAAAAAATATATATTTAAATTGTTAATGATATATTATGGCTGTGATATTTTAGCTTTAAATGTAACGGAGCCATGGCCACATGCCTACACAACAGTGTTAATTTTGTTGACTGAAACTATGACTAAAAATGTTTGACAGCCTTTTTTCCACAAAAAAGACTAGAATAAAACCAGCCAAAAAACAGATCTTTGATGGCTAAAACTGACTAAAAGTAAGTTCAATTTTTGTCAAGATGACAAAAACAAGACCAAAATGTAATTTAGTTTTTGTCAGACATTCAAAATCTATGATATTTCTCTACTTTGGGTAAATCTGTCAAAATACATTTGCATCTCCTCCACCTCTCAGCTGTAGAAAGCAGGGACCCCAGGTTTGGCAGGGTGCCTTGAACACACTGCCATGATTTGTAACCAGATTCATTTAAGAGAATAAATGCTTGGACTTAAAGTGAAGAATAAAATGTGAGGATTTTTAATGGACTAAAAAAAGACAAAAATGTTCTGAGTTTTTTTCAACTAAAACTAGACTTATAAAGCAGTAAGCATTAACTGGTGGCCCGGGGCCAAATCAGGCCCCTAAAGCTCCCAATGTGGCCCCCAAAATATGACTGAACTCAGAAAATGATGTTTTGACAAAAAGATGTTTTTGGTTTTTAGGGGTTATTTATCAAATCAACCCCAAAACGATCAACAGTGCAACACTTTAATGTCACATCCCCTGGTTGAGTTAGTCAAGTTTTATTTTTCCCTCATTTCCAGTCTTGTCATTTCCTGTTTTATTTTGTTTACTTACCTTGTGTCTCTTTTCCAGATCACTCCTTCCTGCCCATCCCTTCTTGATCCCTGCGTCTGTTATCACCACATGTGTTTCACCTGCATTGATTTTCTGAGTAGCTATACCTGGTGATCCTCACCTGGGTTGTCTTCCCTCTCCTTTGTATATTTATACCGTATATTTTTCACTCCCTTCCCTCTGTGCGAGATTGTCTTGTTCTACTTCCAGTGTGCATTACTTTCGAGCCTTATTATCCTGATAGATCCTTCATGTTTAGACCCAGTTTTTGACCTGAGTTTTCTGAGTTTGCCTGCTGTTTTTGTACTTTTGCCTGAAGACTACTGACCTCCTGTGTACCGAACATTGCCCCCATTAAACAGATTCGAACTTTTACCTGTGTCATATGTCAGCATGTGGATCCTTTGTCTGGCATTTTGTGATATTTACCAGGAATTACTTGTTTTTTGTGGGGTTTTTTGTTTTATTAATTCATATTTTTAAAGTAAAACCAGCTAGCCATTATCAGTAAATATGATGATGATTAATCAGTCAGTTCTGGTTTAATCTGCAATTTTCTGCTCAACTTTCCACAGCAGGCTCTTGAAGCGTGCAATTTTCCTGCCTAAGAATCAAAACAGCATACCTTTCCTGCACATGTTTCTGGACAACATGGCAGCCTCAGAAATATGTAGCTAAAATATTTCAAACATCCCCCTGTAGCTGGCAAGTCCAGCCCCCAAAGCATCTGCTGAGACAAAAAGCTGGCCCTTGTACAAATGTAGTTGATGACCCCTACTATTAAGCATAGAAATGACTAAAATGTGACTAAAACTTAAAGGCATTTAATGTAAAGACAGACTGAGACAAAAATTAAAAATAGCTGTCAAGATTAACACTGCTACACAATCTTAAGTTTGATTTTGACGTGAAACAAACCAAAAACAACTGTTAGGCAATGTTTTTGTACAGAAATGTCCTGGACATATTTTTGATGTTTTATAGCATCAGTTTCAAACCAGGAAACCCAAGAAGTACTCTAAGAGGTATTGAGGACAATTAGAGCAACGGTGTGGCGTACAAATCGAGACAGACACACAGACAGACACGCCACCAATTATAGTAGTGCTAGTTTGTCGATGTCAGTGTTTGGTGAAATGCATTTGCACAGGATGAACAAAGTCTGTAATGTACTTGAATTTATAGACATTTCTGAAGGAAAAGGTGAAGGTTAGGGTTAGCAGGTGACATCGCCTTCATGTATCCTACACATACTCTTAGGCAGAGATGCCATTAGACATGTGCCAAAGTGTATCTTTCTCATTTCTTTTACATTTTTATCACATGCAGGAAGCTGTCCATGCTCCTCCTTTATTCTGCTTCTGACTTAATCAATGTCATATACCTTGTGGATGTTAAAATGGCCCCAAAATCCTTACATATTTCTGTATGTGGCCCTTAGTGGAAAAAGTTTGGACACTCCTGCCCTAGAGTTATGTTGTTTTTCCTAATAAATTAGTTTTTTATCGCATGTTAACCATAGTGGTGCTGGCTCTGCTAACATTAGCCTTAGTCAGCAATGCAATTTCACACCATTTACCTGAGACTGAGATCCCACTTTGAATAAATAGTTCTCAATTTTGACCCTTCCTAGACAGTTGCCTTAACTAGTTGACTAGACAATACAATAAATATCACGTTTAACTAGATATCAATATGGATCACAATACAAAGCATAGTATCCCTGAAATAACTACATCAAAAATAAGATACAAAGCACTGATCACAGTAAATGTATCAGGTTAAATATATTTCATCCTTTAACATGGATTTAAATTTGCATCATAGTCATACTGCATTTGTGAAAAACAGAAAAACAAAGTTTGAAGCTTGAAAAGAAGCCTTAATTTGTCCAAATACTGATTAATGTATGTCTGAAATATTATGCAGAAATATTCACTGTAGAAAAAGAAGACACTGAACTTCAGAGGTCTAACCCTCTCTTCAGTTTTCAGCGTGTTTGGTTGCCTGTGAGAGCAGTTTAACTTCAAATATTTCAGGTATTTCCTGTGTGGGTGGAATATTAATCCTGCAAATGAGAAGAACCTCTCAGCCAAAACTAGAGAGCTGAGGGTTGTGTTAAATGGAGCAAAAAGCCGTGATCAGTTGGTATGGCTCCAGAGACAGCAGGTCCCTTCTGCTGTCTCTCTCCCAAATTAAAAACCTTTTTAATGTGTCATATGATGTGTAGCCATGTGTTTGGACCCTTATCTAATTATTATTTTTGTTTTATTAACCATGGAGAGAGAATTGAACGTTTTTTACAAAAAGAATATGTCTTCATTTGAGATTACTTGTCACAAATTACATTTTTTTTCTTATTACAGAAATAACATTTTACAGCTTTCCCCACAAATCAGATGTCTACTAGAGCTGAAAATTATCTTGATGAGGGCGACGAGAAGGAACAATGACAGCAGGTTGTAAAACCAAAATTAGTTTGTTTTCTTGAAGATCTACCAAGTTGGAGAATGACTGGTTGCACTGGTGACATAATCTATGAGGGAATACTCTCAGCCACCTTTTCTTCAAAGTCAGGGTTACAAACAGACAGTATTCCTTTCTGTGCCTACCCAGAATGCACAGCTAGCAGACCATGAGGAGATATTTTATGAATCTGACATAAGTATATTGGATTAGAATCACATCCCCCACTTTTAAAGGTGTCAAATCAACAACCTGACAGTTACAACACGGCAGGATTCTCTCTACCACGAAAATATAAGAATGACAGAAGCAATCATGTTCAAGTTTCTAACAGCAGTGCACCCTCATGACTTCTATCACAGACAACATTTAGCAGGCAAACAGGTTCTGAAACGTCTTTTTCCAAATAAGCTCATGTCTGTCAAATTATCCTATTGTTCCTAAGTTTTGATGCTTTATTTTCAATTTGCATAATTCATTTAAGTAGATGTTTTAATATTTCACATCTCACCTCAAGATTTTAAGACTTTCAGTAAGACTTTACTAAACGTAAATCTGAAACAAAAAACACTGCCAAATGCAACAGTTTATCTGTCCCATTACATGCTTTTGTAAGAAATAGCTGTGGTACAGTTCAGTCTCTAAAGTCCCTGTAAGTGAAATTATCTTCACTTTAGGTTTGTCATATGACAGGCCAGGCCACACTGAGTCATGAAAAACGTCTCTAAGTTTATAAAATTAAGCTTCAAAATCATAAAAAAATGAGGCCGTAACATCTGCTCTAGGATGGTGTGGGCGTGTCTTTGAATGAGCTGAAGACACGCCCACTCACAAGAAAGCATGAGTGCCAAGGAAGAAAAAGAAGTTAGGAATTATAACTTTTTACCTCTACTACGATGGATGTTTGATTATCCCACCCCCCAACCCTGCCTCTAATATGGCTGTGAATATCTGTATAATTTAAAACAAATAACTGAAAGGAAAAAGAGCAAATTAACAAATTATGGTTATTTACTGAAATCAGAACACACATCAGCTGTCACATTTTCCAAGAAAAGTAGAAAAAATAAACACCTTGTATTTCTTGCTAACAAAATAAATTATTTTCATACTATTGTATAAAAAGTATAAATTAACTTTGCTGCTCACACTGCGAAATCGGCTACGTTTTTGAGTTTTAGCAGACTGATTGGGACAGTGTCATGTGACTACTACTTCTCCTTTGAGTTTCTGGCAGGCTACATGCCTTGTGACACTTGGCTGTCTATCACATGGCTGCACAGCCAGTGGTGTGTTTTTATTAGTAGATAAAATTAGTAGTAGCATTAGTCAAGACAATTACAAAGTTAAAAAAAATGAATAAATAATTTCACAAGGTAGTTTTATGTCAGTTACCCGGTACCCAGAGAGAACCCACACATGCACGAGGAGAACATGCAAACCGTGACCAGGAAGCGAACCAGGAACCTTCCTGCTCCACCACGCCACCCAAATTGAAAAGGTGAAATCATGAAATAAAAAGTCAAAATCATAAGTTTAAGTCAAACTTGCAAGATGCTAAATTTAAAATATGAAATATAAACACAAATTAATTTCTTTTAACCATACTCCTGACTTTTTATCCAGTTATTTTCACGCTTTAGTTTTGCAATTCTTTGACTTACTGAGATTACATTAAGGTTAAGTTTACGTTTAATACTGGAGGAAATCTGCAAACCTCACACTGGTGGGCCAGTTCTAGTAAAATGATCTTTTTTCAAATCAGTAAACAGTGTTTGTCAGGATAACAACCGAATATAAAGATCAATATCTTCTTGTTTTAAATAAAATAGTCCATAAAAGAAACAAAAAACAGACCAATCGGCACTCATCATAAAGTTTTACACTTTTTATTAATAGAAAATGTAAGCAGCAAACGAAAACAGACGTTTTTCAGCCCGAGGCTTTCATCAGCATTTCCACAACACCTGTGGGTGTGACACTTATTTATATGATATGATATAACATATGAAAGCCTCAGGCTGGAAAGTGTAAAACTTTATTAAGAGGGGGGATCGGTTTATTTGTTTTTTTTTTGTTTCTCACTGTTTTTGAGCTGGCACCGACATTCCTGCATTTTGTTGAGTTGAGCTCGCCTTCTCCAGTCAAATAGTCTATAAAAGAAACCTTTAGGTCAGTGTTTGTCTGAGATAAATCATAAACTAAAGTAATCCTTTGGTCAGAGGTATTACATTGTCTAAAGATATTGTTGTCATTGTGATATAGTGGAGAGAAAACAAGGGTTAAAGTATGCATACAATCTTACTGCCACAGATTCACTTCTATTTAGCACTTTCAGACTGAATAAAGTCAGCTGTTCTGTGTAACTTCCCCTCTGGAGTATTTCTGATATGTGCTTTCAGACAAACTAGAAACCCTCCACTCTTGGTCTCTTGTCTTTATAATCGGTCAATATCAAATTGTACTATAAAACTGTTAAGTCTTAAATGTTGTAGTAAAGGTTTGAAAGTGTGTGAGTGTTAAAGTGTTAGAACTCCATCTTAATTTGGCTGCTGAACAGTAAGGGTGGCCAAAACGAACTTTTTTTAACGCAGCAAAAAAAAACCTACTGTTTAATCCCAAGGACGTCACAACCACAGGTTGGAGATTAGCACCCTTCTGAGTGAGACACACACCCACAGACACAAACACTTAAGACCCTGAGTATGTGAATGCTGCAGCTTCACAAGCATTCCAGTGTTTTCCAGGTACGCTCATACTTCCCTTGAAAGATTTAACCAGCAGGGCATGTGTAAAACGATTCTGCACGTGTGGTTAGACTGTCTTTACTCCAGTAAACCCACTGATCCCTTCCTAAACTAGAACACAAGACAAACTTGACGTATTATAACTTTTAATCACCTGCTTAAGCTTTTGAGGTTTAAAGTCAATAAACAGAACCTTCATTCCTACATGAGCTACCACGCAGGGGCAGCAGAAACCTGCAAACACGACACACTGACATAAACGTATTCTTTTATGTTCAAACTCAACACAGCACTAGCACTAGTTTTCTGGGAAAAAAAAAAGTATCTGTTTTGACTGAATCCACTTTGGGCTCTATAATAGTAGTTTCAAAGTCAATATGACTGTAGGGTGACTTTATACAGAGAGAATAACATACCACCTATTTCCACAGAGTACACCACTGGCCTGCTTTCAGCACTGTGTAACTTCAGCAACAGTTCTTTCACGAAAAAAGCTCACAGCTGTAAGGTAGTGGGTCGTATACCAGCCTACAGCTAAAAACAAAAAGTCAGTCAGCCCTTCTCAGTACTGTTTGATGCCAAGAGGCTAAAATAGAGAAGACAGTAACAGATAAAGCTAAGAAGAGAAAACAACATTTATGTTGCTCACAGAGACCTTCAGTGGGCACCAATTCCTCCAAAAGTCCCGCTCCCCCTGTACGGAGGCTATCGTCCTCCCACAGTCTGGAATTACTGGCCAGTTTTTGCTTTGCCATTGTCAATCCCCACTCTCCCACCTATATTCTACTCTGTCCACTGTCTTAGACCCCGTCCACCCAGAGACGAAAACGATATATTGCCGTTTCATTTTGAAAACGTTTTCCTTAAAGACGGAACCGTTTCAGGGAATATCCGCGTTAAGCACAGAACCTTTGAATACGACTGAAGATGCTGTAGTGCATATGCCAAGCCTGTAAGTGGCGCTGTAACACTGCCACAGAAATGCACCCAAAGAGAGAAGAAGATCGCAGAAAACTATGAGGGGCTGTGCAAGACATAATTCATTCTGGACCTTTCACATACATACATTCTTCTCTCACATACATGCATATATACTTCCTCATATAGAGCTTAACAAATTTTTTAGACCACCCTAACCCTAACCAAAGTAAGGTTTAAGCCACAGCTGCCCTAAATTAATGGCAATGGTAATAACCAAAATCATTTTCTATGTTTCTGTAGGGGTTAATATACCAATATGTAGAAGCTCTTTAACCCAAATGATATTTTTAATGCTAAAATATAATAATTATTGTTATCCATGAATTTTCAAATTCACTGATTTACAAAAAAACTGAAAAAATAGTAAAGCACATTATTATTTCTTGATTAATATGTCAAATTATAGTTATTTACTTTCATTCCTGAACAGAAAAATTAGTTTTAGTGGTCGAAAGTTATGCTTGATTAATTTCTGACTTCTCAGAGAAGTCCAGTGAGCCGGTTCAAATTTGGGTATAAAAAGGTGAATTCAGTTTGAAATCCCTCATTCCTGTTCAAAATGGTAAAACATGGAGAGCTCACTGAAAATGAAAGAGTCTGCATTAAAGCACTTCACGATGCTGGATGGTCTCTGAGACAAATAGGACAGGTGGTCTAATAAATTTGTTAAGCACTGTACCACCATTATCCTTCCTCTTGACCTTTTGTTGACCTCAGAAGAAGAAGAAACAAAGTCCGTTTTCTGGCTCAAACCTCTGTTATGATGCTTTAAATGATACAAAGGCCACTGAAGCTGAGAGATTTGGCAAATTTACCTCACAATGAACAAAAAACAGCATTTAACTAACTGACTAACAGAATCATGCCTCTGTGAACTTAAAAGGGTAACAGGGCAATATGAGCATTTTATTATAGTTATTTTACTTTATTAGTTATAGTTAATAAAGTATAGTTACAGTAAAGTATAGCTTTATAGTTATTACCTTTATTTTAGTGGGCCCTGATTACCTGGTAATTTTATAGTATTAAGTGGTAAATATCTAGTAATTTAAAAGAATAAGACTTTGTATTAAGTTGGCACTTTACTAGATAGTGATTCAGAAATAAAGTAATACTAAGGAAGTAGTTACCAGTAATAAAGTCTTTATCATCCAGTAATTCCTTGTAACTAGAAAAGCTTTGTTTACCGTGATATTATTTAGTAATTATAATTATATTTTTTGCTTATCAGGCAGTTACACATGTAGGCAAAATTGTCCACAGTTGTTCAGCTGCTGAGCTACAACTGAAGACAACAATTTTTGCTTGAATTTCAAAAATAATCATGTTTTTAAAGTCAGTCAGCGGTCAGAAATTTCTTTACTGGATTTGCAGATATTTTCTACCTAAAAGAAAGGAGAAAATGTTAAAGAACATCGAAAACACGAAGACTGTTTCCATGAGCTGTGGAAATACTGTCAACATGACGAATGAGGAGATGGTGGACTCAAGGCTAGAGGCCAGCAACACTGTGGAGATCCAACATGAAGAGATCCCAGCAATGCCAGAGTCTGATGTTCCCTTAGAAAGTGTGGAAGGAAGTCCCAAGCAGGACCACTTTCCAAACTGGGGACTCTTTCATAAGTACCAGGGACAATGCCAAACACCGTTCCTGTACTATGATCAGCTGTTCCCAGGACAGCCATACGGATAACCTGAACCACTGCCTCGGATTCCAAACCATGGATCACCTATACCGGTGTTCTATAGACCGTCAAATCCTCCATACCAGGGCCAAAATCCCTCTCCTTCGATGCAGGAGGGGGCAGATCTCCAAAGTCAACTGAGAGATTTGTCACTCCAGCTGGAAGAGGAGAAGGTGATGAGGATTGAGGCGGAGCAAAAAAACAGCACCTGCATGGAAACAATTAATGATCTGCAAATTGAAAATAATAGACTCCATAGAGAGCTTGACATCAGGATGAGGCAGGAGATCACCTCCAACAAAGATGGCAACCTCACCAGGGAGATTGTGGCTTTAAGAAAACAGCTCAATGAACGGGTCACCAAATTTACATCTCAAGAAGAGACCATGAAGAACATTGAGAAGGAGGAAGAAAATCTCCAAAAGCAGCTGGAGAGCTACAAGAAGACAACTCCTGAGGTCATACAAAACCCTAAAACCCTCAAGAGCAGAAGCCAAAAGTGACACAGAAATACAAGAGCTTCTCGACATGGTTGCCGCGCAGAATGATCATCTGCAGGCTGAAATGTCCAGGACCAACTTCCTGCAGAGAGAGGGTTCAGAGGTCATACAGAGGGTGACGACTGAGGTGGACTCCTTAAACGACAGATAAGGGTCCTTCAGAGTGAAGCCTCCAGAAAAGACATCGCTACCACCCTGGAGAAGGACGACTTGACAAACCAGCTGCAGGCATAGATCAGCTGCAGCTGTAACCTGGAGCACAAGCTGCTGACCAAGGAGGTCACCATCTAGGCTCTGCAACAGGTGATAGGCAATGCAACAGAGGTTAGTGCAACTCAGGAACAGCGTATCCAGGCTGATACACTGAGGGCTGACACTCTGGAAGAACTACAGAGTGAAAGCCTTCAGTCTTCAGAAGCAGAGGATAGGGACCTGAATGGGCAGCAGAATGTGAGTAGCAGCTGGAGAGCGATCAAATCCAGCTCCATGAATTGCTATACTGCAAGTGTCCACTTGAGGCAGGCTGCAGGAACACCTGAAGTTCCATCTGGACACCTGTTAAACAGCCGGTTTTGACACACGAAATAAACTGGTTTACATCCTGGTTCAAAACACCAAACAGGTCTCATTAGCTAGTGTCTTATTGTGCTCTCACTGTACAGGGGGTGAATTTTTTTGTACCACGATCGTTTAGATTATATTTAGGATGAAAGCTGATTGGCGCGTCTCATTTGATTGACAGATAGCTCGGCAGGCAGAGGCTCTGTTTCTGTCAACCAGAATGCTTGCTAGCAGGCTGACAGGAAGTCGCGCTTTGCGGGCAGGCTGTTAGGTTGATCCAAAGTTCGGTTGAGACCGTGATTTCAATATGGAAGCCTCCACGAATGGGCTTCAAGAACTGATTTAGCCCACCTATTGTAAGCAGATGACTGACATCACACGGGGTTTGTCCAATTCTTTCTACAGTCTACGGTGCCAACAGATGCACTGACAATCTCACCCATGGTCTCACCGGACAACTAGAAGTCATGGCAGAGGGTAAATATTTCTCTATTCTTCCCAGCATTGTGAGTATTCTTGCTACAATTCGCTGTCTTTCTCTCTGTTACAATCCGACTTGTCTCCTCGACTGGGCGTACCTCTTTAAAACTCTTCAAACTCCAAAACTTTGAATAGAAACACACCCAAAATGCTGCTAGGATTGAAGTTACTCATGTCCACCATCTCCTGGTGTAAAGTGGTAACAGCGCAGACCTCTGCTATTAGCCCTATCTCCCAATAGTAAAGAATCCTTTAAAAAATTCCTGGATCCAGATGGTGATCCGGATCAGTCCCAAAATCTAATCAGTTCTTCCTCATGCCATTTCTGACATATCCTGAAAATTTCATCAAAATCTGTACATAACTTTTTGAGTTATGTTGCTAAGAAACAAACAAACTAACAAACAAACCCATCCGATCACATAACCTCCTTGGCGACGTCTGCCCTGAAAAAGAATCCCCGTGACACCGGGGACAACCCAAACAAATCCCTGCCCATTACTCAGGTGCTGGTGCTTCGCATTTCCAACAGCACCCATTTTTTGCTTCATTTTTGGGAAAGGGTTTTTTTCTTATACTGTGGGCAACGCTATTTTGAACGTGTGGGGATTAACTGAACGTACTGTGATCCTGCATGCTTAGCATGTGTCTAGCGTGTGTCTCTGGTAGCCCTTCCCACAGGACTACGGGGCATTTTTCTATTTTATGACAGCTGACGTGTTTTAATGTCAAAGCCAATAAACAAAGGATTAAAATAGGACAGATTGTTACGGACTGAAATTAATATTTCGTAAGGTCGGTAGTTTTATCCCAGACTGAAGCAAATTTTTAGGCTGGCTTGACTGATTAAATTTCTGAGAAGTGCGTAAATGTCACCAGCTAATAAATAAACTGAGTCATTGCATTTACTACGAGAATTGAACCTGATACACCTGCTCCAAAATCCACAACTCTACCCCTCAGCGATATCATCTACGTGCAAAAACAAATGTCCTGATATTATTTAAATATATCTACATCGTTCAGTGCCATATAGTGCTGTGATACGATTCTAGAGAAAGGTTGTCATTATTTTCCTCACCCTTTCAATGAAAATATGAACAATAACAGTCTAATAAGATAATTTTCCTCCTAGTCACTGATGTGTGCACCTTAGTGCGACTGGAGTCCAAGTCGCAGATTCCAGTCCACATCTCTCATGAGGCTCACTTTGCACTGAGCTGTGGGTGACATTGTGTGCAGCTGGGCATGTCCTCTGCCGCTCAGTTGTTAAGAATGAGGATGTTACAGTTTCAGGTGATGATGAAATATGATGCAATGTACCAACTGCTTGCTGTAAAACACGTAGCTACTCGTCAGACGTCATGCTTGTTTAACCTTTGTGCCCTCCTCAAATTTGCTACCCTCAGGACACCTTTGAGGCAAAAATGTACACGCACAGAAAAATTACCATTAAATTACCATACGTCAATATTTTTTTCTACTTTTATTTCATAAATCTCTTTAACAACTTCAGGCCTGCTCCAATCTACCAAATATTAAATAATTGTCAATACTTTAACCCTTTAAATGCCAGTTTGATTATTTGAAAATTTTTATTTTTTACTGAAAAACAGAAAAAGTGAATTATTTTTCATATAATAAATAGTGGAAAGATGGGGCTTTGGTGCTGATAAGAGACTTGGATAGGTCAAAGATTAGCAACAAAATTGATTGGATTGCACTTGTATTTTTTATGTATTGCCAGCTTTAACATTCGGGCACCTTCTTGGCACCTTGAGGCAAAAATGTACATGTACGAAAAAAATGCTATTAAATCACCATACATAAAGATTTTTTCTACCTTTTTTCATGAATCTCTTAAACAACTTAAGACCTGCTCAAAACTACCAAACATTCAATAATTTTCGAGATTTTTAACCCTTTAAATGCCAGTTTGATTATTTGAAATATTTTGTTTTTCACTACAAAAAAACACAAAAAGTGAATTATTTTCCATAAGACTAATAGTGGAAAGAAGGGGCTTTAGTGCTGATGAGAGTCTTGGAAGGGTCAAAGATTAACAACAAAATTGATGTCCTTGCACTTGTATTTTTTATGTAATGCCAGCTTTAACATTCATGCACCCTCTTGGCACCTGCAAAGCAAAAATGTACATGAAAAAAAATACTGCCATTAAATCACCAATCATCAACATTTTTTTCTACCTTTTTTTCATGTATCTCTTTAACAACTTCAGACCTGCTCAAAACTACAAAAAAAAAATCTCAGAATTGTAACCCTTTTAATGCCAGTTTGATTACTTGAATATTTCATTTTTTACTGCAAAAAAAAATGCAAAAAGGTAATTACTTTCCATATAATAAATAGAAGAAAGAAGGGGCTTTGATGCTGATTAGAGTCTTGGATGGGTCAAGGGTTAGCAACAAAATTGATTTGATTGCATTAATATTTTTTATGTAATGTCAGAAATACCCTCTTGACATCTTTGAGGCAAAAATGCCCCCATTGACTTCCATTAAAACCATGTTTTTTAATCTGTCATTACAGTATAAAATCATGCATTCTTTAAAGAGGTAGTGAACACTTTAATATTTTTTTTCAACTGTACACTGAGGTATCTGACTGAACTATAATAAAACACAGTGTTGGCTTTTATAGCAAAAATTTGTACCAAACTGATAAAAATCTGGATTTTACAGCTTTTAATTAGCTCAAACTGACATCTGCCTTGAAAAATCTTTTCTGAAAAGGTGGGGCTTATGTGATAAAGGTAGAGCGTTACTGCCTCTAACTGACTTTACCATTCAGAGACTACTCCATCTTCTCCTGCCTGCACCTGCACTGTCTCAGCTCTGAGAGCTCTGGCTATAGTTACACCACTGCTGGAGCCAATGGACCAAACAGGTAGTGCTCAGAACCACACGGCCGTCCACACGGAGACGAAACAGTAATCGTTTACGGATTTGTGCACTCTGGGACCCGTTTTCAAAATGTATCATTTACAGTTACCCAAAACGCTGTTTCCGTGTGGATGAAACGCCGATACGACAAAAAACTTTTAGGTATACTCCTGAATTCTTGTCCGTGTGGACGGGGCCTTACAGTCTTGATAAAGGTATGGAAGGCCCACAGTTATTCTTTACAATATAAAGCAGAATTTTTAAACAATGACATGGATGGTTTGGTCTTTCCAGAAAAACTAACAGTGTCTCCACTCAGGTTATTAAAAACCAACACTTTCTCAACAACATGTAAGATGGTTCGGCGTGGAACTACCTGCTGAAGTTTAGGACAATATCTTTTGTTTCATTAAAGACCCTGTAAAGTGACAATAAATGAGTATTCAGGTTTGTTGTATGACAGGCCACTGTGTTACAAACCCCTTAATCAAACTTCAGTCAGATAAAACATCTCTAAAGACGGTTACACACCGCCGTGTGGTAACTACCCTGAAACCCCCCTCTCTGCCAGAGGAGTCCCCCAAAATGCCAAACGTTTTTTTTTTTTTTTTTTTTTTTTCAAAGCGGCTGCTGCCACCGCGGTAAGAGGCATCAATGACGTAGAGGCACTTCGGTGAACGTCACAGCAGAGCCCACCCACAAGTCCATCATACCCCCCTCCCCAAAAACACATAGAGTACCTCACAGTCTCTGTATATTAATGTATAATGTACTATTCACCTTATGTAGCCCCGCCCTTTCTGCATGCTTCCATTTTGATCACTTTGTCCCTTGCCTTCCGGTCAAGCACCAAGAAAGAGGAAGTACATCAGGCAGTGTAAACAAATCGGTAATTTATTGTCTGTTTTTTATTTCAAAAATGGTCATTTTTTATGCTAGCGAAATATTATACTATAAAACATTTCATAAGGATTATGAAGAAGAGCCTTCATTTTACATACAAGGACTTTTTACGAACTACTTTCCGTCAGAAGTCCAGTCCTACAGTCACACAGAGGCTATCGTCTGAAGGCACGTTCATAATTGTTTTGTAGTATTATTTATTATTTATTATTATTTATTATTATTTTAATACTTGTGCTGTCTTTAAAAAATGATGTGTAGCAACATGTGATGCTGTGCAATATATTTTTCTTATACATTTTAACATTAAAACTGGAAATATTGCCCCTTTTGTCTTAAAATTAGTCCATCACGTGTTTTTTCAGGATGATCACGGTGTGATGCTTTTTGAATCAAAAAAATTCAGCACTCAACACAGTAGGGTCTTGAAATGTGTACCATATCACATATAGTAATGAATATATCAGCTCTCCTCTATCAATGCACATGACACATGAGGACATATACAGTTTTTCATCAAAGTTAATGATCACTGGTGCACCTCCATTATAAAAAACATTTATAGCCACTATAGGGATGAATATTAAACTAAAATGATTGGTAGCTATCATCTTGTCTTTTACCACAGGTGGTCAGATCTTCAAACATTCTTTTGATAGCCTACTTCTACCTGTTTCTGAAGTTATTTTGTCCTGTGGTGAGCCATTGAGTACTACATACTGTTGCCCTTTTTCACTTGAGGCTAAGGCTTGAGAAATCTTTGAAGAGCATTATCAAACTGTGAAAACTGAGAAAATGAAACATGGCAGTAATCTACATGTATAATATTACCTGCCACAGCCCATATGTTTTCTATGTTATTCTTTATTTCAACATACTAAACGTGTTATTTTGAAACCCTAACAAAGCAACTATTTTTAGAATTAAAACCGGTTCACAACAGCCCCAAAACTAGCACCTCTAGACAGCTATCAGGCGATTTAGCGCTACAACCGGAAATCAACAGACAAAGCGGAAGTTCTTCTTGCGGTCCATGCTTCGTTTCTACATAAGGTGAATAAAACAAAGGGAAAAATACGGTTCCGTCATCAAAATAATTCCCCCTAGAAAATACGTTTCAATGGTTGGTTCCACTATTTTTCTTCTGGTTGTCTTTGTACGACGGGAGAGCCGTGCTCTAGAGCTCAGGATATTCTGACACCAACAGTGTGAGCTCTTCCATTGTTTGCTTTGACCCGCAAAGCCTGCTATTTCCGGGTTCTCTCCCTCTTTCGATGTGATTGGCTGCTGCCAGGCGGCTGCCACCAGAAAGTTGAACACACTGAACTCCGAGTGGCAGAATTTGTGCGCGTTTACATGGTCGGCAACCGCTTCTGGGTCCTACCACCGCGGTTTAAACCGCTTCCTGTCTGCCGCCCTTCCCTTAATAAAATGACTGGAGGCGGTGAGTTGCTGTGCGGCGGTGTGTAACCAGCTTAAGTTTCTAAAATTAAGCTTCAAAATCATGAAAAATGAGATTTTTTTTAAAAGAATGCTACATTCTGAACATGGAAAGCACTTATACTATTAGCCTGTTCCCTGACCTTACATTGACCTTACGATCACTGGCAGCTGGCTCTGTGCCAGAAAAGAGACAAACTCTGTTTTCTGGCTCAAATCTCAGTTCTAATGCTTTAAATGATCAATAGACCACTGTGGCTGATAGATTTGGCAAATTTACCTCACAATGAACAAAAAAACTGTTAACTTTCAATGAAGGAAGTAACATCAGCTAACAACAAACTGTACTGGGATGATCTGCTCTGTGATTCTATATTGTTGTAGCATTAGGGGGTGGGGTTACTCCCCATTTTGGGGTGATGACATCATGAGCCCACATATTTGCCCCGCCCAAATTAAACCAAGCCAGAAAAGAGGTGAAAAGAGTTCTTACAGTCTAAATCCAAAATCCAGTCACACATAGATCTCAGTGTTTTCACGTGTTTTCACATGTTTACAGCGACCTTCTTCCAACATATCTAGTGTGTTAGGACACAAAGTTTGGATTTCCCATTACAGAGTCTTTAAAATCATGACTTGACATTGACTTTTGGTTTTATATTACATCTGAATCCCAGTGTACTGGCCGTAAGGAAGGGTGTATGATATTAACAGCATGAAATCAGTATGGGCAGATATTAGCTAAAAAACTCAGTAATCAGTATCAGTATTTTAGCCCATATGTACAGCAGATGTTTTGGCAGGTTTTATAAATACATTTGTGCAGTTTAAAGCAAAACTGATGGCCTTACCTCAGCTTTAGTTTGTTTGTTTGTTTGTTTTATCTTCATTCCTTAAACTTCAGAATAAGGATAAAACAATCATACAGTTCTGACTTAGTCATGGTTAAGGAATCATCAAGTCTCCCCAAGACCGAGTGTTTTTTCTCACTTGCAACAAAGGGGCAGAACATTATTTTCAGCATAAGCTGCAAGGACACAAAACAGTGTGACACCACCTGTGGTGCTAACTTCAGCAGCCTGGCTGGACTGAAGTTTTAGATCTTAGCTATATTTAAATATCTGCATCGATTTCACTATTGGCTGAAACTATTCCGTAAATATCGGAATGTCTGCACATCAGATATCAGCAAAAATCCAATATCATGCTTCTCTAGATCAAATATAAAAATCATCTCAACTTAGAGCACCAAACCTTTTTGATGGTCAGTAGCATGGCATGAGGACACTGTCTAATTCTTCTGTGGTTTCTCAGGTCACCTCTAGATAGTCTATTCCCTCACTGACATGTAGCCAAACAAGTGTGACCACAGCAGCTTTTCTCTCAATAACGCTTCTAAATGACACCTTAGTCTCCAGCTGAAGCAAATGCGTGTCAATAAGCCACCGTTAGGGAGCGGAAATGCAATAATTGAGTAGTCATACCCGTCCTCTTGTCGAACAGGAAGAAATCCATCATTATGGATGGCGCACTGTCCCGTGGGCAGACCTGAAGACTGCAGCTTCTGGGTTTCTCTCCTCTCTGAGAATCCTTGAAGAAGAAGCAACTCCTCAAAGTTTCCTGCAACGGCCTCTGGTGACCTCAGGCTACTCCTGCCCTGGGGGCCTTGGGCTGATGTCTGAGACAACTCAATGTCCAGGTTGCTTTTGTTCTCCAAATACATGGTGAGACAGCTGAAGGGTAAAGAGAAAGTTTAGATTCAGTGGGCATGTCAAGAAAGAACATTTAACAATGGAACATGAAATAAGTGATGGATTGGTCAACTGGCAATATATCATCAACAGAGAGGTAGAGCATGTTAACTTTTAATATCATACAGCTGCTTATATCCATTATCAAACAAATAATCAATGTCCCTGCTCATTTCAATGGTGTTTCATCAATAAAAGAAGTCCAGTCCAGTTTATACTGTATTTTAGCTGTCTCACCCGTTAGCCTCTTCATGCTAATGCTATGTGATAGACTTATGAAACTCAACTAAAGTGTCTTGTCTGTATACTACATGATAAAGTGCAAAAAAAAATCCTTGCAGGAAAGAGGAGAAGATGGGTTATCACAAATAAGATTTTCAACTTCAATACAATACTAGTAGAAATCAGACATTCACACAGGCACAGAAATTTCAGGGTATTTCTTGTTTATTTTTTTTTAATTACAAAAAAAAAATGCAAGAATCCTCACTAACACTGCCTATTCTCTGCCAGCATTTTGGTAAAAATACACTCACCAGCCACTTTATTAGGTATACCTGTTCAATGGCTTGTTTACACAAAAAGTTAATCAGCCATCTTACATCACATGGCAGCAATTCAATGCATTTAGGCATGCAGAAGAGGTCAAGAAAGGGGGATTTAACTGACTTTGAACATGGCATGGTTGTTTGTGGTAGTTGGGCTGGTCTGAGTATTTCAGAAACTGCTGATCTACTGGGATTTTCACACACAACCATCATTTCAGTATAGTCTGAAAAAAGGAAAATATCCAGTGAGCTGCAGTTGTGTGGACAAAAATGCCTTGTTGATGTCAGAGGTCAGAGGAGAATGGGCAGACTGGTTCAGGATGATAGAAAAGCGACTGTCTCAAATAACTACTCATTTCAACCAAGGTATGCAGAATACCATCTCTGAACGCACTGCACAACATGTTGAACCTTGAAGCAGATGGGCTACAGCAGCAGAAGATCACACTCCTGTCAGCTAAGAAACTGAGGCTACAATCTGCACAGGCTCACCAAAACTGGACAATAAAACTGGAAATATAGCTGCAACATTCAAATGGTAGGGTCAGATTTTGGCGGAAACAACATGAAAGCATGGTTCCATCCTGCCTTGTATCAACAGTTCAGGCTGCTGTTGGTGTAATGGTGTGGGGGATATTTTCTTGGCACACTTTGGGCCCCTTACTACTAATTGAGCACAGCATAGGCACCACAGCCTACCTGAGTACTGTTGTTGACCATTTCCATCCCTTTATGACCACTGTTTACCCATCTTCTGATGGCTACTTCCAGCAGGATAATGCGCCGTGTCACAAAGCTCAAATCATCACTGCTTTCTTGAACATGACAATGGGTTCACTGTACTCCAATGTCCTCCACAGTCATCAGATCTCAACTCAGTAGAGCAACTTTGGGATGTGGTGGAACATGAGCTGCGCATCATGGATGTGCAGCTGACAAATCTGCAGCAAGTGCGTAATGCTATCATGTCAATATGGACCAAAATCTCTGGGGAATGTTTCCAACACCTTGTTGAAACTATGACACCAAGAATTAAAGCAATTCTAAAGACAAAAGGGGGTCCAACCTGGTATGAGCAAGGTGTACCTAATAAAGTGGCTGTGAGTGTATGGCTAAAGATTTGTAGGTGTTTTTAAATTTTATTACTCTTTGATAACATGGATCATTAAGAGATTTGATGATATCAGAAAGTACTGAAGCATCAAGAATTTTGAACACTCTATAAGATGAGGCACGTTTACCCAGGAAGCAGAGGTGACCAGACTTGTTGACTTGTCATTTCATTCATAAACTCCCTTGCCCTAAATCTCATTAAGTACTTCTGAAGACAAAATCAAAGCTCAACAAAAGTTGTGAAATTACTCATCTAGCCTTAGGAAAAGGGGATGGCTACAGCTCAGAAAACACCTCTGTGTTAACTTTGGTTTCTAACAGTGGTCTCCTAGATGAAAAAAGACAAGTGTGTATTTGATCACTTTGAAAGCTGAGGTTTAAGATCAAGACATCATGCTGTTTTATTTTAATATGTTGATAATTTTAGCTGTTAAGGCAGTGTGTTGTAATTATCACAGCATTAACCACTCTGTAGTTGCACTGTCTCTATAAGGTGGTTACACTTCATTTGCAAAAATGTGTCAAGATGTTAAAGAGTTATTTCAGTGCTTTGCAAGGCTTCTGTTCCTGTCTGCTCTAGTATGAAAGGAGACAAATTACTATCAAATGATAAGATGTGGCTTAACAAATTTAACACACAATGTATACACAGACCAGGTTGATGCTTTGTAAAACAACTTTCATTACTGAATTATTGTCTCAGTCCAAATACTGGTCTTGTCAGGAAACGTAATCAAGTGCTTTGGGGCTCAAGCCTGTGCCCATCAATACTTTGTTCATGGTTTTAGCTTCAATAAAATAAATTTAGTTTTGACTGCCAACTCTGTCAATCAGAGTGTAGTCAGAAAGAGAGATTTTTGTGTTGACAAAAATGGGCCTTAATTTTGAAGTGACTACATTCTGTAAACCTGCGACTCTACCATGATCTATACTTATTCTTTTATGTTGTGCAAGTTAGTTGCTGTTGTAAAAATAAGACAAATTCCTTGAATAACTGCTACAAATAAGACTGGCTGGCTACATAAACTAAACAATAACATATCACACAATGAACTTTGTTCCTGAACCCTTCCACATTCTGGCTCTGAAACAGTTCAAGTTTGGTTATGTTTGGTTCTTGATGTAGAGATCAAGCCTGCTTGGTTTTGTTGAGGACATGATGATGTCCAATTTTAGCACCTTTTACCTATAACACAAGAGTCTCATAAGACAAGATTTATCATTTAGACACAACCTAGCTCAAAGCCATGTTGTCATGCTAGTTGTTGACAGTCATCTGTATTCATACAGGTCGTACCAAGTAGACACTGCAATGCTTTTAACACTGAAACAACTCTGCTAACCATGACACTATGAGATGGAAACCCTAGATTTACTGAACTCTCCATAAACTCTGACATAATTTGTAGGTAAAGGTGCATGAGGGGCAAAGTCTGATTTTGTATTCTTTAGTAATCAAAGACACAAAGTAGCTACAAGAAACACAACTTGGTGGCTAAATGGATTTAACACAGAACTTACAAATCAGAAACTGGGGTTGAGTCCATTTTGAAATCAAATGAATTATGCAGGTATTACAGAAAATGGTCCATAAATGATCTTATGTCAAACCTTGCCAAATACTTTCTGTGCACAAACCAAATTGCTTAAATGTTCTGAAAAGTCTGAAGTCGAGTTTAATGTGGTTACAAGTTTAAAGTCTAAAACTTCTTAAATTAAGCAAAATTTGTAGTTTTGGCTTAAATGATAAAATGTCAATGTGTCACTTTTTGTATGGGCATGATCGATCTTCAAAATGAAAGAAAAGCACAATTGTGCATGTGTGATAGTTTGCATATTCAGGGTAAAACATTACTTAATGCTCCTTTATTCCAGATTTAGTTCTTAATTGCCTCTGTCTGTTACTACAGTTGCTCAGTTATGGAAGAATTACAATCATTATTATTTTGATTGATATTTAGATCACAATTATTATAAATGCCACTCCATGTGTGTTTCTCAAATAATTAAATTATTCATTGTGCTGTCCATTACAAATATGTAAAATTCCACCACCAGGGGTCTCTCAGTCAAAACAATAACAGAAAATGAAGAGTATAGCTGCCCAGCTCCACCCAGAGCTGCCCAGAGAATTAGCTGGCCCCCTGAAAAACCCAGAGAATGGGCCCTCCTCATTTGTGATTCATTGATAACATCAATGCATGTGTGTTGGTGTTGGATCAGTAGCATTGGTGCTAGCATCATGGCTAATGGTTGCCTCATTTTGGAGCTGAAAAGTTTGCCAAACTATTACTGGATTCTGAAAATGTTTTTTGCAGCTTTTTTACCCTTTTTCAACACAATTTCTGCCCATTTTTGCTACTTTTTTGCCACTTTTAACCCATTTTTTCTGTTTGCTGCCCTTTTATGCCACTTTTGCCTCTTTTAACCCTTTCGCCAGTGTTCACCCATTTTTGCCTGTTTTTCCACTTTTTTTTTTTTTTTTTTTTTGCAGCTTTAAACCACTTCTTGCTTTTTACCACCCTGTTTTGCAACTTTTGACCCAGTTTTGTTTTTTTCTGCACCATTATGATCCCTTTTTGCCCCTTTCAACCCCTTTTTGCCACGGTTTGTCTTTTTCACCAGATTGAACCCATTTTTACAACTTCATGGATGTTTTTGCACAGTACCTTGCCAGTTATAACTCAGTTTTGCCACTGTTCCTTCAATTATTGCCTCTTTTCACAACTATGTAAATATTCTCCATTGAAGTTGTAAAAGTTTTTCCAGCTTTATTTTCTGGTATCATTTGTGCACAATATTGCTTAGCTTTAATTTCCAAATAGTTAAGTTTATTTTGCCCATCCAAATTGTTGAAATTATCAATAAAAATAAAATTCTGTTTAAAGAAAAAGGATTTACATTTTGGAATGTAAATCTTTAAGGGCCACCCAACAGTGTGAGAAATTCTAGAAAGCTACAGTATTTAGCATTGTGACTAAGGTTGTTTTACCATGTTTTGTTAATAAAGGCCTCTTTTCTGTAATTTTTCGGAACTCCCTTTTAGAACTAGCGAGAGTCTGTGCTGTGGCATCCTCTGCTCCTCACTTAAATTTTAAGTGAGCGCTGTTTAGGTGGGTGTGGGTACATGCTGTGCGGAAAAGGAAGAAAGGGTGCTCTTGTTTAATCACAAATGACAAAACCTGTGGATAAAATGAGCCCAACAGGGCGTGCGGCACAGTTAGAGTTTAATCTGTCTTGTTTTCATAATGGGAATCTAAAATCATCAAGCTATGAGGTGGAAGTGTACAGTTGGTTTCAAAAAGCTTGTACACTCAATAACACATTGCTGCTAATGCAGTGAGTGTGAACCAAAACTCCAGTGTTTCTGGGTGGAAAACAGCACTGAGGCTACATACCGTATATGTTTTTGATGAAAAAGGTTGACTACACTTGATATCCACAAAACTTAGGGGCCCTTCAACCGAGACCTTTGGAAACACTTCTGACTTTCTGTCAAAACTCAGCTTGGCTTTCTCTGTGTACTATAAGAAACAGAGACTCTAAACAACAGTGAAACAGACGCCAATATTTGCTTGCTGATTGTGCTTTATCAGCTACAACATGTCCTAACCCAATTATTCACAGTCCTGCCAGAAACCCAGAAGTAATCAAGCTACATCAGCGAAGCTTGCAGCGTTTCACTTATAAAAGCCATTTTTAACTTGTCTTTGCCTTCATTTGCAGGAGGCGTGCTTTTATTCAGTCCCATGTCCTGCTGTGTTATCAGCCCTCATAAATCACTACTGTTTTGGGTGAGGGAACCAGTGCCTGTTTACGCTGGCACACAGGCCTAGAGTCCAGAGAGGTCATGTGATTCGTGCTTTCAGGGATTTTAATATGGATGGAGAATAGTTCTGGAAGGCTACCAGCTGCTTTCCATAATTAAGATTCCATTCATTGAAACATCTTAAATAACAGAGTTTAGAGCAGTGGTTCTCAACTGGTGGATCAGAACCCCAAAATGGGTCCCGAATGTGTGACTAGATAAACTGCCAAAAAGTCAAAATCATTTAAGCTCCTTTAGTGAACAAAAGTAAACCCATTGTGGATTTTAAAT
Source organism: Cheilinus undulatus (assembly GCF_018320785.1). Taxonomy (NCBI): domain Eukaryota; kingdom Metazoa; phylum Chordata; class Actinopteri; order Labriformes; family Labridae; genus Cheilinus; species Cheilinus undulatus. Next base: position 41,926,029 of record NC_054871.1, read on the forward strand.
GCTACACTGCCCACACTCACATACTTCTGTTGAGTTTGGATGGACACTAAAAAAATTAGAGGTTCACTGGAGGTCACTGTCAGCACGATGTTGACCTTATGAAAACAATGTTGAAGAGGAAAACTGAGCTGAAATAAGTAGTTTTAGTTTAGTTTGTTGTTGTCTCTGCCCAAACAGCTGATCAGGAGATGACGTAACGATGTGACGGAAGAACACAAAGCCGAATGTTGCATTGCAAAATAGTTTCAAAGAGACTTTCTGAATGAAAAATGAAAGTCATCATTTTCACCAGTATTGTTTCTTGGACCATTTTAACCTAAGACTGGCAAATTAACGGGGGAAATAGTAGGGTGTGGTTCCAAAAGCAATAATCCCCTTCGTTTCGTCCATAGCAGATTCGATTAATAGCCATATCATCAGAAGTATCAAAGTTAGACTTACCACGAGCTAGCTGAGTGTTAAACGACGATGTATGCTCCTGTAGAAGAAAAAAGTTCACAACATATCGACCTTATTTTAAGACTAGAAAATCACTCGGAGAGCGCAGACTTCAACCATTAGCCCTATATCCCAATGGTACAGAATCCTTTAAAAAATTCCTGGATCCAGACGGTGATCTGGATCACTCCCAAAATCTAATGTGTACTTCCTTATGCCGTTTCTGACATTTCCTGAAAATTTCATCAAAATCCATCCCCAACTTTTTGATTCATGTTGCTAACAAACTAACAAACGCACCCGATCACATAACCTCCTTGGCGGAGGTAAAAAACAATTTATTTGTGATCTCAGCCATAAATACAATACCCTTGAGTTTCATGGCAACGTCTCTGATTGGTCGGGTCTCTGGTTACCATTTAAATGTCTACCGAGCCTGCAAACAAAGTCTGTTGACTGTTGTTGAGGATAACAAACGTCCCTACATAAATGCTCAATCTCTGATATATATTACAGCATTAAGATATCAAATATATACACCACAATAAAGATAAGTGTCAAAGTTAATTATATGCTTTGAAAGCTGGAAAGCTATCATTAAGAATGAATGATATGAATTGCAATGGATTGTGGGATATGCAGTTCCTTCTTCCTTATACAGAAATTTGTACACTGTTTTGTACCTTTACCTTTTTCTCCATTTGGGAACTCAATTTTTTGTCCGAATCAAATGTTTTATAGTCATGAGTACTCAGGTAGCAGTTGAGCTTGGTTCCTGCATTAAAAGAGTTGTAAAAAGGATTTGGCGAAATGCCTACGGGAGATTTGAACGGCAAGTTTTGTCCCCGGAACCAGTGCTATCAGAAAAATTATGCTGGTGCTGTTGAGCTCTATTGCCCAGTACTTCATACTTCAAAAATGCCGAAATATCCCTTTAAGTATGGTTAAATGTCTTCCTAAGGCTCCTGTAGCAATATACTTATTGAACATGTCTCTTTATTGATTTTTATGTTTTGGTGAATCTAAAGTCCAAACTGGCATTTTCATATAAATGTAAGTGGCTGAAATATCTTGGTAGGACATAAGGGTCTCTGTTTCCTTAAGGTAGTGGCAGTGGGACCTGAGGCTTGACCAGTTTGGAGACACTGGCTTATAGTCTCAGAGAGGGATTAAAACTACTTGGGTTTACATGAGAGATCTCACTGTGAACATGAAAGGAAATTTTGAGTTACAGCTCTGACATTTTAGTCCTTTGTATTTTTCTGCTTTACCTTTGTCGACCTTCATAACTTTCCTCATCAAGAGATTTTAATTACAAAACACTTTTGTAGTAAACTTACATCACATCCTTAACCAGCTCTATTTGATACGTCAGTTGCTCTAACTTCGTGGGCGGAAAGGAACAAGGAGCTCTATTGTGCAGCTAAGATCCAGAGTCCCTACGAGCTGATTGGCCCCAGGCCATAAAGTGTGAACGGTCAACCTATCAGCTAGAGAATATGTGATCTATTCATTGTAAACTATCAGAGACTTCAATAGCACAAGGAAGCCAACTTGTATTATAACAGCTGACTGATTCACAGCATGAGGTCAGTGGATGAGGTCAGCTCCAGCAGACATGCGGTACTTGCCAACACAAAGGCTGCATGAATTCGATGGGATTATTGCTCACATGAAAAGCAACAGGAACTCACGTGTGACATTTGAGCTCCCTGTGATAATAACCTCTTTGAGTAGGAAGGCTACAGTCCTGTCAAGCAGCCGTACTGGGTCAAAGAACAGATCCAAGAAAAAAAGACTCCTGAGGGCTATTCCTTTAAGAGTATTGATCCACTGTCAATATAAAGATTTGGCCTAAATGGCTGAACCAGGTTAAAAACATCTACAGACACGAAACCAACATTAAAGTCACACCGTAGGGCACATTTATCTTAAATTCACCTTCAGTTTTCAATATGGCCCTCAAAAATGTCAATGAATGCTGGCTGCTGTGCATGTCTCACATAATAACCTTGTCTAATGCGTGTGATGTGCCTCACCATAGAGAAGAAACATCCTTTTATATGACATCCCGCCTGAGGGCAACAACAAACACAAACTGATATCTTTAATTTTTCCACCCTTGTTTATGGCAGTTACAGATTTATGACTTCTTTTAAACAAAGCATCTAAATAAACACTTGAACTGGAAGATTTTGGCTGTCAGATGCTTTTTTTTTCTGCATTTCAGGTTTTGTCAGAAAAAAATACAGAATAAAATAAAAACCACACAGCCAGCTATGTATTAGCGGCATGAAAGGGATCTTTAGGAAGCTTTTAAGGAGCTGTACAGCATTATTAGAGCATAATGCCTAAACCGTGAACAAAGCCCACTACTGTACTGCAGTTGTGTAAATCCACCTCACAGCGAGCACAGGGCCTGAAGAAAATCCTAACTTTACTCTAAATTCAAACTTTTATTCTTAAAAAGAAAAAGGCAGGAATAAAACCGATCAGGCTTACCTTTAAAGATGAAGATGTTCTAGATGATGATGAAGACAATAACAATGATGATGATGATGACCAATGATTTGTGATGTAAAAAGATAAATATCCAACAGCAAAAATCACAAGTAAATCATTCCCAAAATCTTGTAGAAATGCAGATGTGCGGTACTGATGCTGGGATTGTTTTGCAGTTATATTGAAATAAATTTATGAAGGTGAGGGGGACCGAGATTCTTTTCTGCTCCTTTCCTGTGCTCCCCAGCGAAGGAGGGAGATGTTGCTGAGCACACTGAGTTGGGAGGAGGGAGGGAGTGGCACAAATTTCTCTCTCCACTCTAAGCAGAAAACTTTCTCATTCAATCATTCTCTCTACTTTTTACAACTAAACTCCCCACGCTGATTAGCTGCCCCCCCCCCCCCCCACAAACCATCAACAGCTTCAGGCACACATTGAGTTCAGCTTTTTAATAAAAGAAAAAGAATTCAGAAAAGAAAGTCGAACATGTATGTGTTATAGTCCAGGTATCATAGCATCCTTATCATAAAGAGATTACTCTAGGGTTGAGTTTATCCTAATATTAATGCTTTCATGTTCTGAGGGTAGATCTGTCAAATACAAAGCCTAATAGACTCTAACAGGGTGTGTCAACTCCACAGATTTAAGGTGTAGAAAGGTCAGACAGATCAGAGACAGAGAGGTCCCAAGAAAGCCTAAAACTGTGAGGATTAGTTTAAGGAAAAAGACGAGCTAATTTCAAAGGATTACTCAACATTTGTCATTTATAACACTTCTTTCATGAGTGTTTTTCTGCCTGATATCATGCTTTTAATCTACATCAGTGACCGTTTTACAGGGTAGAAAGTATCTAATTACATTTACTCAAGTTACTGTGATTTAGGAGCTTATTTTGTGTACTTGTACTTTTTTGAGTACTTTTCAAAATCACTACTTTTACTTAAGTACATTTTGAGAGAAGTATTGCACTTCACTACATTTTTAAAAGCATTAAGTATTGCGTTAAAAAAAAAGAAAAACACACTAAAAGCCAAAACGAGGTCCTAGCTTTCTGCCAACAAGGAAATGGCCAAAAGTTTGACTTTCACAGCACATGACAGTCATTATTAAGAGAATAATTTCACATCTTATCCTGAAAAGCTGTTACCTTTGACTTTAGGTTTAGTCTCACAAAATAAAAAGTAACCTGGTTATAGATTCATACTCTCTTGTAGTTATTTCACATTAAGAAAAGATCATATCTTACTGTGTAACCTCCTCAGGTATTAAAAGTAGCTATGCAGTACCAGGGGTGTAGCTAGGGATTTAGGGCCTCCAAAAAGAATACAGGGCCCCCCTTAACTGGCTAGCCAAGCAACAAATTTTTACAAATATCTATGCATTTTAGTGAATTTATGAACCATAACTTCCTGATTTATGAGCACTTTTTTTTACTATGGTTAAATCAAATTTACTTGCTTTATTACACAGCGCTAATGACTACATCATCTGGACATTTTTAAGGGGGGAGCAGGGCCCCCCAGTATTTTATATTACTCTATTTGATAGAAGTTTCACTCTGTTGGCAGATTTATTTAGTCTGTCCAAGACTGAGCCTATTATCATTCCAGCCAGTCCCACTTTGGAACCACAGATCAGTATCCAGCTTGGATACGAAATCTGGGTGTCATGATTGATAACCAGCTAACCTTCGGCAGGATTGCTCAGTCCTGCCGATTTGCCCTCTGTAACATCAAGAGGATCAGACCCTACCTGACAGAGCACCAACACAGCTCCTGGTACCGACTCTTGTAATATTACTCACTGACTACTGCAACTCATTACTGGCAGGCCTCCCTGCATGCACACTTAAACCTCTGCAGATGATCCAGAATGTAGCAGCACGTCTGGTCTTCAGTAAACCCAAAAGGGCTTGTCATTCCTCTTTTCACCTCTCTACACTGGCTTCAAGTTTCAGCTCGCATTAAACCTGGAGTCCCTCATCCAGGTCTACACTCCTCTCACCTACTACGCTCAGCCAGTGGAAGGCGCCTGGTACTAAATGGTGGAATGAATTACCCAACTCCATTCGATCCGCAGAGTCCCTGTCTACTTTCAAGAAAAAGCTAAAGACCCAGCTCTTTAGGGAACACTATGCACTTAGCTAGACTATTCTCATCTGTTGTTCCCAGCGGTTGAATGAGTCTTAGCTAGACTCTTTTCCACTGTTGTCCCTAATGGTAGAATAAGTCTTAGCTAGACTATTCTCTACTGTCATCTCCAGTGGTAGAATGAGTCTTAGCTAGACTATTCTCTACTGTCATCTCCAGTGGTAGAATGAGTCTTAGCTAGACTATTCTCTACTGTCATCTCCAGTGGTAGAATGAGTCTTTGCTAGACTATTCTCTACTTTCAACAAACATGATTAGGCCAGAGCAGCATCTTCCTGTAGTCACAGTAATGTAAAATAACTCCAATTTAATGTCTCATTTTAGTAAAAACAGAAAAAAATAATAATAAAAGGAAACAAAACTGACAGCCTAGTGGACAGGTTAAAAATCACCTGAACCATGTGTTATCAATTATTTAGCTCTACAAAAGTAGATCTTTTCTTGAACATGCTAATGTTTTCTGTGCCTGAAAAGTCTTAGAAGTATTGTTTAAGTTAGGACAAAATCAATGAAAATGCAAGTTCAAAGTGGGTGAGGGGTGTTGTGAGACATGGGTAAAGTGAGCTAGTTAAGCTCTACTTAGTGCAAAGGTCAGAGGGCATGGTTTAAGAAAACTGATGTGAAAACTGGCTCATTATCAGGGCATGAGATTAGGAGAGAAAAGGGGGAACTGAGTATACAGGGGCCCCATTTGAGAGGGCCCCTGCAGCTAGAGTTATGAATGGTCATTAATGTGGGTGGAGTCTGGGGAATTATTTATGTACAGGGGCCTATAAATTTGTGCTTGTTTTGTGAAGTGTCACAAATCCAACAACTCTCTAATTTAAGGGTGTATCCCAAGTTTTAACTTTGATTGAATTCTAGCATAATGGCCTGTTTGGATGCTACAGCAACAAAAAACTGGACAGTTTCTCCTTTTAGGTACCAAAAGATGCCCACAAGCTCCTGCATATTCCATACTCTGGCAATCTGCTGTTTAGACTGTGCTCTCTCCTTCATGGCATCTTCTGATTCGATTGTGATTGATGGAGCTAAGTTATATTTTTTGCAGTACTTCTTAATATGAAAAAACAGACATTGTATCATCCATAGGGTCACTGCATTGAAAACTTAACATCACTCCTATCATTTTTGCCTTTAAATATTCTTTTTAATACATTTTTAATCATAAAGAAGAACCCATGTGTAGATCACTGGCTGCACATCTTCAGTTTTTTCTTATGATCAATTTCCATTTGCTCCAACACAAGTGAGCAGATTAGGACTTTAACAACCTGCCATCCGTGAGTAAGAGCCAGTGAACCAGACTAATACCAACTAAGTAATTAGAAGCTCCAGCCACCAAAACCCTCCCACAATAAAAAAAAAAAATATCTATCCAGTGAACTGAACAAAATCAGTGACTAAATAATGTTTCCATGAACTCGTTGCCCTAAAATGAATACTAAAGCTGAGAGATAACAATAGCATTCCAGCAATAACCTTCACTATTCTCAGAAAACGGAGAGAACAGCGTTTCCTATTGACTGTGCAGAGTCACCTGGTCTGGTCTGGGTTTCCTGCGACACCAGGAAACCACACCACATGAAAGCTCCACAGAGAAGAAGTCCAGGGGGAACGCAGCATCCTGGTCTTGTGCCTGATGTCATCTAAAGAGAACAGAGGAATCACATGTAAAACAAGAGATGGGAGCAAGCCGTAGGCTTTTTAATAATACAACTACTTTCATACACATTTCTTAATGTGGTTATTGTAAAAACAATCTCAGACTTCTGAAGTTTTTTAACAATCCTATGCAAATATTGACAATGCATGTTATACCTGTATTCTTTTTTGGGAGGACACACCCTTATTACTCAGAGACTGGATGTGGTGGGGGCACATATTTCAGTGAAACGTCACAAAATCAGCTGAATTTAATAACAAAAAAAAAAAAAATCTGACCTTAAAACAGACACTAAAAATAGACACTTAGGTTACAAGCACTAGCACTAGCTAGTTTCTAAAGAGCCAGTTTGTAATGAGCTCAGATTAGAAAGTGTCTGACAAAAGTATTACAAAAGGTATACTGAATATAAATCTAATAGGAATTAATATAATAAGTCTTAAAATCATGTAGAAATGTTTTCTTTTCAGACTATTGTCTGTGACGTTTACATTTAAACATCCCAACAGTTATGTTTTCTGGTAAATTACACTGGATAAGTGTAAGTGTAAGTGTAGCTGATGAACAGAGTACCACTTTCAGATGGGGTGTTACACCAGTATAATTTATTTATAATCTATTTTGGGAAGGCATTTGAGCGTACGAACATCAAGAAAACAGCCAGCTTCACTTGTTTTTTGTTTCTGGTCAGACACTATAAAACGAATAATCAGCTCCATTTTTCCTTTTTTTAGCTTTTTTCCTGTTTATTTGATTTGGTTTCAGAAATGAAACCTAGAAAATGAACATTATTTTCATTATTTGATTTGGTTTTTAAAACAGAAAAGTGAACAATGAGCCATTTTTCATTTATTTGCTGTTCAATTACCAAACTTAAGGTCCCAGGTCTTGTCATTTTGTCTAACTTATGATCATGATCATAAGTTCATGCTAATTTAATCCCCATTTTCTGTCTCTTTGCTCTGGCACAGAGCCAGGTTGCTGCACTCTAACCATAGTTCACCGTAAGGTCGGGGGGCAGGCTAATTGCTGGAGTGTCTGTCTATTTTTCACTTGAACTAGGTTGGGTTGGGCAGGAACAAATACTGTATCTTACCTGCTGAATATGTGGTTTAACCCAATATTCACTTGTCTGTAGTCCTGAATGTTTAAAAGAAGCAGTCTGTAGCTTTGTCTCTCTCAAAGCAGCAGCAGTTCAACCCCTCCTGACTGTTAACATGGAGGCCCCCCCCCCCCATGTTAATCATCATTGAAGACTTATTTTGAAGAGCAACATCAGAAATGGAGAGTTTTTGGAGGCAACTTGGCATCAAAGACATCTCATAAACAGAAGAGAGACATAACTTCACATCAAACTTCTCTTCATATGAGATGTAAGGAATATCTGGAATGAGAAAATGAAACTGGGACTTTTTCGCTCCAAACTGCCTTTAATGACATAAAGGTGATTGTTTCTCTGGTAGCTTAAAAAAAAGAGTCATAGAAGCTTATTAGACGAGAGAGATGATTCCTCCATTCAGGTTGTAGTCTTTTTTGATCTGAGAGGATCATCCTTCTTGTGGGTGGGCGTTGTTTCAGCGTGTTCAACAGTCATGCCCACAGCATCTTACAGATATCACTGCATGATTTTGAAGCTTAATTTTATAAACTTAGAGATGATTTTCAGGGCTTAAATTTGGCCTAGTGGTTCATAACACATAGAGCAAACCTAATTAACAGATTTTTTTTTTTTCATGACTTTACAGGGACTTAAAAAGAAAACTGAACAGTCAGCAAACAAAAATGTCCTTTATGGTCTTCAAATCTGGGCAATGGCAGCATACAGACCACAACAAATGCATTTAGCTCAAATACATCAGTTTTAATATGGGTATTAGCCGATATAAGCCCTGTTTACAAACATTCACCTTCAGCCAAATAATTCATGCTGGTATCTAGCTGCTGAATCAAATAAGAGATTTTTCACAGTGCAGAAAGTGACCACCTTGACCAATTAGACAAACTCTGATCTGTTTTCATGGCCAAATGTGAGAGAAATTATGGTTTACCAGAAGTCAAACACAAAAGGAAGTCATGAAAAGAACATTATTATCTGCTTCTTTACCTTCAGCCTGTTCAGGGTCTAGCCCAGGGTTCGGTACCTGCTAGACTTGCCTTGAAAGCCTCCAAACAAATATGCAAGGGAGAATCCTGTCAGAAGCCTAAAGCACATCTGGAAGCATCTTGTCAAACAAAGTAGCACCATTTCTGTTCTGAGCTCCTTCAACATGTCTGAGCTCTTCATCAAAACTACGTCTGAGCACAGCCACACTACGGAGGACATTAATCCTATCTACCTGTCAAATGTTATGCCCAATTAATGCCTTCCTGAAATATCCCAGATAATGGGCACTCAAACTGAAAATATTTGAAAATTCAAGTACACTTTTAACCAATCCCAGGTTTAAAAACATGGTCATTGTGAAAAATGTAGATTAAAACAGAACGCACTGATTTATAAATCTCATAAACACATATCTTATTCACAATAGAACATAAACAACATATCAGATGTAGAAACTGAGAAATTTTACCATTAAATGAAAAACATTACTCATTTTGAATTTGATGGCAGTAACCCAGTTCAAAAAAATTGGGACAGCTGCTGCTGTTGTGATGGTTCCAGTATGTGGTTTAGCATTGTCTTGCAGAAATATGCAAGGCCTTCCCTGAAAGAGACATCTGAGCATATGTTGCTGTAAAACCTCTACTTTTCAGCACTGATGGTACCTTTCCAGATGTGTAAGCGCTCCACACCATAGGCACTGATGCAACCTCATACCATCAGAGATGCAGACTCTTGAACTGTGCACTGGATTCTTTAGTCCACAGAACACAAAGTCCATGGTTTCCAAAAAGAATTTCAAATTCTGATTAATCTGACCACAGAAGAGCTTTCCATTTTGCTTCAGTCCATTTTAAATGAGCATTGGCCCAGAGAAGACGGTGGCATTTCTGGATCATGTTCAAATATTAAGTTAAGTCATACTTTATTAATCCCTGAAGGGAAATTTACAGTTTACACTCTTCAGTTGAACATGCTACACACACATGCACAAACAGGATCTCCGTGGACATGCACTAATGGAGGGATGTCAGAGTGATGGCCTTGCTGCTCTTGTCAAAGCGCTGCTGTGAGCTGTGAGGAGTTCTGTGCTTTCCTTAAGGGAACTTAGAAAGTACTCAGGAAGAGACGTGGCACCTCTCCAGCTATCAGGCCAAAGTCCAGATATGGTCTGACTGGGGCTTGAAACAGCGACCCTCCGATTCCCAGCCCAAGTCCTTCCAGACTGACAACTTCTTTGCATGATAAAGAATTATCTTACATTTGTAGATGGCATGGCCAACTGTGTTGACCGAATGATCTCTGGAAGCGTTCCTGAGCCCATGCAGTGATTTCCAGTACAGAGTCATGCCTGTTTTTAATGCAGTGCCACCTGAGGGCATGAAGACCATGAGCATCCAATAATGGCCTTCAGCCTGGTCCCTTGCACACAGAGATTTCTCCAGTCTCTGAATCCTTTGATGATTATGTATGATATTATGTACTGTAGATAAGATGAGATATTAAAAGTCTATGCATTTTTATATTGCGGAACATTTTCCTGAAATTATTCTACAATCTTAAGACACAGTTTGTTTTCAGTCTCTTCCCATCTTTGTTTCTGAGAGATTCTGCCTCTCTAAAATTCTCCTTTTGTACCTGATCATGTTGTTAGCCTGTTGCCAATTGACCGAATGCACTGCAAAATGCTCCTTCATCTTTTTTTTATGAGTACCACTTACTTTTCTGTCCTTTTGTTCCCAGCCCTTTCTTTTTTGAGGTGTGTTGCTGCCATCAAATTCAAAATGAGCTTATATTTGAAATGTTAAAATGTCTCAGTTTCACATATGATATGTTGTTTCTGTTCTATAGTTAAAATATGGGTTTATGAGATTAGCAAATCATTGCATTTTGGTTTTTATTTACATTTTACACAGCACCCCAACTTTTTTGGACTTGGGGCTGTATTTTATCCAAATAGACACAGTGATTGTTTTGCATCCTATTTCAAGTAGTGGGTTAGACCAGAATAAATAGGGCCCAAGTTTAAAAATAACAGATATAGCTTCTGAGGGCTTGTAGTCCCAGATTTTCTCTTCTGCTTTTATCTGGCATGTGATGGAATCTGGATGATGGGTCAGATTCCACCACTTGAACATACTTGAACTTGAAAAGTAAGGTGACCAGCCTTAGGTCAATAGTTTAAGCTCCACTGTAGTTTTCGTGAAAGCTTAAGTTTTTGTCAAAGGCATCACAGAAGCCTTAAGTCTTGTTCACATGATCATAGGATCTTTTTCTGGATGAAAGAAGCTGAACAATTGCACAGGTCAAGTCCTCCAAATATTAATTATATGGTCCACGGCAACAACTCACTCTGTGGATTTTAAATAGTACTTGAAGGTCAACCTCTTTGGCCATCAAGTTTTATCTACCAGCCTTCAGGTTTACAATATAAGTGTTCTTTCACACTAGCAACGGTAAAGGCCAATAGGGGCCATCGGCTGAAGCAACAGGTAGAGACTGAGTATGTTTAGCAGACATAGGATAGGATAGGATAGGATAGGATAGGATACGGTGAATGCTGTGTGCCATTGTCAACTCTTTGTCTTAGTGTTGCATAACATGAGAACATGTCTGAGCCACACTGAACAAACCAAAGTAAAAGGTTCTTATGCCACCTGTGCACAGCGCACTGCATGAAAGATTTTTAATTTTTCTAACTTTGGTGCAGCATTCTGTGATGACACACCTTGGTGATGCTCATGATAACATTGGTGTTATACACGAAATTACTGGACAATATTGCAAGGTTGCGAAAAGAAATGCAAGGATTGGGGTGCGTAGATGGTGGAGTGGTTTAAGGCACTACCCATGGAAGCGGGCGGTCTGGGTTTGAATCCAGCCTGTGGCCCTTTAATGCATGTCTCTCCCCACTCTCTTCCCTGTTTCTGAGTCCTTCCATTGTACTTCCTCTTATCTAATAAAGGCACGAAAAGGCCCAAAAATAAAGCTCAAAAAAATGAAATGCAAGGATTGGTTAAATTTGTTGAAATTCAGTGGATTGCGACATCACTTAATTATAATAATACTATGTAATATACAAACTATTTATGAAATATAGCACTTTTGTAAGTGAAAACCTGCTGCATGTAAATTAGTTTTTAATGTTTTTTACCAGAAGCAAAAAGTGGCATCCACAGTTACCAAATTTAAAATAAATGAGCACTGAACACTTTATTAGGTACACCTGTTCAATTGCTCGTTAACACAAATAGCTAATCAGTCAATCACATGGCAGCAATTTAATGCAATATTGATCATGTTTTTCTTTTATAAACTTGCTCATCTGGTGCAGACCGCCATGACAGTTGTAAGAAGGGCTGAAAACTTTTTCCTGCAGTCCATGTATGAACAGTCTGTTGTAAGGCAAAGCACAGTGACTTTTGTCTGATCTTTCTCACATCCTTTACCCTGAGTATCAACTTTTACTATCCAGTAGGCCCCCAATGTAAACTGAACCTGTTTAAAAACTCGTTTGTGCCCACCTCAGTGAAAATTTTGAATTTTGTTTCTTGAGGCTGAAGGTTTTGTGCAAAATAACTTAATATTTATCTAATATTTACCTTTAATATTTATCTTTTTTCCTATTGTGACTTGACATTGCTGCTTTTTAAAATATATACGTATTTTTATCCTATCTTGTGCAATATATGTGAGCTGCTGGTTCTCATTGGTACATGCTTCTGTATTCTATTTGATTTATCAGATTCCTTCAATGATAAAAGGTGCTGTTTGGAGTTCAGACAGTACAGAATGAAGAGAAGCAAACTTTAGGTTTCCTAGAAAGTTCATAGGGAAAATGCTTCCAAAATTTCAGATAAATTGACGATGACAGTTCCTGACTAATCCTGAGAAGTTCTTCCAAGCACTTTTTTGATTTTCTTTCTGCTGTCAGAAACTTAAAACCTCAGAAAAAAAAACATTAAAAGTACTTCATAGATTCTTTGACAATTTTTGTTGCTGGCACACACTCACGACCCACTGGAAACAGCTCTGCAACCCACCTTTGGGTCCCAGTTGAGAACCACTTCAACAGAGCACCTTTGGGATGTGGTGGAACAGGACATTGGCATCATGGATGTGCAGCCAACAAATCTGCGACAACTGCTATCATGTCAATATGGATCAAAATCTCTGAGGAATGTTTCCAATATATTGTTGAAACTATGCCACGAAGAATTAAGCAGTTCTGAAGGCAGAAGGGGGTCCAACCTGGTACTAGCAAGGTGTACCTAATAAAGTGGCCAGTGAGTGTACATTTTAAAATAATAGAGCAAGAAACTGAAAGCAACATTAGGCATGAAAACAACTTCTCAGGGCTTTAACATGAAGCAGTTTAAGTCTAAATGCACCTCCCCCAGTCTGAAATGTACATAGCTTTAGGCGGCACAGTCTGCTCTCCATCCCACCTCTCAGAAGTGGCCTTTCCAGGAATTAATAATGATTATATATGGTTCAGTGATCCTCATTACTCTGACTATAGCCATGCATACTTTGATCATACAAAGTTATACTGCACACATGACTGAACCATTCAGTACCAATGTTTATGGTCACTTAAAGCTGCTTTACCATGAATTGTAGTTTATTAATAAGTTAAAAAAAACTCTAAAAGTAACAATCTATTAATGTTATTGTCTTTTTTAACACAGCACAGTGTTCCTGACAAATTTTCTATACTCTGTACTTGTAATGTCTTTATACCAGAAATGTTCCTCTAAGTCACAGTTACTAGTCTGACTCACAAACATTACTAAAGAGAAGAAAGGAAGCAGTTTAAAAGTTGCAGACACAGGACCATCATGCTCTTTTGTCTAACTCCCACATGCAGTCACATGCTGCTTCAGATACCCAGAGATCTGCCTTCTTTGTGTCTCTATGATCTCTCAATGAAGGTAAATAAGGAAGTGCACCCAGTATGAAGTACGTCAGTGTAGCTTTCCTCTGTATATTCACCGATTATTCACATCTGCTACTTCAAAAAGGTCACCAGGACTAATGCTCAGTTCAGTCAGGAACACTCTCATCATTTATTTTTATACGACCATTTTATTGCAAAATGGTATACAGTTTGACTTGGCGGAGAAGGCTCAAAAGATGCTCTCTGGGTTAGTCCAGCAGCATGCTTTGACTTTTCAGGGAGCACATAGCTAGAAACCCCCATATGGATAAATACATTAATGGCGATGTGCACTGAATACAATAAAATGAGTTCAAGCACAATTAATCCATAGTAGCATGGATCTGAATGTGAGGGTGCATCAAGCTTTATGCTATAAAGGAGGAGGCTGGGGTGGGGGAGGTTAAGCTTTGCCACCAGCAGCAGGGTGGTGCATTAGCATTAATGCAAGCAGAGATTAGCGAGAAGAACGTCATATTTAAATACACAGCTGTGTTGAGAGAAAGAGCTGTGATTGGGTGTGGGAGCTAGGAGGCGATAATTAGGATCAGCTGGCTGTCAGCTGATCACGGGTGGGCGTATGACTACTGTGTCCTGCATGAACTAACGCTGAGCTTAATTTGGCGCCAGTTTGGCCAAGTCAGGCTACACCAAGCCGCACCCAGAATGGTCCTGCTGTGGAGCAGGGTGAAAAGCTCACCTGTCCTGCCTCCGAGCACACTGCAGTGACATCACAGCGGTTCTTCGTCATCCAGGGGCGCATTGCAGACCATGTTTAGGTAGCAACTGCTGCAGAAAACTTAAAATACATGCTGTATTAGCAATGGAAGAAGAATGAGAAGGAAAACTTTGAAATAAAGACAAAGGCCACCTCCTTTACTTCCAGCAGAACAAAACATGCTTATTTTCAAACAGCTATATCTTTAAGCATGATGACATTTTGTCAACAGATTTTTTAAACATCTTTCTTCTAGGGCAATTAATTCTTTGCTTTCAGCAATAAATGAACTGCCAATATTGCTTTTTATTATCATGCTTACCTCTAATTTAGAGGGAACAATGAGTCCATGTCTATGTGTTTGATGCAGGGTTGAATAACCGCAGATAATCCTCCACTTTTAGTCTTGCCTGGTCCTTGTTTTTGATGCAAAAAACTCCACTCACACAGGTGACCTTGGTGTTTACGGTGCTAAATTTCTCTGTTTTCTTTTTTTTCCTGTGACTGTGTTTCATTTGGCTTGCTGTCAATATTCTCCTGTGGCTCGGTCACCAAACGTGGGTGCTTTGTCTCAATGCAGCATCGAGGTTAACACAGCTCCATGCTGTCATCAGTTTGCACCTCTTTGATGAGGACACACTGCCGCTGTGGAGCATCATCAGGGCCAATCCAGACCATAAGCAATTTATTGTTTTTCATTTTCAACATTAGCAGAAAAAAAGTCTGAACACTGTCTAAAATAAACAAATATGATGGTAATATTTAGAAAGGTGTGTGAAACTGGTTATGGGTGTTGCCAAAGTATATGTGTAATTTAGAAAGCACTTTCTCTCTCTTTAGGTTAAAAAAATATGACTGGAAACTAATGATCATTAAAATAAAAAATGTATAGTTTCGAAACACATGGTATCTAATCACATAAAAATATGGACAGCCTCATTGTGCAGAGAATGCTTTTGTAAACTTTAGATGGAGTGTAGGAGATTTCCTGCGATTTGAGATGATCAAAAAAGAAAAACTGCCCAATACTGAGTCTATGACTTCATTTTTTTTTTGTTTGTTTTGGTAAGTAGCGTGTGGAAAAACCATACAAGACAAGATCAGCCTGTAAATAAAATGTTTTTTTGTTTCTTATAGTATTTTAGCCTTCTTTGGAAAATGCAGCTGAAGGAAATGCAAGGGGAGAGGTGGGGATGACATGCAGCAAAGGGTTGAGGTTGGATTTAAACTAGTGGCCACCACCAGGCCCCTTAGATTGTGTTTCTAATACATTTCATACAGTTGGTTTTTCATTATGCCTTGTTTTAATCCATCTTGAATAAATAAGTGAGTGAGTCACTCCTTAAAGGTGCTTTGTTTTTGAGCAGGATCATCTGTGACTTACACTTCTCTGATGGTAATATCTCCAGTGAGGGATCATCTCTATCCTACCTCTCCTCAACATTGATTTATTTTCTCTCAATCTCGAGCTGTCTGCTACAGAAATACTCCAAGTACATATTACCTCATTTTTCTTTGGGATTAATTAACCCAAAGAAAATGTGTCCTCAACAAAAGAAGCAGCAGTCCTGTTAGTCCCCTTGGTTGGATTTGGCCTATAAATATAAATCTACCTCTCCACTATTTCTGCAGTAGATCTTTACGGGAAAGGAAATCACTGTCAGATGATCCCATCACATAAGCTAAGGATTTTTAATTTTTAGTCAAACTATTTGAACTCTGTTATAAATTAGGCTAACTTTCAAACTTTTAAGAGGCATTAAAGCCAAAGCAGAATCAGCTATGCAGAAATGTGTATTGCACACTAAGATTGCTCATACTAAGAGGCTGACTGAGGAAACGTTTAGGGGCCTTATAGAGCAAAGTTCAGAGATGTGTGGAAATCTATTAGATGTTTTTTTTTATTTTGAAAATACTGACATTATTCGAATGAGGATTTTTGAAAATGTAGACAGCCAGTGTTTGCTGGCTAGTTTATGTAACAGACTACATAACAGAAGCATATCTAGAGGAGAGCGTTCATTCCTCGTCTCTGCTCCCCCCTCCCTTCCTGCACTGAGAAGCACCTGACTCCCACCAGCATAATGTACTTTGTGATTACACACTAAGTCTGCAAAGAATGCTAATGATATTTAAGCCAAATCAAGCCTTCATAAAACACAGAAGGTTTTTTTTTCTCATGGCTTTGAACTACACTTGACTATGCATACATGTACAGGGTGGAGACACGGACAGAGACTCCACACACTGACACACAGACTTAAGGGGGTTAACTGCAGACAGAGACACTATGAGGAATGTGTCCTGAAGTCAGTGCACGAGTGAGTGGGGGTCTTAAGATCCCCTTCATCACCTTTTTTCCCAGCACGTGAGGGAGGTGCGGGCCCTCATGACACTGAAGCATGGCAGACAAAAGCATGACACCAAGGTAATCATGGGAGATTTACTTAATCCCATACAGCCAGAGGTTTATAGTGACGTCAACACAGCACACTGACCACCAGCACGCTGTCCTGCTGCAACCTTTGTACCATATAGTAAAGGAGATACTTAAAGAAACTGGAATATACAAGCCCCAAATCCAAAATAATTGGGACATTGTGTCAAATGTGTAGATACAGATAAGATACAGCGATTTTCAATTCCTTCTCAAACTACAGTGCCTGAAAGTATTTATTCACCCCCTTGGATGTTTAACCGTTATTGATTTTACAAATGGATCACGGTCAATATAATTTTCCTTTTCTGCCTAATTTTGTACAAAAACCCTCTTTAATGTCAAAGTGAAAACAGATATCTTCAAAGTAATGTCAATTACAAATACTGCATAAATATTCACCCCCTTCAAGTCAGTATTTAGTAGATGCACCTTTAGCTGCTATCACAGCACTGAGTCTGTGTGGACAGGTCTCAATCAGGCTTGCACATCTGGACACTGAAATTTTACTCCATTCTTCTTTGCAAATCTGCTCAAGCTCTGTCAGGTTGAACAGGGAATGGCTGTGAACAGCCCTTTTCAAATCTAGCCACAAATTCTCTGTTGGATTGAGGTCTGGGCTTTGATTCGGCCCCTCCAGAACATTCACCTTGTTGTCTTTCAAGCGCTGAATCCTTCGGGTCATTGTCTTGCTAGGAAATAAATCCTCTCAAGCTGTAGTTCTCTTGCAGACTGAATAAGATTGTCTTATATTTTCCCACATTAATTTTACCCCTTACCTTCACAAACCTTCCAGGGCTGGCTGCCGAGAAGCATCCCTACAGCATGATGCTGCCACCAAATTCACAAAGATTTGTTATAGAAAGGGGATGTTGCAAATGCTGGAAGTGATCTACGGTTTTAGTTTTTCAAAACTGTTTCAGACTCTGTAATTTTGTATCAGACTTTGTAAACTGATTTCAAGTTTTGTTGAAGTGTTTCACACTTTGTAATTTTGTAAAGCACTTCAAGGCCACCGTGATCTAGAGTGCCCTTACAGTGAGCAAAATGTGATAAAGTACCCTATTGGACAGCCCCCAAAGAAGGGCAAGGGTGCCTTTCCAGTGACGAGTGTATTCTAGGTTGCTCTCTCAATAGATAAATGCAATAATGTACCTTTTTGTAAGCCCTTTCAGTTGACATAATTTGGTTTGGTGCCCTCTTGGGCAACATGTGGTTAAGTGCCCTTCCCGGGCAATAAATGATTGAATACTTTATAATTCCTTATTTGTTATATTATTGTGTAGTAGGTGTAATAAAAACTATTTAATCCTAATCAGGGTTTCTAACTTTTTAAACTATAAATGTATGACAACTTTAGTGTGCTGTTGCCCTTTTTTTCATTGTTTTCTCCCCTACCCCTGTGTCAGCCACAGGCTGTTCGAATGCTAATGATGTGGGTGTAAAGCCCGTTTCAGACTGGGAGCGTTTAAATGCGCCTGTTTGATAAAGTTGTTCTCTAAAGATCTACTATTAGTGAAACTTTCAATCCCTGCACTGGTAGAATATGTCACAGGAAAGTTAGACACAGCAAGTGCTTTTCAAATTAAAAGCCCGCGGTTTAGCATTTCCGTAGAGAAACTGCTTTCAGTTGTACAGAATGCTTTTGTTCTGAATAGTTCCTGACACACTTCCTCAATGCACTGAATCAAGTAGCTTGTAGGGGGGATTATTCAGGTAAAACCTGTGAAGAAGGACAGGGCTTTGAGAGCAGAGAGATGCAGAAGCACGTGACACATGCAAGCAGCAAAACATGTTCCCACTCTGAAACGGGCTTAAAGTTGTTGGCAGAGTCGATGGCCTCGTAACCAATCAGAAATACTCAACACTGCAGCCTCACACCTAATGTCCCAGGGGGTTTTTAAAGTACCATCACCTGATCAGGAACTTTTTTAAGGGGTAGATTTGAACCCCAGAAAAAAAATGTATACCCTGGTTCTGCAGCCTAAAAGCACAGAGTTCCTCAGATGCTCCTGGGATAAGTTCATGTGGCTGAAAAGCCTCATAACCCCAGCTTTACACAAAAAAGTTCCCTCACTTTAATAATGACGCTTAACAACATAGGCTAAAGTTACTCTTCGTTTGATTTATTAACAGAAATGTATTAACATTAATATGCAGGAATGAGACCTTCTGTGAATACATGGCACAATCATATTATATACATTCTTTAAGGAGACAGTGCACAGACATGGTGGGGGAGGGGTGAATACAGGAATCTTAAAATGACCCTTCAGTGGGCTCCGAGTGACGCGAGCCGAGTGAGAAACACTGACTTTTTAAGTTAAAAATGTTCATTTTCATATAAAGAAATGTGGCTGTTACCAAGAAACAGAAAGTCATTCTATTGTTCTGTCACACATCAATTTCTATGTACAAACTAGGGACAGGTAATTCACACAAACTAGAGGGAGGAATCTACCACAGTGCTAGGCTGGAGCCTTTTTTTAACTGTAACAATATACATTAATTCCCATGTAACACGACAATTACATGTGCAGCTGATCACCTCACATAATTTGAAAGAAACTAAATCAGAGCAAACTTGTGTTTGTTCCTCACTTTAGCTTATAATGCTTTTAAAGCTCATTGCACGTTTTTCCCCCACAGACATTTGTGTCTTTGTATGAATGTGTGTTAACAGGTGAGATTAGTGCAGTCTCTCTGTGGCAGCTCTTCTTTCAGTCATTCTTCTAGAAACTTCAGTGTCCGGTTAAGTAGTCCTGGGTGGAGTCTGAGGCGAAAGAGTCAGCGTCCTCATTGTCTGAGTCCTCACTGCTGTCATCAGCGGCGGGCTCCCCAGACAGGGCGATTCGGGCATAGTCATCAGTGTCGATGGACTTGCAGAAGTGAATGGCGTATTTGAGTTTCTCCTCCAGCACCTGTTTACATGAGTATCTGGGCAGCTTGAGCAGGAAGAAACACGTGTAGGACTCTGGGAGGAAGTGGTCAGGAGGGTTGTATTTATCAAGCACCTATGGACAGAGATGATCAAGCTGTTAGACCTGTTAGGTAGAGCTTAATAAGATTTATACCTCTCTTAAGCTGAGCAACATAACCTAGAGCAGCTACACTGGTGTCAAGATTGTGGCTTAGCCAATGTGCCCCTTTAAAATATTTAGACTGCACATTGAAAGAACTATGATTGAGGCTGATAGTAGAAAGTAAAAGCATCATTGAAAGATGTGCTAACATCCTAGCGGTTAGTTCTAGTTCTTGCCCCATGCAGAGGTTTTGGTCCTCCAAGTAGGCAGCCTGGGTCTGAGTCCTACCTATGGCTCCTTTACCGCATGTCATTCCCCACTATCTCAAACCTCTTTCCAACTCTATCCACTGTCCTTCTCTATAATCAAGGCGTAGAAATACCAATGTTAAAACAGACAAAAAAAAAACAAAAAAAAAAACAATCAGCTACAAGGAGGAAGGACCTTGGTTCAGCCCTCCATCTCCTTAATTTAGGGGAGTCCATTGATACTAATTTATATCAGTAATATAGCAGCTGGATAGCTTAGCTTAGCATAAAGTACAAGGTGAAACAGGCTTGAACCCTCCAATGGCAGCTTTATCCAAACCTGCAGCTTACAATTTCATTCAGATGATTTTAATTCATACTGCAACACATTCTAAAATAGGCCAGGAGTGTGCCATTTTTTTCTGCAGACCTGCATGACCTGCACCAGTTGTTGCTTGCCTTTAGCCAAGAATTAATTGAGCACATATCAATTCAAAGACCACAAATAGTAGTAGTTTTTCCTCTTTCAGTTTGTATTGACAGAAATCACTGATCTATTAGCAAGAAAGTGAATCAATGAAGAAAAAAAAATCAAGCAGATTTTGCAGCATTAGAGATTTAAAATTAAAGTTATTTTTAAAACTACGCAGAATACTACATACAGGAAAATCCTGGTTTATCTAAAACTTTATCCATATAACTACATTTCTGGGTGAGAAAAGTTGCATTTTTAAAATGTCTCCATTCTACTGATGTGACACTGGTTTGTAATGAAAACAGAGGTAGAAATGAGTCCACTAAAATAATTATACTTTTTAAAAGTGCTGTTTTCCTTCACTTGTTTGTTTATGCCTAGGGTTAGGGTTATGTGACTGTTTTTAACCCCCCCCACAGTGCCTATCCAGCACCTCTGTGAATGAAATTAAACTTAAGAGTAAAGCAAAGTTCAGAAAGTTGCAGCTGTGTGAACTGAGCCATCACAGCTTGGTTCAGGTTGACTGATGATGTTGACTGCTGTTCAGTTTGTTGAACTGCCAGTCACTGTTTTGTTTTTTTTTTTTTTTGATAGATGAAAAAATGGAAATCACCAACAAATATCTATTCAAAGTGGAATACTTTGTTGGAGATAATCATGCTATGAATGTTTGAAACTAATTTTATATATACATATATATATATATATATATATATATATATTTTTTTTTTTTTTTTTAATTATTTTTTTTAATAAACTTATCACACAGAAATGTCAGCCTGACAAAAATCTCCATCACCTGTATGCATAAGCAGCACTCACTACACTATGAACTGTTTTTAATGGAATCCTTTTGCTTTCAAGGTAGGAATGTAAAAGCTGTTTCCTTGAAAACAAGGCATCTTTCTATTAACAAAGGTTCGAACAATGAAGGGATGTAATAGAACATGATCACTACAACATTCAAGTTTTAATGAAACATTGTGCAAATCACATAACAACCTTGAGCAGATGAGAAAATCTGTATGATATTTGTGATTTAATATAAACCAGATGCAGCCCAGTAAAACCATGAAAGAGTAAATACTTTACAGTCATGTAGACTCGGACGCATAAACATTAAAATGTACAAATACAAAATAAAAATGAGACCAACCCAAAAGAAATCCTCAAGCAAATGCTAAAAATGAATAAAGACTTAAATAAAGACTTAAGACTTTTCTTACCTGCACAACAAAGTCCCGCCCTCTGAAGTCTGCAATGGTGCGCGGCAGACGTGTGCGACCCCACACAAACCTCAGGAACAGAGACCTCTCTGTGTTGGAGAAGGACTCCATCACTTCCCAGAACCACTGGATGAGCGATGACGTGGGCTCCACTCCTTTATACGTAGCTACTGACTTCAGCAGGTGGAGAGGGATGTCGGGGCTTCCACACACCTGAGAAGAGGAAACGTTTACCCTCAAACCAGAGCACGAGGATAAAAGTAATGTGATCTGGTTTTACTTACCATTGTTTCCAGCTCGTATCCAGTGAACAACGACAGTAAAGGGACAGGGACAACTCGAGCCATTCCTTCTCGCACTGCAGCGACTTGCTCGTCAAACTCATGGAGCCTGAACAGAGGAGGGAAAGAGACAAACATAAGAACTTCTAAGAGGTCTTTACTGGTGAAAAATGACAGACTCAAACTAAAGAGGACACATAGACACATTTTATTATGTTGCCAAAGTCCTTTATTTACCTTTTGTTTCATTGTTGAAACAAAAGATAAAAATCTTTATGGTCTTTATGATGAAGTACAACACAACAGTACAACAAAAGTTAGACAGAACTTCCTGAGTTAAACTTAAGGCATAAAAATAAACAGTACGGAAGAACTTTCTTCTTTGATTGCTGTGATCTGATCCTAAAGCAGCCATGTCATCTCACTGGTTAAGCACACGATTCTCATGTGTTTTTCTTCCTATCAGGGAAGATCACAGGTTTTCTGCAGTTAATTTAGGAATAACACATTAAGTCTCTTTTCACACAAACTCCTGAAAGTTTTCCCAACTTGCCAAAGTGAGTTAAATGTGTGAGAATTCAAATGGCTGAATTTTCACTCCAACTTTATTTTAACTTTTTGTGAAATGTTTGCAAGACTGCAATTTTCAGGTGTGATATTTATGCCCCAGAGATGTTTCGCCTTCAATATAAATGTCACAGAGGTGTAAAGGAGGGGTTGAAGACATCTTCCCTTTGTGCTGGCTTTGGATGTAGTAACAAAGGGGTTCAATACAGACAAGTTTGGCAGAGCCAGCAAGTGCTGTATATGTGCGTGTCTGACTGTGTTTGAGTGTAGAGCTCCCACAGAGCCATGCTCTCTCTCTTTCTCAATGCCATAATGTACCGATTTAACAGAGAGGAACACCAATAAAATGCCATTACAGAATCAAAAATGGATGTCCCAAGGCATTAAAAAGATGGAGCTTCGTTTCAGTGCTGTTACAAGGAAGGAAATCTTAATGGGGATTCACCACAAGTAAACTGGACAGGATGATAATGTTTATGTCCATGCAACCAGCTTCAGTCTTTCATCTGTGTCCCATTTTCTGCTTGCCAGCGTGTTCTTTTCTACTCATCTGTTGATACTGTGAAGCCCAGTTCTGACCAAACATTCACAACACAAGGAAATGGTTTCAGAAAGTGGCTGGCAGCAGTTGCGGCTGTCCAAACCAGGATATCAGAGCTTAAATCAAACTATCAGATGCTATTGTCTGAGATTCAGCTCATCAACTCACACAGCTGGTTGCAGGATGTTGGAAATAGGAAATGGAAATCTCATTTTATTAGGCTATAGGTGCCAAAAAATTTGTTTGAGGAAGAATATTCATATGTATATATTCATATGAAACTTCAGCAAAGAAACACTCCTGTCTCCTCCATCAGCTGCACACGTAAGCAGGATGTGCAGCACTACATGAGCGAATACATGAGAAATTCTAGGCTTTAGGAGATGAATTTTTTAAAAATTATTCTCAGCAGATATCTTACTTATAACAAGGCTTGAGTAGCAAAGCATTTTTGAGTTTTTATGTGCTGTGAAACTGCACTGCCACAACTGGCAGGTTATAAGGAGGATTACAAGATGAATCACTCTCGTGCACCTGTGATAAATGTTACACACAATCCTGATGACAAAAACACATGAAAAATACAGTGAATGTGAAGTACCGTCCTTTTAGTAGAGACAGATTTATGCAGTAACTTCAGATAAAAATTACTTCAAATTGAGTGTCTATGAGAGTTAGTGCCTCCAAAACGAGCACCTCTGTCCATAGACGGCGTGTCTCATGCTGGCAGGATCTTCAGCCTCAGTGTCAGAGCGTTTCTCACAGCACTTTATTATTGCTCAGCTACAAAACCGACCTCTGCTTCCGTATCCATAAGGTCTTTTCTGAATAGTTGTCTGTTTGTTTTTCTTTATTCAAGTTAAAATATTGCTTGGTTGATTGATTTCTTTATTTAGAACATGTGAAACAACAAAAACAGTTGAATAACAAGAAAAAAAGACAATAAGATAAGCAAGCACTTAATCACCCAAGTTTACATGAGTAAAAAGGTAATATCAGAAAATATCCTAAAGGTGACACTGAAAAGTGCGGTGCTGTGCTAAAGTTGAACTTTATCAAATGAGAGCACAGTGACAAAAAAAAGCTGATTTTAAGGGAATTTTGCACTTAAGACGCTACGTCCTGAAAACTCTGGACTACACTGGTTTTGCATTAAAAATGATGAGGCCCGCACCCAAAGGAACTCCAGCTATGAACACTTACTGGCCACTTTATTAAGTACACCTTGCTCATACCAGGTTGGACCCCCTTTTGCCTTTAGAACTGTTTTTATTCTTCGTGGCATAGTTTCAACAAGGTGTTGGAAGCATTCCTCAGAGATTTTGGTCCATATTGACATGATAGCATCACGCAGTTGCTGCAGATTTGTGGGCTGCACATCCATGATGTGAATCTCCTGTTCCACCACATCCCAAAGGTGCTCTATTGGATTGAGATCTGATGACTGTGGGGGCCACTGGAGTACAGTGAACTCATTTTCATGTTCAAGAAACCAGTTTGAGATGATTTGAGCTTTGTGACATGGTGCATTATCCTGCTGGAAGTAGCTACAAGGTGATGGGTACGCTGTGGTCATAAAGGGATGGACATGGTCAGCAACAGTACTCAGGTAGGCTGTGCGCTTAAACGATGCTCAATTGGTACTAGAGGGCCCACAGTGTGCCAAGAAAATATCCCCCACACCATTACACCACCACCAGCAGCCTGAACCACTGATCCATAGCAGGATGGATCCATGCTTTCATGTTGTTCACACCCCTTTCTTTACCGTTCTGATGCTAAGTTTAAACTTCAGCAAGTCGTCTTGACCACGTCTATATGCCTAAATGTATTGAGTCGCTGCCATGTGATTGGCTGATTAGTTGCAATTGAACAGGTGTACCTAATAAAGTGGCCAGTGAGTGTATGTTGAATCCCCTGTAGCATTATAATCAAGGCAAAAAATGCCATCAGTGTTGCTTTTAAGAGAGCTACCACTTCCTGGTTAATTCATCAACAGAGCTGCACTCATGTCTGATTTTCTGGAATACTGTCTCCGCTGAATGTGTTTTTACTGTTTCTCGATGTACCCAGCTCCCCTGTTTTCATTTTTTTCACTTACAGTCCAAACCTTTTAGTCTTAAAAAAGCCCTTCTGGGAAATTAGCGCTTCTTTTAAACACAAATAAAATAAATAAAGGACTTGACACTGGTCCCAACTTGGCCTGAATGAATGAATGTACCTGAAAAAAATGTCTTTTCAAACAAACTCAAAGAACAATTCTGCTTTTTTTTCCTCACCTGTAGTTGATAGCCAGGCGGACATATTCAGCCCGGTTCTCCAGGGTGATGTGGGAGTACTTGGAGCTAAGCTGGATGTCCTGACCGCTAGCGTTGGGCACCGTGAAGGGGAGCGTCATGGCCTCAAACTCCTCAGCTGTGGCCTCATTGTCCCGAATGTACATCAGACCGGGAATAAAATCCTTATCAACCTGAGAATTGAAGAATAATTACAGCTTTATACCTCCAGAAAGCTGTTTCTATGTCATCCATATTTTCAATAATTTTCCTGTTTATTCATTCATCCAATTCATGTGTAAATGTGTGTGTGAATGGTCTTTCTCTACTCAAACAAATTCCCGTGAGCCCACCAGCAATCCACGTTTCTAGAGTCTTGTGGTGAATTAATTTGACATCCAACCTTTAGAATATCTCAAGGGCAAAACTTCAAAACAAGAGCAGCTTTGTTTTACCGCTCAAGTATTCTCCCAAAGACGTTTCAGGAGCTCATGATCACAGCGTGAGGGCAGGAGGCGACTCACGCCGGCTCTTCAACAAAAGCTCAGATTGTGGGACATCTAATATTTCTAGCATAAATATAGATTAACGTTTGGGGGAGCAGGTACAGTGTGACTTTACAGACGTGTTTCTGATGGTAGTGCGATGTGGAGCTGGGAGCTGAAAGGTTTAAGGTTTAATCTGAGGGGGGAATATATAGGAATGTGTTCTTTTTGACGGTTATAATGCAGCTTAGAAGGGTTTGTAAAGTTATATAATAATGTGACATTCACAGAAGTATTCCTTTAGAAGTTGAATGGCAGAGATGCCAGCTCATGTTTTAGAGACAATTAGAGTTAAGCTGTGGAGCAGCTATGAACATTTACATAACGTCTGATACTATCACCGAACAATGAGCCTCATGTAGGAACGATTTAGTTAATATTCTGATCGTTAAACCTTTCGGTTTCTTTTCCTTTTGAGGGTTTGCAGTTGGCTTCACCAGCCTGTCTTTACTGCACAAACAAGGCAAATTTTAAAGTTTTGACTCAACGAACACCACCTGGTGATGATCAGTAGCACTTTGGTGAGAGTTGATCATTAGCGTGATTGACACCAAGAACTGATGTGTTTATGGAAAAGTTTCAAACAAGACATCAAAGAGAGAGAAAATAATTACACTGCAGATCTTCAACATGTTCAAGATGTTAGAAATCAGCAGATAAGTACAAGGCTGCTTGATTATGGGAAAAATCATCATCACAATTAGTAAACCCCATTAGTCATTGATCTTACATCTGCATCTGTGCATGGATCTCAAATGATTTAACTAATTTGTTGTGTTGCCTTGAGGGAACGAATTCTATGAGGTATTTTTCACGTGCGAGTCTGTGTCAGAAGTTAAGAACAGAACGACAGAGGTTCTGAGACAACTGTCTGAAGAAAACCTCCTGAAGACCTGAATGCAGCAGTGTGTTAATGCAGAAGAGGAGAATACTGGAGAAGAAATGTTCATCTTAAAAAAACCTGTATTACAGAATTAGTCTCGTTTCTTATTTGTCATACCTTGTATGTCTCAACACAAACTTTTGAAGAGAGAGGTAACCTAAGCAGTACACCTGTTCCTGTCCAGGAAGTGTTAAACTGGACAACATGATCCAAAACAAGTCTGCCAGAAACTGATTTTTTAGGATGCCCATCATAAAAACTCTAACACAAGCACTAAGCAGGTAAATATCAGACTTGCAAATCTGATAAAAAGCATGTTGACTCAAAGCGTTAGTAGTCAATAAATACTCGAATGAGAGCTTCCTGGTGTGAACCATACAGTTCAGAAAACTGGTTGACTATCTCACACTAAAAATTCCCCTTCTTTTTCAACAAATGGCTGTTTTCTGTCATTTTCTTTAGCTGCCTCCTTTCAAAGTAAGAGCCATGGCTCCCTCTGCTCCAAGCTTAAATTAAAGTGAAGGATGTGTTGCAAAGAAAGGGAGGATACGCTCTATTTACCACTCATGACAAAACCTATGGGCATTATGGGCAAAACACGGCATGAGGAACAGACATCACTAATCTTTATCTCAGTAATCTTGTTTTCATGATAGAGGGAAGCCAAAATGTTTCCCAAGAAAGGCACATAACTTTTAAATGCTTGTTTACAGATGATTAGAGAGCAGCTCAGCAACAAATGCAGCTTGAGTCTCATCCCTCTGGAGAAAATCAAAGCAGCTCTTGAGGAGGATCCATGGTTATTTCTATCAGTGGAAATATTCTCAAAGTAAAAGTTAAACTGTTTAACCTCTCTGCTCAATTCATTGGTGGGTTCATATTTCAAAAGTAAGATGGTATTATGTGTTCACAGAGGTTAATCCCTACTGTGATCAATGGCAAAGAGCTAAAGCCTCCTTTACTCACATGCACTGGTCATACACTTGCTAGGGATGTGTGACATTTGACTCATTTTTACTGATGCCGATAGATACAACTTTTTATGTTAAAAAACCCCACAAAGTTTCTCTTGTGAAAAAAGAAGCTGAGTCACACAACTATACCTGATGGTAAAGTCCTTTCTGCTGATATTCAAGGCCAATATATGATTATAATAACAATATATTTGGCCGTTAAATCAAGTGTAACTATATCGGCAAAATTTACATACCTATCTTTCAATATCTTTGCTTTTTTTTTTTAAGATATATTTTTGGGGCTTTTTATTAGGGATGTACCATATTGGATTTTTGCAGATATCCAATACGCTGATATTTGGAGATTCATTTATGCCAATACCAATATCTAAATATGTTTTACCCAACTAAAAATACAGTCCTTTGAACACATTTTCAGGTTTGAGGATGAAAAAGAAATAAACTTTAAAGTGTGTTTTTTAGAAAAAAAGTTTAAAGAATGAGGATGAGTAAAGAAAAAAATCTCATCTTACATAGGTGTGTTAGTCCAGCCTAAAACTCCATTAATTTATTGGTATATATGGCCAAATTTTATAGTCAATACATGCTGATATTCACGGCCAAAATATCGGATGTAAATATAGGTAGAAATTCTGATATCTGCCGATACCGATATCAGGCCGATAATATCGATACTAGTGAACAGAGTGGGAAACAGGGATGAGAGACATGCAGTGAAGTAGCAGGAGGCCGGACTTCAACCCAAGCTGCCGGTGTACATGGGGCACGCCTGAATAGCTGTTGTTCCCTGAAATTTCGAGTGCAATAAACACACAGCAAAGGTAAAATTTTAATACAGAAAATAAGGAAAAATTTGTTTGAGAAGCTAAGCTTCATCACTCAGTTTGCATTTATCTACCTGTTTGACTGCACTCTGGGTATAACTTGGGTTTAACACCATTGTGATGCAGTAGGATAAAGCTCAAGTTACTTTTGCGCACTGTTGAATATTATCAATAATGTTTTTTCCCCCACCGATGCTTCTTTTGTTTTGATCTTTGTTGTTTTTTTTGCCTTCATGTTGACAGGTTTGCTAAACCGCATATGTCTTGCTTGATAAATAGCATGCTTTATAAATAAAACTGGTGTGACCAGACTTAATTATCATTACCAGTTTATCAAAATATACTGTCACACACTGTATACTTTTCCCACATTGTGCAGGTTTAGTTGGATGGAGATCTTTCATATTACATTCAAAGATTTTTACATCACATTAGAGCCAAAGCCTCAGGGATGCATTGTTTAGGGTCACTTGAGGGGAGATGCAATGAACTGTGGGAAAGTTGTGTTCTTTAGGTTTCTTTCTTTCTTGAGTAGTTTTTTATTCTCATCTTGATTTAGACTTTAACCCTATAAATGCCTGATTGTTATGTGCAGTTTACTCAATGGACACAACTTTAAAGTATTCAGCACAGGTAATATGCCAAAGACTGGGGACTGGTGGGACAAAAAGTTGATTTGGCTACACATATTGGCCAAAACTACAGTCCTTTATCATTATTGCTGTTCAGATGAATGAAGGTAACGTGAAGAAGAAGAAGACGGCAGGATAATTTCAGATGGCAGAGAAAAAAGGAAAAGGATGAAGCATGATTAGAGGTAAAACTGACACCAAACTGCAGTGCATAACACATTAGGTGCATATAATATTCGGTTTATATCTTGGTCTATAATTATGGAACTGTCTTGCAAATTATTAACTATTCTAGAATCGATCTATCTTGATATAATAGTAATTAAAGATCATGTATTATGTATTTTATTTAAATTACTCTGTAATCCACTCCATTATTACACACACATATGTCCAGCATTTATACACCATCATTTTCCTTTAGTTTATTGATATTTTGTTTCATTCTTCTATACTCTTGTCATGAGCTGAAAAACCTCATAAAAACTCTGGATTAAAAACATTTGCCAAAGCAATAAAAGAAAGACCTAATCTTAGCCAAGTGAATAAGGAGTAATATCTTGTGAACTTCAACATGAAAAGACAGCCTGGAGTTAAAAATCATAGACAGATAGCTGATTATTTTTTTTACGTTGTTAGATAGAGTACAAAGCAAAATGAGAAACTGTTAATAATAAATGTGCTGGGGGCAACTGTAATGATATATACCGAATAGTATTTTAACTGCAGGAAAAATAAGGAAATTCAAATTGAATTCCAGCAAGACAAAGTAGGGAATAAACAAAAGCAGGATTTATCGTGCAATTTGAATGTTATTTATCATAGCAAGGAAGTGAATATCAAGTGACAGTCGTTGATATAAGACTACAGAATATTAGACAGAAGGAGAGGCTGGTCTGTCAGGATGTGTCTCTGAACAGCAAAAAAGCAAAAAGACCCTAGATGACCTCTTCTTTTCCACAAGCTGTCATGAAGAGGTGCTTCAGCTAAAACTATTACGCCTACCACAGACTCAAAGATGCTGAAAAGACTGACATCTGACCCCTTCATTCCTTTTCTAGAAAGTACAGATTTCACCAACATAATGGAAGCAACTGGGAATGATTCTTGAGTGGTCCTCTGCAGTTTACTTGGGCATGATGTTTAACATTAAGAATAATACCACGGCCACAATAAAACACTAATTTAATAATCGAACAATTAACTTATCGTTTACCAAGTTCACTGATGACTGATACTTCTAAAATTTTCATCCCCAGACTGATAAACAGAAGACAGATGTCTCAGAGCTGTTGAAATAATACAAATCTATAAATAACTAATTTAGATAACCTATACTACATCAAATAGCTTTAACAGGCCATGAAAGAACACAAAAAATATATAAACAAAGGCTTTACAATGTTCAGAGAAGTTTTTTTTTTCCTTTTGCCTCCCTCCCTCCTCACTAAAATACATCTAAACTTCAAGATCATACTGATGACAATCACTGTTCTTTGAATTTATTAATTTTTACTTAGTCTAAAGTGGGATTTCACTGTATAGTAAAAGTATTATCACTTCTACCTCTAGAAAACATGTTATTACAGAGAAGAGATAAATCTAACCAATCAAACAGCCTTTTTTGCATCTTTATAAAGGGAAGCCTCAACATTCAGAAGTTATTAATATCATTACCCTCTACAGACAATTGTCACTCACTGAAGCTGATTCAAGACACACAAAGGGGGATATAGCACTGATTTTAAATGTCCAACTCAACCCACAACTATTGTTTTTATCCAGTCGCTTCCTGTAACCAAAAACAAACAAAAAAAAACTGTTGATTTCATCTGAGTTTCTAATACAAAGATCTATGCTTTGCTTAAGCTCTGCGGGTGATGCAAAAATTCTGTGACACAACTCAATAAATAACTTTGAAGCAAACTTCACTGCAAAGCGAAATTCTGTTATCAAAGCCGGACAAGAAGTCTTCACCTGTTTGTCATATTTTTTCTAAGTTGTATTTATTAGTGGAGCATCATAAATCCAAACATAAATATGTTATATTTACATGCATTTCCTTTAAAAAAAATGTTTTTCATCTTTTAAGCCTCTAGCTGCAGCAATTACTCCTTTTTAGTGAGCAACATGCACACAAATAGATTGGCAAACAAAATCTATATAGAAATAACTGACCTAAGAATTTAAAATAGGGATGCAGGTTATAATTATAAGGGTGTAGGTTTGCCTTAATTATACTGGATCAAATAAGCACTCTGTGATATTACTGCAGAAGCAGAGGCTTTACAGGCAACCATCTCCTTAAAAAGTTTGGCCTCTAAAATCCTGAGCCATGTGTTATTGTGCTGTCTTAGTTTAATCAGTATAATATCAATGTATTAACTACAACATGTGTGTTCTGAGGTGTCAACAATTAGCACATTAAGGAAGCGCTCAGCCCGAATTGTTTAAACATTGATTTATATTTACTGCATATGTCCAGGAATATGGGTGTTTGAGTTTGTTCTAATCAACTTTTTCAAAATAAGAAAACCTGACACTTAAATTAAACAAATGTTTTGTTTTGTTTTTTTTTTACCACTGTAGAAAAAAATTCCTTGTCTGTTGATGACTTACATCACAGGTCTGGAGAAGTCGTGAATGTTTTTGCACTTACAAAAAAGCATTGTGTTGAATCACTTCTGAACAAATCCACTCATGTGAGTGTTTGTAACATGCAGCACAGAGTATATTTCACACTTCATCAACCATTTTGAGTGCTCTGGATACACACTGAGAGGTCTGCGTGTTTACAGGAGAACAGGACAGTGTACGCACCTCACTGAGGTCAGCGATGGTCAGGTTCATGCCTGCCAGCTGTTTCCAAACTGGCTCTGCCAGATTCAAACTCAGAGGGCTCCCAGTCCGGATTGCAATGCCCAGGAGCACTCCTGCAGACACAGCAAGACAGAGGGCATTACCCGCTGATCAAACAAGAACAATAATGTCACTGAGCTGTGCTAAAAAGCAAGAAATGTCCATATTTAACAAGGCTCCAAATTCAAGCCAAGTGTTAAATCAGTGAAAACACATATTAAGCATGTGTGAATTTGAAAATAAACACACTTATTTTTTCAGGGTTTGTTTGTGAAGGATTAACACAAAAGAAGAGCTGAATGAGAGATTAAGTGGATTATACCTAGGAAGCGGAACATGCTCATGTGAAGAGAGGACTTGGCAGCGGGGTTGAGCAGAAAACAGTCCCTGTTGGCGCCCGAATCGTCCCGTCCATTGGGGGTGACGATGAGCAGCGGGGTCAGGGCGTTCTGCAGCTCTTCACACATCTCAGCGATGGACTCGCTGTAGCCTCCACCACAGTCGTCCACAGACTCTCCTGTATTAAAAAAAAAACATCTAAGGTGATGAAATGTACACTAACAGCTCTTAAAAGAATATTGTATAAAACTGTTAGCACTGGTCAGTTGGGCATTCAAAATCATTTATATTTTTCCTAGGTGTATTTAAGATATGTCAGTATTTCATCAGTATGTTTAAATCAACCTAAGTATTGATTTTGCATGAATATGAGAGTTTGAAATCTGAATGAATCTGATTTAATTAGTTCAAAGAAAAGAAAAGCCTTGACTAAAAGTACAGACTAAAATGTAAGGACTTTTTATTAACTAAGACTGGACTAAAATGTATTGAATTTTTGTTGACTAAAACTAGACTGAAACTATGAAGGTTAAAAATGACTACGATGGGACCAAAACAAAAGAATGTTTTAATCTAAAGACTAAGACTGGATTCAAAGAAGCTGCCAAACTGACAAAGATTTGAGGGCTGGGAGTGGAGACAACAGTGAAACACGTACCCACAAATTTAACCTTCCACACTCGATGAGGGAGCAGTAGACTATCCGGGCTAAACGAACTCATTTTGGCACACATCTGACCAAATACAGATTTGGTTCCATCAGGGCCTGCCAGGCCCCCTTTACTACGAGAGCGTTTCACCTGCAGAGAGAAAATAGGGTGAAAAGAGAGAGATTACAGTTTGATCTGAGCTTAGAAACCTCCTAGGAGATAGAGAGGAAGTACTGATATGCATGAATTCCTGGATATGACAGCTTTAATACAAGCAGAGCTACACAAGGGGAGGCGTGCTTGTGTAGAGAGGCAGTGGCCCGAACCAAAACTTTATGTGGAGTAAAGTCTAAAGCTGAGCCCAGGAAGCCCTGCAGACAGGCCAGAGCACAGATCACACACACACCAGGAGAAATCCCCTTATGAAAGACATCACATGTAAAGCTCAGGAGCCCGTCTGGAACGTAGCCTCACAGTGGGAGGAAGAGGAGGCAAGTACAGTAAGAAAGAGCAGGAGACTTCTAGAAGATAAAGGTGATTATGCAACAGATCATGAAGGGGCACATGTTAGCAATGTGAGTGTTTTGTACCAACCCCTTCAATACATCTTTCACCTGACATTAACAGTCTGATTATGTAGGTATGGTTTCAAGTCACTAACCTTGATTTAACTTTGAAATTCATTCAAAAAGGATAGAAAAATAAAGCCTATCTGTCCCCACAAGACCTTTGTCAACCTGCTTAAATATACAGATAACATCAGCAAGCCAGAAGCACAATTTTGTTTCATAATTTTGAATTTTTTCATTTAAGCAATAAAAGCATGACAGAAATGATTATAGCAGGAGCATTTCTTGGGGTTGTTTTGCAGCAGTTTGTGAAATCCCATCTATTCAAAGACTTAATTTCAATATATTTTTACTTATCCTGTAAATCCATGTCTACTACCATTTCTGTGACCTTTAAAAATTTTTTTCCCTTGCTCAAGATTGTGGTTTTTTCACAAATTTGTACCGATGGCACAGCAGTTAATGGGATAAAACTTTGTCATTTTGTGTGTGGGGTTTACATGTTACAGAGGTGAGTTTTCAGTGTTTGGCAGTCTCCATAGAAAGACACATCCCATTACAATTATAGAGAATAATGATTTCTCTGTCTATGACAACTTTAGGAAACATCTGAGATTCTGTAAGACCTCAGTAAAAAATACAACATAAGAATGGTTACTTTGATAGTAATCTACTATCCACTTTTGAGTGCAGAAATTCTAAATACTGTATCTTTAAATTGAAGAAACTTTCTAATCAACCCAGGACTTCACAAGGTTATTTTGCTTATCAGAATATAATTTCATTTTAATGCAAAATCATGATCCAATGAGAGTACAAACTGTTCAAATGCATGTTTTGAGAAGTGAAGCAGTAGCTCCGATTCACAATGAACTGGGGGTTAATTTCTAGTTACATCAAGTTATGTGTTGTGGGTGGTGGCGTTGGATGCACTTGTGGTTTGACATTGCATGTCTCAGCACTTTATACTTATTGGTCACACTAGTGTATAGGATGAGGCAGAGATTGTAGTTGCAAAATAGATATTAAAAGTATCTTATCTACTGGATTTCATTGTAGCTTACAATGCAAAACAATATTTAATAGTCATACAAAACTTTTGGTGTCCATATGCAAGAATTCACTACATCATTAGCAAGAATGACCAAACTCTTTTTTTAATCCCTTCATGTTATTTCTGTATTTCTGTTAGTTTTGAATATCCTGTATCATTAAGATTGTTTCCTTCAGTACCTGTATCCTGTTGAGCTCCACTACCGGTCCGTGCTGTCTGTCTCTCACCATTGTGGCTTGAACCACCTTCCTGAAAGCTGCTTCCTGTTCACAGAAAAAAAAAAAAAAAAGTTACACAACAGACAAAACAGATAATTATTCCATGCTGCTCTGGTGAATTTTGGCTGTAATACTGAGGGCTTGTTTTCTGGGATCATGATGCCACCTCACCTTGCCCTGGGAGATAAGGATACCCCTGAGTGTGTCGAATCCCACTGAGGGTCCATGGCCTGTCTGACCCAGCCGACCCTCCAGGTCGAACATGGGGATACATGGGCAGAAAAGCTCTGAGATGTGATGCAGCAGCAGCAGCCTGTTCCTCAGGGCCATGATGGGGATCTCCTGCAGGTGGTTGTACTCCATGGGAACCTTAAACACATCACAGAGACAGTCAGAGATTGACAGCTTGATGGACATTTTCAGGCCTGAAAGTTATTGTGTTTTCATGGTGCAAAGCTTTACTGCCATCTACTGGAACATATCACACTAATTTTTCTAAATTTATTCATTTATCTCTGAGCTGATTATTTTAGCAGGGATAACCCACTGAGACTGTGATCTCTTTTCCAGGGTTGCCCTGCAGTAATAGGATGAAAACAGAACAAGACTCCTCAAACCCATGCCCTGAATAGTAAGTCAAATTTTAAAGCAGTTGCACCGCTTTTCAAAAGTAGTTCAGATATGAGGTCTTTAAGAGCACCATATGGTACAAGAGGGTAGCTTAATTGTCAGTTTAAAATTGTTCCACATCATGGGTGAGTCAACACAAAAAGCAGACTTTCCCTGTTAAGTCCAGTATATTTAGTATTTCTAAAGTGACCCAGTTATCTAGTTGTGCAGTGGAGATGTTTGTAGACAGAAGATAAATCAGGTAAGGCAGGAGTTTACCAATTAGTGTCCAGCATAGAAAAACAGAACACAGTGCTGATTTCTTTTTCAACCCAAAGAGGGTGAGCTTGTGGAGTGATATAGGTCACAATAGCAACTACCAAATCTGTATCCTGTGATAAAGGGAAGAGCACTATGACGGATGGTATCTAACAGCTTCAACACAGAAGCAGATGTATGTGTTTAAAGAGTGTTTCTATGATCCAGAACAGGTAGTACTGTGGCATACACAATCTTCATTTGTTTATCATTAAAGAGTAACTAAACAAAAGTTTCAGCTGAAAACAGGGGTGGGCATAGGAAGGGACACGACACGCTCACTGTCTCCTTTGTGCTGCTGTCCCCATCAGCCACTTCATCATGCAGGCTGCTTTTGTGCATTTCATCATCAGCTGTAATGTCACAACCATCCAGGGGAAACTGATTTGTAGCGCCAACCTTTCCAGCTAAATTCTGACAACTTGCTGCTACACTGCATGTAACGGTCAATTAAACAGACAATTTTAAGGAAAAACGATGGTATAGTCCTATGGTTTTCGACCTTTTTTTTTTTTTTGCCCAAGGCACACCATATTTATATCCATACAAAAACAGCCTTTTTAAACATGCTGCAGTTGTTGTATTGTTGTACTAATAATGTATAGTTGTACAAATTACCACAGCACACCAAGACTTGCCTCAAGGTTCACCAGTGTGCACTGCCACACCATTTGAAAAATACTGGTATAGTCTCCTGTAGGAGACACAAGCTTGCATGCCATCCATCTGGTTATGAGAAAAAAACAGCTCATTTGGCTCTCAGGTGGAAAAAACTACCTACAGTCCAAGAGTACCACAGCAACATCTCTGATACATGGAAGCCAATGTTGTCTGCAAAATTCTTTTATTGGTTGCTATTACCAATGTTAAAAGTCATTTAAAGTAGGTGTTCCCTGTTGAGCTGAGGCAAAGTTGGCACTTCAGACCTCACTTACCACCAGAACAGCAAATTCAAAAATTCAAGTGCAGTCACTGGGTAGATATTCCACCTTGCTTTTGACATCAGGTTATTTCAGGTGTAGTACCTGTGCAGGAAGTTTCCCAGCATTTGTGGGCTTGCTAGTGGACCAGGCAAGTGTGTGAGCCGAGCCGCAGGCCACGCGGTTGATTTTCTTGCCCTGCAGTGCGGCCACCAGCCGTGGCCTCTGGATGGCGTTAGTGGTTCCATCTCCAAGCTGGCCCTCATCGTTGTCACCCCATGTGTACACTTCTCCTGAACACAACAGTAAAACTTTGTGTGAGCTGCAATACAACCAGACTTAATGGAACTACTTAGAAATCATGATCTCATCTGGAAAGGGTCAGCTATATATGATACAACGGTCTAAAATTAAACATAAAATACATCATCACTTATACATGATCATTCATAATGTCCTACCATCTTCTGTGCAGCACACACAGTGCAGTGATCCTGTAGCTATGGCAATGACTTTCTTCCCTTGTAGACCCTGAACTTGTCTGGGTCTTCGAACGTGGTCGTCAGAGCCGTGGCCCAGCCGATGATAGTCGCCTTTTCCCCTAAAAGTGACATGATAGACAAACATAACCGAGTCGTCTCATCTCTAATAGCAGCAGTGGTACAAAACGTCTTGATGGGGCTAATCTGCACTGTGTCGTACGCACCAGGTATAAACTGCTCCAGACTTTGTCAGAGCCACAGAAAACTGAGAGCCGCACTCCACTTTGACGACTCCGAGCCCAGTGAGAGAGTCGATCTGAGAACAAAAAAATGTACTCATCAGTTATCACAGACCTTTAAAAAAAACAAAAACAGATCCAGAGTCAGGTGCTTTCTTTTGACTTTGTAGATAAAGTTTAAAACATTTTGAATAAGGATGAACAATGTTTCTAGAGACCTTAGAGGCTGATTCATTTTGCAGAAATACAGTATCACATCCTTTTATTCCAGGAACTATGAA
Organism: Cheilinus undulatus; assembly: GCF_018320785.1. Classification (NCBI taxonomy): domain Eukaryota; kingdom Metazoa; phylum Chordata; class Actinopteri; order Labriformes; family Labridae; genus Cheilinus; species Cheilinus undulatus. The sequence continues at coordinate 41,964,020 of NC_054871.1, forward strand.
ACCATCCATGTGAGTCCCCTTATACTTCACTTACTGTGCCTGGCAAATAAATAGAGCAAAACAAATCTCCCCATGAGACCACAGCTCGACACATTTACACTTTTTTCTGTATTGACTGAAACAAACAGACTCAGGTTAGCTGACATACAGAGTTTTTAGTCTCAGGGTGGAACTATGACACATTTTCCAAGCCTTAGCATGGACTTCAGTTTGAAGAGGCATGGATATTTTTATCCTACTTTTAGGAAGTTGGGGTTCCAATGTCTTCCAG